>NW_027185665.1:1917908-2140498 GCF_028583685.1 Petaurus breviceps papuanus
AGGAAGGAAGGAAGGAAGGAAGGAAGGAAGGAAGGAAGGAAGGAAGGTACAGAAAATTAAATTTTAAAACTAACAAAACAATTTGAACCCCCAAGAGAAAAGGAAGTGTGATTTTATTTCCACTGAGAAAAGGAAAGGGGGGGGGGTCAGGGAGGAATTAAATAACTAGTAAAAGCAAGAAATAAAAAGGAACTAATAAACAAAACTAGAGAAAGGGGTAAGAAATGGGATAGGGGGACTTGAGGGTTAGGGGAAGAGAGTCAATGGGAATATGGTTGCATAAAATAGATGAAGTTAAAATAACTGGAGACATAGTACAGCATTTGCAGTGGGAGGGGGGAATCCTAATTAGTATTTTTTAACAGTATTGAAGAAATATATAAACCTAACTCATATATTTAAATATCAATGGATTAAACAATCCAATAAGGCCAAAACAAAAGAAGATATTGGATAAGAAAACAAAACTCCAGCATCTTTTGCCTACAAGAAATCTTTTTTTAAGACATTCACAGAAAGAAAATGAAGGGCTAGAAAAAGATTTACTATGCATCAAGAGAATTTCTAAAAATAGGGAGTTTAAAAATAGGGGCGGCCAGGTAGCACAGAGAGTAAGAGCACCGGCTCCAGTGTCAGGATGACTTGGAGATTGAATCCTGGGCTCAGACACTTAGCACCCACCCAGAAACACCTGGCCATGTAACCTTGATCAAGTTACTGAACCCCAATTGCTTAGGGGCGGCCAGGTGGCTCAGCGAGTAAGAAGAGCACCAGTTCCAGTGTCGGGATGACCTGGACCAAATCGGGGCTCAGATATTCAGCACCACACCCAGAAATAACTGACCGTGTAACCTTGAGCAAGTTACTTAACCCCAATTGCTTTAAAAAAAAAAAAAACCAGGAGTTATAATCATACTATCACACAAAGCAATAATAAACATCCAAAACATCAAAAGGGATAAATTAAAAAGCTGCATTATGATGAAAATAACCATAAACAACAAACCAACATCAATATTAAACTTACATGCTCCAAATGCCTTAGCATCTAAATTCATGAAAGAAACATTAACTGAATTACAAGAATATATAGAACAATAGTGAGAGCAATTCCAGTGTTCTTCACTCAGTTTTGGATAACTCTAACAGAAAGATAAAAGGGAAAATATAAACCGAACAAAGTGTTAGGAAAACTAAAAGATTTATGACAACTTCTAAACAGGACTACTAAAGAAAATATGTATTTCTCAGCACCATATAGAATTTTTATCAAAATTGACCATATTCGGGGTGGCCAGGTAGCATAGAGAGTAAGAGCACCAGCTCCAGTGTTGAGAAGACCTGGAGATCGAATCCCAGGCTCAGACTTAGCACCCACCCAGAAACACCTGGCCGTGTAACCTTGAGCAAGTTACTTAACCCCAATTGCTTAGGGGCGGCCAGGTGGCTCAGTGTCGGATGACCCGGATCAAATCCGGGCTCAGATACTCAGCACCACACCCAGAAATAATAACTGGCTGTGTAACTTTGAGCAAGTTACTTAACCCCAATTGCTTTTTAAAAAAAAACTGACCATATTTTAGAGCATAGATATTACAAACAAATGTAAAAATGGTAAAATATACATTCTTTATAGGTCACAATGCAATGAAAATGATAATCCATTCAAAGACTACAAACAAGAGACATAGATTCAAATGGAGAAATCAATGCAATCCTAAATAATGAGTGGGTCAAAGAACAAGTTATAGAAACAATTAAGAATTATGGGTTGGGGTGGCTAGGTGATGTAGTGAATAGAGCACTGACCCTGGAGTCAGAAGAACCTGAGTTCAAATCCAGCTTCAGACACTTAACACTTAACTAGCCATGTGACCTTGGACAAGTCACTTAATCCCAATTGCCCTACCTTCCCCCCTTCAAAAAGAAAAAAAAGAATTATGGAGAGTAGGGGGAATTGAGAATGAGGATGAAGAAGAAGAAAGAAGAAAAGGAGAAGGAGGAGAAGATGAAAAAGAACCAAAACAAAATTCCCTCAGGGGGAAATCATATTCCTACAAACATATATGAACAAAACAGAACAATAAAGTATCAAAGCCTTAAAAAGTAGTAAGCTAACAAATAAACAAACCTTTAAAAAGCCCCAAAGAGGAGATATTAAAAATTAAAGGGAAAATACATAAACTGGAAACCAAAAAATAAAAATGTATGGAAATGTTAGATAAAATAGGAAGGAAGGAAGGAAGGAAGAAAAATTAGTATACTTTAGTCTCTATTCAGACAACATCAATTCTTGAGAGCAACCCCAAAACCCTTCCACATGTTCTACATGTGATGAATTTTAGGACTTTCTGACTAAAAAGATTTTACCATAATTTCTAGTGGGCAAAGAAATCATCTTAATGAAGAAACAGCCAAAACCCTGAACTGAACTCTTAGTTTTACTCTCTCCTCACCAGTTCCATATCTGGTGTTTATGATTCAAAAATTCCAAAGCACTTGTGCATCTCCATGTTACTATATAATTAGTCCTCAGTTGTCTCTGAGGACAGGCAGAAAATTAATTTCCTTCAAAATTTGGGACGAAAACCATCTACTCTGGCTCCCAAAAATGTAAAGGTGGGTCGGCCAGCAGATTAGCTGATCGAGTTGGGAGATACCAAGTGCAGCCTTCCCCTGGAAAGTAGAGGAGCAGGCCAGATCACCTTCACAAAACACACCACTTCTCATGGCAGGAACATTTCACAATCATGACATGCATACAGTACATATTCACATTCTTGACATGAAATAGGCCCTTTAAAGTTAACTGCTTCCAGCAGGTTTCAATGTATAACAATTCTTTCCAAAATAAAAAACAAGCCAATAAAAATCACAAAGTTCAGTGCATATAAATTTTAGTGCCTCAAAAATTAGTTTTACTTAAAGCAACTTAGCTTATAATTCTTTCTGTAGTGTGAACTCAAGGTCAAAGAAATAGACCCATTTATCTGATTCTCACACTTGTACAGGCAATAGCCAGTGTAGAAATACCATATTATTGGGGGAAATCTTACAAAAACATGATATATACACACAAGTCCAGACACACACAAGAGGGGTTCCATGACTAAGAGAATGTGCTGAACCTAAAAACTGACCATGGTAGATATCTGTTAATCCAGATTTATGATTCAGAATACTTGGGTGTGAAGATAGAACATTGGTCATAAAAACAATACAGGTTTTTGGTTTTCCAGAGTAAGAAGTTGCATGGGTACAGTTAAAATTAATGAAAGGCAAAAGCTACCAATTATACCCAACCCTTCCAGTGTTACTAAATAAAGTTCTCATAACTTTCATGGTCCTCTTGATAGCTGTCAAGGACTTGAAAGCAGGAGAAAAGGAAAATGGCAGAGTAGAAGCAGGACCTCCCCACTGCTCCGGATTCGACCATCCCCAATCCATGTAAAAAGGGGACTCTAAACAAACTTTGGAGCTGCAGAACCCACAAAATGACACAGAGAAGCTAACCTCCCACTGAGGACAGCCCAGCAGGCCAGCAGGAATTGGCCAGCACAGTGCTCTGGGAGCCGAGCCCAGCCCCACTCTGAGGCTTTAGCCCCAGGGTGGGCCTGACCAGCCCTTGGCCCAAGGGACTCCAGATCAGCAGCAGCTGTGGCCATTTCCAGATTTATCAACACATAGATGCCAAGGACAAAGTGAGAGGTGAGTGCAGTCTGGACTTTGGGACCCAGTAAGTGGGAGTGTGTGGCTTTTGACCCCCGAGGCGAGAAGCTGCTGAGACGTAGGCATAGCCAGCCAGCACCACGTGGCAGCTTGAGCTCCTGGCCTGCAGAGTGTAGGGGGACCAAGCACCAGTCTGAGGGGTAATTGCTCTTGCTTTAACCTTCTTGGATCTGGATTGCAGTCTAGGGTGGAGGTCCTGGGGTGTGTGTTCAGCTTGCCAGAGTGTGTGGAGACCTCAGAGAGGGTACCCATCTAATACCTCCAGCACCTGAGAAAACCCCAGTGTTTGGGACAAAAGCTCCCCTGTCTGGTGGCAGAGTCCTACTGTGGCAAAAAGCCCAGGGGTCAAGTGACTGAGGGGTGACATGAGCAGGCAAAGAAAACAAAGCAGACAGAAGATTCTAACATTAGACTCCTATTTTCGGGACAAAAAGGAGCAGAGCATGGAATAGGAGGAAGACAGTAAAGTCAGAACTCCTGTACCAAAAGCTTCAAAGGAAAATACGAGCTGGTTACAGGCCATAGAGGACCTTAAGAAGCAGATAAGAGAAGTGGAGGAAAAATTAGGAAGAGAAATGAGAACAATGCAAGAAAATTACAAAATGAGAGTCAACAGCCTGACTGAGGAAAATAACACCTTAAAAAACAGACTAACTCAAATAGCAAAAGAGGCTCAAAAAGGCAATGAGGAGAAGAAGGCTTAAAAAGCCAAATTTGCCAGATGGAAAAAGAATCTCAAAAGCTCACTGAGGAGAATCATTGCTTCAGAATTAGATTGGAGCAAATGGAAGCTAATGACTTTATGAGAAATCAAGATGCTGTTAAACAGATCCAAACAAATGAAAGAATAGAAGGCAATGTGAAATATCTCATGGGAAAAAGCACTGACCTGGAAAATAGATCCAGGAGAGATAGTTTAAAAATTATTGGACTACCTGAAAGCCATGATTAAAGTAAGAACCTAGAAATCATCCTCCAGCAAGTTCTCAAAGAAAACTGCCCTGATGTTTTTGAACCCGAGGGCAAAATAGAGGGTAAAAGAGTCCACCGATCACCTCCTGAAAAAGATCCCAAAAAGAAAACTCCTAGGAATATTATAGCCAGGTTCCAGAATTCCCAGATTAAGGAGAGAATATTACAAGCAGCCAGGAAGAAACAATTTGAATATTGTGGAAACACAATCAGGATAACCCAGGATCTGGCCGCTTCTACACTGAGGGATTGAAGGGCTTGGAAAATGATATTCCAGAGGTCAAAGGAGCTGGGATTAAAACCAAGAGTCACCTACCCAGCAAAACTGAGTATCATGTTTCAGGGGAAAATGTGGTCATTCAGTGGAATAGAGGACTTTCAAGCATTCTTGCTGAAAAAACCAGAGATGAATAAAAAATTTGATGTTCAGATACAAGAAGCAAGAGAAGCATGAGAAGGTAAACAGGGAAAAGAAATCATAAGGAACTTATCAAAGTTGAACTACTAACATTCCTACATGGAAAAACAATAATTGTAACTTATGAAACTTTTCTCAGTAGTTGAAGGGAATAGAAATATATATATATATATATATATATATATATATATATATGAGGGTATATGGGCATATGAATACATATGCAAATGTGTGTATATATGTTTACAGGTATACCATAGATAGAGGGCACAGGACCAATTTAACAGGAAGGGATGATACTTAAAAGGTGAAATTAAGAGGGGAGAGAAGAATATAGTGAGAGGAGATGGGGAGAGACAGAATGGGGTAAACTATCTCATATAGAACAGGCAAGGGAAAATGGTTACAATGGAGGGGAAGAATAGGAAGGCAAAAGGGAATGAGTCAACCTTATTCCCATTGAATTTGGCTTGAGGATGGAATGAAATACACACTAAATAGGGTATCTCACCCTCCAGGAGAGTGGGGAGGGGAAGGAGATGAGAGGGGGGATGATGGAAGGGAGGCAGGCTGGGGGGCAGGGAAGTTGGAAGCACCCACTTTTGAAAAGGGACAGGATCAAAGTAGAGAATAGAACAAGTGGGAGGTGGGATAGGAGGGAGAGAAATATAGTCAGTCTTTTAGAATATATCTACTATGTTATTGTTTTGCATTAGCCACACATGTACAACCTATACTGAACTGCTTATCTTCCCAGTAAGGGTGGGTGACAAGGGAGGAAGGGAATGAATCTGGAATTCAAAGTTTTAAAATCAAATACTCAAATATATATACACTATTATTAATACTATTTTACATGTAATTGGGAAATAAGATATACAGGCACTGGGGCATAGAGATCCACTGGAAAAGTCGAAAAGGGTATGGGAGAAAATATGGGAGAGAGCAGATTGGAGGAGGGGATATCCTGTGGGATTGCCATTTTGGGGCAGTGGGTAGGGGAAAAACAGGGAGAAAATTTGTAACTCAAAATCTGGCGGAAATGAATTATGTAAATCAGAAGTTAATAAGGCATTTGGTTTAAAAAAAGAAAGGAATTTACTCATCTCAATTTTAATATCAGGCAAACCAGAGACATTACTGCCCCCACCCACCTACCCAAGGGAAGTAAAGCTATTAAAAATAGAAAAAAAAATTGATTTGAAGAATTTTGCAGTGCTAGTTGAATATAGCTACGGACTCAACTAACAAATTAAAATATCCACTGTGTATAGGCAATTTCATGAAAAAAAAATTACAAACTTCCCATTGAGAAAGAAGAAATCCTAATAAAGATAGCTTTGTTATTGTTCAGTTGTTTTCAGTCATGTTTGACTCTTTGTGACCCCAGTTGGGGTTTTCTTGGCAAAGATGCTAGAGAGGTTTGCCATATCCTTCTCTAGTTCATTTTACACATGAGGAAACTGAGGTAAAATGGGGTTAAGAGACTTCCCCAGGGTCACATAACTAGCAAGTGTCTGAAGCTGGATTTGAACTCAAGTCTTCCTGACTCCGGATCCAATACTCTATCCACTGCACCACCTAGCTGCCTGAAGACAGCTTTAGGAGATAACAAAATATCAGCAGAGAAGTCCAAAAGAATATGACAGCTGCAGCTATGCAGAGAAACAGAAAGCCATAGTTTGGGGAGCCAAATGGAGCACAAGTGAAACATAGTGAGTTTCTAAAAGACTGGGCCAAGAGATATAATAGATATTCCACTGGGATACAGTCCCAGGAGTATGAGTTATCTATGGCAAGTTCTCTTTTCCAATTGCAGCATTGGAATCTGTAGAAAATGTGCCTTTTTTATGTAAAGAATTTTCCCTGGTTACATTCCTCACTATTACAACTTAATTAAATTTTAATTTGAATTAATGTGTGCACCTGAGTTAGTCTGGCATACGGAGATATGGAGGGGCTCGGAGCTATGATTTTACACAGATGATTATTCCAACAGTATCAATAACTTTGCTGGAGCTAAGAAGGAAGACACATAAAGAGGGCTCCAGGAGACAGCAGTTTCATCCTTCTTGAACCTGCAATGCGAAGCTCCTACCATGGTCTGGGGAAGAGAGAGCTGCCCTAGGAGTTCTAGTTCCATTCTCCCACTGACTCCACTGTACAACTGGACAAATTGTTAACCTCTCTGGACTTTAGTTTCCTTCCCTGTAAAAGAAGTCCGTGATGGTCTGTGACTCTAAGAAACAATATATGCTTGTGGAATTTAAAGCTGGAGGAAAACTTGGAGATCATCTAGTCCACTCCTCTAATTTGAAGAGACTGAACTCTGAAGAGAGGAAATTATTTACATCACACAGTGAAAGAGGGGAAATTCAAACCCAGGCTTCTGACTCCAAATCTAGAGCTCTTTATGCTGCAGTATCATAATATGTCTCTTCCTCAGGTCAAGTCACAAAATAGCTATTTAAAAAAAAACACAGAAGGATTAAGGTAGGACTTTCTCAATATTAAATCACACTGTGGTCAGCTTCTATTCAGAAAGTATATTGTTTGCTTGATACATGTCAAAGAGATTGATGTAGTCTCTGGTTACTTCAAGCAAAGCAAAGAGATAGATGAACTGGGTACATGAGTGTGCTGGTGTCAGCTCTTACTGGCTTGTGTTCAATTTTTATTGTGACCATTTACACCTAGGAAGTCACCAAGTGCTAAGAATCCAAGTTTGATTTGTTGTTTTATTGATTGTCTAGACTTTAAAAGGTGATGGGAAGAGCTCCTCACCTCTACATGACAAGGAAACAAGGATGAAGACAAGACCGGCACTATGGCTCAGGGACAGGGTTTGGTACAGAGGGTGCCCCAGGGAGTATGATAGAAACACCCAGAATGGCCTTTCTTAGCCAGCTTTTAGGAGACAATGGACTAGGTGTCGCCATGGCTGGGCTTAGACCACAATGAATCCTTGTCCACTTCTCCTAACAAGCTCTTTGTTCAGGGCATATGCAGGAGGGAAGAGCATTCTTTTTCACTCATGCTTTGGGAAAGAATTTTTTTTTTTAATATTTCTCCTTTGAAGTTATTGCAGCCCGAGAAATTTTGGTACCACAACCTTGGTAGTGGGGGTCGTCCCTCACATAAGTCTGGCTTACTCTCCAAAGCATTCTTCCCATCTCCTTTCACATGACTATCTATCAGCAAGGGACCTCCAGTCCACACAGAGGAATCTTGACATGACAGGGGTCTTTACTGATAGTGGTATGGGTGGTTGCATTTCCTGTATGCCTGTACATTTTGCACCAGGTGCCAGCTTCACAGTTCTACTCACCCATGACAACACAGTGGACTTGGGTCACTTTTCATTGGCCTGAACACCCCAAACCACTGCAACATCTTTTCTTATGACTACTCAGGGTGAACACAGGAAAGCCCTCTGAGAAGAATCTCTATGCCGACAGTGATGCTACCTGCCAGCCCCTTCAGACCAGGCTTGGTATTAACCCAGAAAACCTCATCTTCTATAGGAAGAGCATAGGAACAGTGCCCACCCCAGACCTGGCCTAGCACTGTGGGGATATATGCCTTCCCCACTCACCTCAGGCATTCAGGGAACCTTCCCTGACACCAAGGAAATCTACTGCTTTGATGCCTCCCCAGTACTGACAAGGTCTCCAAGATCACATCACTTTGCTAGTGCTGCTAGTCCATAGCACCAAGGATGAAGTTGCTGGCTTCTCCTGTGGACTGGCACAGTATGAACCCTGCTGGAAAGCTATGGGGCCACATTGGCGGAGGGTGCCAGGAACCATAACATCAAGTTTTATAACCAATACTTGGAGCACTTTCATAAATTCATTTCCCAGGAGCTGACAAACTAATATAACCTGGGCTCTCAGTAAACCCTGTATCCCCCTGCCCAGGGAAGGATGTGAGGCAAGAGGCAGGCAGGCCCAGGGAACCCAGTGGGAGTCGGAAGTCACAGAAAAGGAAGGAGAAGTTGAAGGGTTCCTCCCTGGCAGGCTCTCCTCCCACTGGAGGATTGCAAGGTGAAATATGCTCCTACCCCTTCCTTTCCAGCTCTGACTTCTGCAACCTCTTTTGACATCCACTCCCCTCCCAGGAGAAAGGAGGGTCAGAATAACCTCCATTTTCCTCCTCACAAAGTCTGAATCTATTACCATAAACTGTTGCTGATCCTGGGACTGCCTCCTCCACCTGGGAAGGATTGAGCAATTCAAATCCCTTCCTCTCTTGCTTCCCTTCCGTCTTGCCTGGTTTAGCCATTTTTCAGTCGTGTCCAACTCTTCATGACTCCATTTAGGGTTTTCTTGGCAGAGATAGTGGAGCGGTTTGCCACTTCTCCAGCTCATTTTACAGATGAGGAAACTGAAACAAACAGGGTTAAGTGACCTGCCCAGAGTCACACAGCAAGTAAGTGTCTGAGGCCAAATTTGAACTCAGGAAAACAAGTCTTCCTGACTCCAGGCCCGGCACTCTGTGCACTGCATCACCACCACCTAGTTACACCCCACACACAGCCTTCCCTCTACCAGGACAATAGCAACAATGCATCTGCCAAATGTGGCAGGAGAGGGCCTCTTTGGACCTCATTCTCCCCTACACCCCTTCCAAAAATTCCCAAATCTCTGGGAAGGCAATGACTGCATGAGAAGTATTTGCATTTCCTACCCCCATATCCCTCTCTGCCAGTCAGAGAGGACTCTTCCTATTACATTCCAACCCCAAGCTAGCTCCCTCCCAGAAGAGCCCTTTATGATCTCAAACACCCGGCTTCCCCTTCCCCACTCTCCCCAACATGGGTGGATTATACAGATAGCTAAAACAATATCTGCATTCATTATTGAAACAAAAACAAGAATGAAATTAAAGGTGTAATTTTTTTAATGTGATGGAAAAAATGTTAATGATTCAGATTAAACTTACAAGTGAATCACGCATGAAGGGAGCAGTTTTTGAGAATCAGTTATTAAATATTTACCAGAACACTCCTGGCAAGATGCCAAATAAATGTGCCCTATCTCCAACATTCAGAAATGTGAAAAGAGAAAAACAGAAAATGAGAACATCATGGCAGACCTGCCATGGATATTGAAGCCTCCAAGGAACAACTGAAAGATTCTATCAAACACAACCTACAGCATTTGGTTCATCCACACATTCTTTTCCTGGTCCCTTTCATCACTAGTATCAGCTGTTTTCCAGAAAGTTGGCCAAGGTTTGTGGAGAAGTAAAGTAGAGTTATGCTTTCTGCAGTTGGGCTGAAACATCAAGGAAATTGAACTTGATGGTTCTCACACTATGGGTTATTGGCATAGACTCTAATAAACCCAAAGCTCCCCAGTTATGGAAAAGAACCTCCCTTCAGATGAGGCAAACTCACATATGGAAGTAATCTATCCACCCTTAGAACTACTTAGTACCTCTTTTATTTCATGTTCACATTCTACCTAGTATTGCAGAAATTTGTGTATGTGTCTTACCTTCCCTACTTGCAAGTGTAAGTTCATTGAGGGCAGGAACCATAGCTTATTCTTCTTTGTATTATCCATAACACCTAATACAATGTCCTTCACCCAACCAGTATTAGTTGAATGAATGAATGAAACAGACTTATTGCATATTGTAGCTGTGACATAGAGCCAAGGGACTTGCATTTTATGGTTCCATCAAGAAAGATAACTCCTGGGGCAGCCAGGTACCACAGTGAGTAAGAGCGCCAGCTCCAGTGTCAGGATGACCTGGGGATCGAATCCAGGCTCAGACACTTAGCACCCACCCAGAAACACCTGGACATTGTAACCTTGAGCAAGTTACTTAACCCCAATTGCTTAGGGGCAGCCAGGTGGCTCAGCAAGTAAGAGCACTGGCCCCAGTGTCCGGATGACCTGGGGATCAAATCCGGGCTCAGATACTTAGCACCACACCCAGAAATAACTGGCCGTGTAACCTTAAGCAAGTTACTTAACCCCAATTGCTTAAAAAGAAAAAAAAAGACAACTCCATAAAAAATTAAGCATTCCTTGAAAGAAGAGATATAAAAAGATATACATTTTGCACATTGTACATATTTTAGACTCTTTTAATGTATATATCAGCTATTCTGATTGTTCCTCTTCTAATTTTTTATTTTTAAAAATATAATTTGTGGGGCGGCCAGGTGGTTCAGCAAGTAAGAGCACTGGCCCCAGTGTCCAGATGACCTGGGGATCAAATCTGGGCTCAGACACTTAGCACCCACCCAGAAACACCTGGCCATTGTAACCTTGAGCAAGTTACTTAACCCCAATTGCTTATAAATATATATATATATATGTGTATATATATATATATATATATATATATATATAATTTGTAATTTAGTATAGTTCCCTGAAATGGTGAGAGGAAGAGATATTGGAGGAAAATATGATGATATTTAAAAATGCATGTAGGAAGGAAGGGAGAGAGGGAGGGAAAGAAGGGAAGAAAATGGAAGGAAGGAAGAAGGGAGAGAGGGATAAAAGTAGGGAAGAACAAACAAAGGAAGAAGAAGGAAGGAAGGAATGTGGGTAGGAAGGAAGGCAAGAAGGCAGGAAGGCAAAGTCCAGAACAGGAACTATGGAACAGAATTCAAAACACCAGATTTTTAGACCCAGTTAAGCAAAGCTTTGCTGAGTGATCTAAGACAAAGGACAAAACCTCAATGACCCATTTACTTATTGAGTATTTATGATAGTGCGATGCACTGTGAATAATACACCTTCCTATGGCAGTTTACAGTTTTCAAAGCCTTTTCTTCACAACGACCCTAAAGGTAGATGGTGCAAGCATTAGAATTTTCATTATACTGATGAGGAAACCAAGACTCAAAAAACTGAGAGGACTTACCCACAGCAGCATAGCTAGAAAATGTTGAAGGTAGGAACAAAGATGAATTAAACGTAGTCCCTATCATCACTGAGGTCACAGTCTGTTATAGAGTGGAAAACAAAATTGCAATTTGAACTGTAGTAAATGCTTAGGAGAAGTCCAAGCAGAGTGGCATTTGAGACTTAAAGAAGAGAGGCCACCTATAGCAGAGAGAGGATTTATTGAAAAGTCAGCACCTGAGCTGGAGAATAAAGTTGAGGTAGTACTTCAATTGTCTGTGAGAGATGGCAGGGAGAAGTGTTCCAGCTGCGGGAATGAGGTAGAAAAAAGTAGAATGAGATCAAGGAAGGCTAGTAGTCCAGTCTGATGGGAATGTAGATGATGTAAGGAAATCCACCAGCCTCAGCCTCAGCCTCCCCACTGGCAGGGACTATAAGGCATGTGCCAACACACTCAGCTAGAGCATCCTTTTGTAGAGTAATCATTCCATCATTTTTTTAATATAAAACCAGATTTCTGTATATCACGTTTGGATAAGTGACCATGCATCTGTATTCCTGACAAAAGTACCTCGATGGGCCCAGAAATAATGAACTCACTCATGTTTCTTCTCTCTTGCCAGATGTTATATTAGACCAAATGTCTACCTCTTTCCCTTAGCAAGATTACCAGTCTCTTGTACATTGTTCAGGTGTGTTTGATTCTTTGTAACACCGTTTGGTATTTTTGTAGCAAAGATACTAGAATTCTATATGTTTCTCCAACTCATTTTACAGATGAAGAACTGAGGCAAACAGGGTTAAGTGACTTGCCCAGGGTCACCCAACTAGTAAGTGTCCGAGGCTGGATTTGAACTCAGGTCTTCCTGATTCCAGGCCTGGTACTCTATCCACTGTGCCACCTTGTTGCTTTCATATAGCTCCTAAAAGCTTGTCATTAGCAACATATTCCTCAGAAACAAAGGCCATAGACCAAAAAGGTTAAGAGCTTCCCTATTCATTCAGTCCTATGAGCTGAGGTGTCTATAGAGTCATAAGGCTATTTGGGAATGTCCCAGTCCAAACTAAGGGTGTTCCTTCTCTGATTTCCAAACACAAGGACTCTGGCAGAAGAGAACTGTATTCAAATCCAAATATTTCTTCATTTCTCAGAGGGTGCTGTGGATCCCACGATTCATACTCACGCTCCTCCATCCAAAGCATAATGTCACAGCACCCTGAGGGGACGGACTCATGGACTCAGTTTCATCTAAAATGTCATGTTCTTTTGTTCTCTAAATGTCATCACTAGACAAAAACCCCGTTTGTCTTTTTTCTAATGGGTGCCCAGGGTGGGACACTATTATTGGGGAAATAATGGGCGGGGGGGAGTAACTCAAATAAAAAGTCCAGATGGAATGCTTAATGTGGCAGGAGGAATTTGACCTTTAACCAAGCTGTGTGCTGGAGCAAATGCTGAAAAGTCATTTAATGACCTACTTCAAGGGCTCTGCCACTCTTCTGACCTCTGAGTACTTATTGTCTATCATTCATTCCGGTAAGAAGATGCTACTTGCATTGTTCTCTTTGATTCATTTTTCTCTCTAGCCAGATGGTAAGTAGGTTCCTTCAGGACAGAGACTGAATCTCATGCTTCATCTGTATTCCCAAGGATAAAAGCAAGAATTCTATACTAATGGCAGCCCCAAAACAGATATGAAACACAGAAAAGTGAAGGAAGAGAAGGCTATGCCCTCCTTCCCCCTCTTTCCTCCTACTGTCACTTCCTGACTGAGTGAATGATGAAGATCTGTGTAGTAAGTGAAGATTGGGAAATATTGAAAAGCCAGTGGATGGACAGCTCCGCCAATCAGAAGAAGACCAATAAATGATTTAATCACAATTCCCTAAAGGGCATTTAAAATGGTTTTCCTTGATATATTTGAAGATGCTTGCAAATGTGCCCTGTTGCTTTTTCTCTTAGCCAATTTTTGGTTTAGTAAGCCTTTTTATGAAGTCAGTCCTTAGCTATCTAGTCCTAAATGGCAACAGAATGTAAGAATGACTATCCATTCTTATTGTCTCTGTCTTGACATTGCTTAATACTGTGCCTTTTGTGTAGACACGTGGATGGGCTTCATGTATATGCTTGTTGATTGAATGAATCATATTTTTAATGTCAGGAACACACATCTGTAATATAAAGAATCAAATAGAAAGAATGAAATTGGGAAAAATTTAGATTATTAAAATACTACTGAATATTAGGTGGCTTTGGACTATTAGATCAATGCATGATTTGCTGGGAGACTTTGGAAGTGATAGTTTCACAAGATAATTGGAGTCAGCCCTGTACAATGGGAAAGCTCTTGGTTTGGAACCCCAAGGACTAGAGTTCAAGACCCAGCTCTGCTATTTACTACATGGACAGTCTTAGGCAAGTCATTTAACCTCATTAACCTCAGTTTCCTCATCTGTAAAATGAAGGGATTGGATGAGATCAAAGGTATCAAACTCAAATACAAAGGGCTCTCTCTGAAATAGGTTTGTCTGATTATGCATGTGTAATCTATATCAAATTGCTTACAGTCTCAAGGAGGAGAGAGGAGAGGGAAGGAAGGAGAGAATTTAGAACTCAAAAAAAAATTTAATGTTAGAAATTGTTCTTACAATGCAATTGCGAAAGAATAAAATATTGTGGGGTTTTTTAAAAAAGGGTTCCCTCAAAAAAAGAAAGCTTCATTAGGGGTGGCCAGGTGGCTCAGTGAGTAAGAGCACTGGCCCCAGAGTCGAGATGACCTGGGATCAAATCCAGGCTCTGATACTTAGCACCACACCCAGAAATAACTAGCCGTGTAACCTTGGGCAAGTTAACCCCAGTTGCTTGGGGGAAAAAGGGGGGGTTCCCTCTGACCTCTATAATAACTTAGAAAACTACACAATAACATTATATATGTTGTATTATATATATACATATATATATATATATAGTTAAGCATTTTCCAATTACATTTTAATCTGGTTCCTACCAAACTCTAAAGTTTTTCTTGCAAAAGTTTGATACTTCTGGACTAGATGACTCCTGAAATTCCTTCTGGTTCTAAATTTATAATCCTTCAGAATTTCATTCTTGAGAACTTCCAGACTCTCTTTGGCTGACTTTTTCTACAAAATATTACTCTCTATAGTATCAAGATTGGCAGATATATGTAGGCTATATCTCCTCCCCCTTCCAGTTTCATAATTTCAGTCAGGTTGACAAAACTACAAGAAAACATATAAAATTGCCAGTCTTCCTTAAGAGTGTTCTAGAAATCCAAACATTATTTGTAGACATCATCTTCTTAGACTCACTTCTACTTTCCAAATCTGCCTTTTGCTACTGAATCCTTAGTAGTGAAAATATTACTTGTGCCCCTAAAATCCTTTTCCCCCAGGACTTCACAATCCTTAGCAATGCTTTCTAGATTTCTTCTATGGTATCAGTTGTCCCCATATGAATCACTAGGAACATGTAGTGGTCATCAGACTTTATAAGACTTGGGAAACTTCATCCCAGTTCACATAGGTGTCCCACGAAGACAGGAGACCAATCTATTTCTCCTGTCAAGCTAACAAAAAGAATCTTCTTAACCCTCAGCTGGGAGTTAGAAATCAATCATTGCTACTTGTCTCTTTACCTGATGGTTACTGGGTAACCCCTCACATTATGGTGCCTGTTCATGGGATACACATCATCCACCACTCCAAAGTTCCTGACCCCACACCCACATTGACAGTCTTTAAGATGCTGGTACCACAAAGTTGGTAAACTCCTGAGTCATCTTCTGCTCAAGGTTGACCTCAAGCTAGAGTCTACAGCATCGGCTGGGAGAACCAAATATGATTTGCAGTGTGACATCTGATGGTTGGACCCTAATGTTGGAACTCTGACCTATGCTGGAGACCTGGGAGTACGGGAAGTTCATTTTCTAGACTTCCAAACACACAGCTACACTGCACTGCAAAAATCTCTTTTTCGTTGTCTTAGGTTTTGTTTTTTGTTTTTCCTCCATCTTAGTCTCACAATCTCTCTTAGTCTTTTTCCCTCTGATTTAGAGCTCATAAAAGCTAAGACTCTGAAAGAGAGAGTAAGATTGATGACCATGCAGCTCTGCCTCACTTAAATCTAATTTATACACAAGTCAAGACCTGTGATGATTGGTCCTCTTCGAAATGAAGAATGAGCAATCTTTTTTTCTTAGAGGTATCTAGGTGGCACAATGAAAAGATCACTGGTCCTAGATTCAAGAACTGAGTTCAAATCTGGCCTCAGTCACTAGGGCAAGTGTCACCCTGGGCAAGTCATTGCCTCACTTTCCTCACCTTTAAATTGGAAATACTAATAGCACCAACTCTTAAGATTGTTGTGAGCATTAAATGAGATAATATTTGCAAAGTGTAATGCTTGGCAGATAAGAGTAATAATAAATACTTACTTCCTTTCTACCTAGTTATTGACATGTAATAGCCTCCTTTAGAATGATGTCAGTTCCTTGGGGATGGGGATAGCTTTTTTGCCTTTCTTTGTATGCATTGCACTTACCTGGCACATAAGTGATTTAATAAATGTTTGCTGAGTTGATTCAATGACATCCCAGATACCCCTAATTTAAAAGATATGAACCAGTAAAAACCTTTGTCTGTAAGTGAGCAAAGAGTAAACGTTTTCCTTTCCTTTTCCATGGCAACAATTTCCATGCACAGCAAAGAGGAATGAGTCATTTAGGAAGGAAAAGCCATGTCCCTAAAAAGGAGTAAGCTACCAGTGAAGTTCCACTCACATAAAGAGACAGGGTGAGAAAGCTGCCTAGGATTACTCAGACAGCTCTTTGGACTCAGATGATGACTGACAGCTCAGTTTACCATACTTACCAAAACCACTTGGTAACTTGAAGTAGAATATAAGATTCTAATGGGCAAGGTTGAGGCCATTTTTATTTTATCTTTGTATCTCCAAGCTTAGAAGAGTGTCTGACACATAGAAAGCACTTAAAAATCATTTGTTGAATGGGATGAAATAAAAATAGAGTTGAATCAAGTCAAGACGAATGGAGATGGACAGGTGACCAGCCAACCAATCAGACACCCTAGCTGATGCAATGAAGAACCAACGTGGGAAGAGGAAGAACGGGGAATTCAAAACAAAGAAATAATTCAATTCATTAATTATGTATTATGTACAAAACACTGCATATCTGTAAGTGAGATACAAAGTCAGATTGATTTCTGTCCTCGCCTTCATTTTTCTTACAGCCTAGTAAGCAGATAAACTCACTTATACAAAGACACAGGCACCTTCATGAGTTACTGATCTCAGCCAACAAAGGGGCCCCAAAGGCTGGGAAGAAAAATGGAGGCCAGTGAGCAGGAACATATACCACTACGTAGAGATTTCTGTTCTTGTTTAGCAGTGAGATTCTTTGGGAAATAAACAATCGAGGGGAAAAAAATCCCACAGAAATCATGTTGGACAGGAGGGCTGAGGGGGAAACTAGGGACTATGGAACTCAATTCAGGCAAACTAAAGCACATTCCAGTGAAGAGATAAGCTTCACAAGAAGGAAATCAGCACAATTGCTTAGAAGAGTTTCAGCACTGACCCTCTCAGACTAGGCTTCTGGGAACCATAAAATATCTCCAATCCATTGATCATTGGGAACATGATCTTGGTTTTCCTCTTTTGTTATACTACTTGCACTGTCACCCTCTTTTTTTTTTTTTTTTTTGCTTTTTGGAGGGCAATTGGGATTAAGTGACTTGCCCAGGGTCACACGGCTAGTTTTTGTATTAAGTGTCTGGGGCCGGATCCAAACCCAGGTCCTCCTGACTCCAGGGCCAGTGCTCTATTCATTGTGCCACCTAGACACCCCGACTGTCACCCTCTTAACATTCACTGGGAAAGGAAGGAGAATTAAATTTGTCCAAAAACCCACACAACTCTTGAAAGTGAGTTCCTGCTGGGATTACATGCCTTTGCCCAAACAACTATAATAAGATGCACAGTTAAGTAGCAATTTTGGCAAGTAACTCAAAATACTATCCACTTTGTAATCAATAACTGTGAATATAACACAAGGAATAATTAAGCATCTCTTTCCCTTCTTCACAGGGGTGAGGGACTCTGTGTGTCATTACGTATAGTATCAGATCAGATTGAATTGTTGCCATGGTCAAAGAATTTATCAGTACTTGGTCAAACTACTGATGAAGGGCTGCATTTCAGAAAGTTGGTTATGTTGTGGTAACTACACTCAAAACCTTCCCAGCATTGTAGGACCTGCCAAAGCTTTTACTCTGCTAGCAGATGGTTCAGTGGATAAAGCACTGAGCCTGAAGTTAGGAAGATCTAAGTCCTAAATCTAGCCTCATAAACTTACCTTAGTTGCAGGACCTTGGTTAAGGCATTTAACTTCTTCAGTTTTCTCAACTGTAAAATGGGAATAATAATAGAACCTACCTCTCAGGGTCGTTCTGAGAATTAAATGAGAATTAAATAAATTAATAAAAATTAAATTAAATTAAACGTATTTGTAAAGGTGGGCACTTAGCACAGTGCCTAGCATCTAGGAGGCACTTAATAATTGATTATTTCCTTCCTTCCTACCACAGTGAGCATTTCTACATTGTGGAGAAGTGGACACTTGCTAATATGAGGAATGACTTTAAAGTTTAATTCAATATGATGAGGAGTGACCCTGCCTACTAGAGAATTATTTAATTTGCAATTAGCAAAGGAAATAGAGTCTTTTCTGAAATTTCCATTTGAGAGCCCTCTTGCCCACACAGTGTGATTTAGGAGTACCAAAGGAGGTCCTCACCCAAAAATATCAATCCATTTATGCTCAAAATAATTTTATTGCATGCCAAACAGACAACAAGCATTTATTAAGTGTTCGCAATGCACCATGCACTGGGGCTACAAATACATGCCTAAAGAAAGATAGATGCTGTCCTCAAGAAGCTTACGTTGTAATGGGAGAAAATGACACCTAGCAGGGAACTGAAAAATGAGGAGTAGTGGATAAGACTTGGTAATGAAGTCCAGAGAATCCGAAGCAGAACCAGGAAAGCAATGAAGAAAAACCCAAAAAGAAATGAATGAAAATTGGAAAAAAGAAAAAAGAAGGGAACAACCCAAGATCCTCAAAAGAGGATCTGAACAGCCACATACTTTCAACATGATAAAGAAACACTATATATTAAAAGATTCTAAACACACTAGATGTAAAAATCAACAAATTAACTTTAACAACAGTCCAAGTAATTTAGCTGGACCTACCACAACACATATCAATATAGCGAATAAATACTTTAAAGAAAATTGAGGAAAATCTAGTATCCCTATAGAAAGACATGATGTTGGTAAAGAAAAAGCTGACTTTGTAATGAGAGATCAATCATCAGTAAAAATGGAACAAAGCAACTAAATGGCAAAAGTGATATGGAAAATGCATTAAATAGCAGCTTCATCTTATGGAAACTCTCTCTGGAGTTTATAAAACTGGAGCACTAAAAAGGTAGTGGGATAAAAGTATAGAATCAGTGGGAAATTTAATTCTCCAACTAGAAGGTGAATCAGCACAAGCAATAGTAAATACAGCAAAATAAGACCCAAAGAACTAAAAGAAGGATTGAGTATTTCATAAGCAAAAATCATGAAATCATACAATAGTCAGAGAGCTGACCTAATAATCACAGATAAATTGAAAAATGAAAAGAAAGATTCTAGAGATCATTTTTTCAAGAAATTGCCATTTGCTAGAACTAGTAAAAATTAAAGTATAAACTATGAATAAAATTCATTATTCTCTCCTCAAGGAGAGATTTCATATTCAGCTCAAATAGACACATTATCAGAC
The DNA here is from genome assembly GCF_028583685.1 of Petaurus breviceps papuanus. Taxonomy (NCBI): domain Eukaryota; kingdom Metazoa; phylum Chordata; class Mammalia; order Diprotodontia; family Petauridae; genus Petaurus; species Petaurus breviceps. The sequence goes on from NW_027185665.1 coordinate 1,937,777, forward strand.
TCTGGAGTTTGTTTCACCATTAAAGAAAAGATCTTATAAGGGAAGAAAATCATCCCCTGCCAAAGTGCCCCGGTTCAAATCACAGAAAGCCATTGTGTGCCATGAGATCCCAAGTCTATGCCTCAGGTCCAGAGTTCCAGAGTCTTCACTTAATATCTAGTCCTACTGGATATGTGAGTCAAATATGAGTTGAGAATTGTGTTGTACAGTCCCTTTGCCCATAAGAGAATCAGCTTGTAGGGGTTAAAGAAACTGAACTGTGCATTATTAATTTGGAGCAATCTTTTGGAGCAATCTATAGACTTGGATAAAGGTATAGATGGTAAGCTCATCAAATTTGCAGATGACACAAAATTAGGAGGCATAGCTAATATAGCAGAGTCAGCATCCAAAAAGATCTTGGCAGGTTATACAATTGAACACCCCGCAAAAATAATTTTCAAAAAATAAATTGAGGAGGAGCAGCTAGGTAGCACAGTGAATAGAGCACTCATCCGGGAGTCAGGAGGACCTGAATTCAAATCTAGCCTCAGACACTTGAGACTTACTAGCTGTGTGACTTTGGGCAAGTCACTTAACCCCCATGGCCTTGCCTCCCCTCTCCTAAAAGATAGATAAATTGAGGGACAAAGAATTAAGTTATTTGTTTTACCCAAGATCACACACATATGTGGTAGTAAGTAGCAAAGGTAGGAGTTAACTCCAAATCCAGGACTCTTTTTGCTATACTACTTTGCATATCAACTTTCTGTTGTGTGTCTTATTGACTCTATACCAAGAGTAGAGTATTAGACAGATAGATATGCACATAGCTAAGCATGCTTTGTCTGTTCCTATGGAAAATAGGCATATAACTTCATTATGCCAAGGTTACATGACTAGGAATTAGTAAAAATACATCAGGTCCAGGAAGGAGGATTATATAGTAGAATGGAAATGGAGAATGAATCGGAGCTAGTTCTAGTCAAATAAATCCACCCTATCTTGATAGCATGTCAGTGTGGAATGAGACAGAGCTGAAAGATAGACAGCAGGTCAATCTTTGAGAACCAGAGAGAACTCTAACATTTCTATTCCCTTTATAATTACTATCCTTCCCACTGGACAACTAGGTGGCTCAGTGGAATGTTGGACCAGGAGTCAAGAAGACTCATTTTCCTAAGTTCAAATCTGGCCTCAGACACTTACTAGCTCTGTGACCCGGGCAAGTCACTTAACTGTGTCTGCCTCAGTTTCCTCATGTGTAAAATGAGTTAAAGAAGGAAAGGGCAAACCACCCCAGTATTCATAAAGCCATGCACGAGCAGCTTTCCAGAGGACTGCTTCTGTGAACAGCTTTCAAAGTTCTGATTACATAGTATAGTGAGCTCTCTATTTAGTCAATAACAAATCAGAGCAATACATACATAGGACATCAAAATCCAGCATTCACAATGTTACAACTTATCACAGAAAATCAAAATACAGCATTAACCATGTCACAGCTCAACAACTTATCACTAAAATGGCCACATAGTTTTAAACAAAGTACATTCATTTAGTCAATCACAAAATCCTTAATTCAAACACAAAGTACAAAAGTCAAAGTTCTCCACCCCTAGGTCACAGTAAATCAAAATCTTCTCAGTCAGTACACAGTATCCAAGTAAAGTCTTCTTTCAGCTTGACTCAAGGCTGGCTCTCAGCTTCCATGGTTCCTCTTCCATGGTCCCAGCTCCAAATGTCACCTGGGTTCAAAGGCAGGCAGCTCCCAGTTCCTTGTCCAGCTCCTTGTCCAGTTCTTCATCCAGTTCTTATTCCACATTGAAGTTCACATTGTCCAGTCCACCTCAAGTCCTTCGCAGTTTCTGTTTCTGGGAAGACAAAGCTTGACAGAGCCACAGCAATATTCATACACATTGCTGGCACCATCATCAATTTACTATCTGCCTATGAAATCAACTCAGACCCACCAACAAGGTCTGAGAACTCAACACAAATCATCAAAATAGAAATCAACACAGACCCACAAACAAGGTCCAAGAGGTCAGCACAAATCATCAGTAAAGTTCCAGGACCTCCAAAACCCTCCTCCAGGACTTCTGTAAACAAACAACCAGAAAATCCTCTTTCAGGGCTTCCAGTAAGGTCCCAGTAAGGACACTTCTGTACAAAGTATCTGTAGCAGCAAGCACCCCAGCGTCCCCAGGGTGTCTGCCAACACAGGTTCTTAGATCTGCTTTGATAAAGGAAAGCAACTCAAAATGGGTTAACAAGCTTACTTTAATCCGTCAAAATAGGTATCATTTACCTAGTTCAGGGGGAAAAGGTCAGCACCCTGAACTTCAGAATATACAGACAGAATTATCAAGACAGAGAAACAGATCAAGTAGACAGATTTCCAAACTGTCCAATCATTACATCCATACCAAATCAACAGCTGGGTTTTTCAAAGCTGAGGGGGGGCTCTCAACAATGGCTTCCCAGAGTTTCATCTGATCAAATCACAGAACACTTCTCAAAGTGAGCCCCAAAGCAAAGCTACACATCAGGGCTTATATAGCCTTCTCCTGGCTCAGAGAATGTAACAACCTTATTGACCCACTGCCCAATCAAAAAAAAAAAAACCCAATCAAAAAGTATCTACTGAAAAACAAGCCTCCCACCCCAGGCTCCAGGTGCACTTTAGCCTAAGGGCAGGGAAGATCTTTAAATTTGCATTTCCATTACAGTATCACAAACAAATATCAACACAGACAGAGTAGACAAACAGAGTGCCAGAATACCACAAGTTTTCTCCTTCTTGACTCTGCTACCACTGAGTCCTCTTCTCAGTTCTGCTGTCTCTAACCTGGGCCTCTCCTTATATATGGTCATTAGCTCCTCTCCTTCCTGTTGCAGGAGTTCATGAGTTCTAGGGTTCACTAGTTGTGGGGTTCACGGGTTCTGTTTCTTAATAGGCTTTAAAGAAACTTTAACTGAAACAAGGTGTTAATCAATAGCTGAAACAAGGTGTGAACTACTTCTTATAGCCATTACAGTATCTCTGCCAAGAAAACCCCAAATGAGGACACAAAGGGTTGGGCACAACTGAAAAATAACTGAAAAAGCTTTCCCATTGCATAAGATCCAGTTCCTCCAAATACAAGGTTCTTGATGGCTAGCAGTAGTACCTGATAGTAAAAGGATTATTGACCTATCCTGAGGAGAAAAAATAAAGAGAAAAACTGGAACATGAAACAACAAGCAAAGACAAAAATATATTTTCAATCCTCATATTTTCAAGCATTTATATGTGTTTGTTTGTCTTTTTAAGTAGAAGAGAAGAATGAAACTTTTAATAGGTCATGTAGTCCAGAAATACACCTTAAGGTAATTCTTGGAGAAATCAAGTACAGAAGGAGAGAGGTAGAAATCTGACATGTGACAATGGCGATGATGAGGTAAAACTCTGAATCATTCAATCAATAGAAGGGGATCCCATGAAAAAGGTACACAAAGTTAATAAAACAATGGTGAGAGTGCTATGACCTGAAATTGTCTCAAGGAGGGATGGAAAGCATTAGGTGAGGGGAAATCTTGGATGTTACAAAGATAAGGAAAATTAAAAGAAGTTGCTGTGATCATCAGTAATCTCAGGTGTTGAGGAGGTAGGACTTGCATACGTGATTGCAATTATGTTCAGTCTGGTAGATGGCTGCATTCATACTGTAGCATCTTTACAATATTTGTTTTTATGTATGTGATCAGCAAATGGTTGCATGTATTAATTAAGTAAATAAATTAAAAGGTCTGGTGATTTAGTCAAGGCTTATGATATACATCACTTGATTTCTAGCCTTCCAGAATTCACATATACATCCCTGGAGAACTTGAAGACAACAAAGCCTTTGAATCATTTAACAAATGCTCAACAACAGGATCATTCTGACCAACAGTTAAAGGTTGCAGATGGAAAGTGGGGGACTGGGCAAGAGATAAATGAGTTAAGAAACAAAATGAGTTTCATTCTTGACAACTTCCCAACCCTTTGGAGCTGACTTCCTTTGTGAAATTTTAATCCATGGAGTTGTATCTATCCTTTATCTGAATCCTTTGAAATCTGCCCTTCCAAAATCTAGAGGGCATTTCATACAATGTTCAACTTTCCTTCTCTGTCACAAAGTCAAAAATGGAGTGGTCACTTCCCCCCAAACTAACAAATGCTCCTTGTTGTGGGAATCAGATACTAAATTGTTGATTGCTTCTCCTGGAGGATGAAATATTATTATCCAAGTAAGTTATAAATGTATTAACTTCTCTGCTTTGGCCAATGAGCTCCAAAATCTGTCTAGATAATTGAAGCCCTCCCATGACTATGTTAACATGACTATTATGAGAAACATAATCTGTTTCTCAAACTTCTCATGTATTTCCTGTTTCAATCAACAAGCATTTAATAAGAGCCTACTGTGTTCCAGGCATTTTCCCAGATACCATGTAGACAAAAATTAATGTCCCTATTGTTAAAATAATAACTAATATTTATATAACACTTTAAGGTTTCAAATACTCTTGGCACATATTAACTTTTTTGATCCCCACGACAATCCTATAAAGTAGGAACTACTATATTCCTGTTTTACTGATGAGGAACCCAAGGATTAAAAAAAAGTGGAGTAACTTACACAGATGTGAAGCCCTATCTCTCCTCTTCCAAGTCCAGTACTCTATCCACAGTGTCACCTAACTAGCAGCCAGAAGACACAGCCACCTCCTCTACCTCTAGCTACCGAGTTCCCCCAGCAGGGTAGAACATGGAACAATCACCTGAATTTACCTTACCCTAGAGATAGCTCCAACTAGATTCAAAGTTAGGATTCCAGCTGTGAGAAAGAGTCCTACCAAATTCTTTTTATGACACAAATATGGTACTGATACCTAAATCAGGAAGAGATAAAACAGAGAAAGAAAATTATAGACCAATCTCCCTCATGAATATAGATGCAAAAATTCTAAATAAAATACTAGCAAAAAGACTACAGCAACTTATCTCAAGAATAATACACTTTGATCAGGTAGGATTTATTCCAGGAATGCAAGGATGGCTTAATATTAGGAAAACCATCAGTATAATTGATCATATCCACAATAAAACTAGCAGAAACCACATGATCATCTCAATAGATGCAGAAAAGGCTTTTGACAAAATACAACATCCATTCCTATTAAAAACATTAGAAAGTATAGGAATAGGGGCGGCCAGGTAGTACAGCAAGTAAGAGCACTGGCTCCAGTGTTGAGAAGACCTGGAGATCAAATCCCAGGCTCAGACATTTAGCATCCACCCAGAAACACCTGGCCATGTAACCTTGAGCAAGTTACTTAACCCCAATTGCTTAGGGGCCAGGTGGCTCATCGAGTAAGAGCACTGGCTCCAGTGTCAGGATGACCTGGATCAAATCCGGGCTCAGATACTCAGAACCACACCCAGAAATAACTGGCCGTGTAACCTTGAGCAAGTTACTTAACCCCGATTGCTTTAAAAAAAAAAGAAGAAGAAGAAAGTATAGGAATAAATGGAGCCTTCCTTAAAATAATAGGTAGCATCTATTTAAAGCCATCAGCAAGTATTATATGTAATGGGGAGAAGCTAGAAGCATTTCCCATAAGATTAGGGGTGAAACAAGGGTGTCCACTATCACCCCTCTTATTCAATCTGGTACTAGAAATGTTAGCAGTAGCAATTAGAGAAGAAAAAGAAATCAAAGAAATCAAATTAGGCAAAGAAGAGACCAAGCTATCACTCTTTGCAGATGCTATGATGACATACTTAGAGAATCCTAGAGAATCAAGTAAAAAACTATTTGAGACAATAAATAAATTTGGCAAAGTTGCAGGATATAAAATAAACCCACATAAATCCTTGGCATTCCTCTGTATCTCCAATGAAATTCAACAGCAAGAGATAAAAAGAGAAATCCCATTTAAAGTTACTGTAGACATTATAAAATATTTGGGAATCTACCTGCCAAAACAAGTCCAGGACCTATATGACCATAACTACAAAACACTTTTCACACAAATAAAGTCAGATCTAACTAATTGGAAAAATATCAATTGCTCGTGGCTGGGTCAAGCTTATATAATAAAAATGACAATTTTACCTAAATTAAATTATATGTTTAGTGCCGTAGCAATTAATTTACCAAAGAACTAGTTTATAGAGCTAGAAAAAATAGTAACAAAATTCATTTGGAAGAATAAACAGTCCAGAATATCAAGGGAATTAATGAAAAGAAATGCTAGGGAAGGTGGACTAGCTATACCAGATTTCAATCTGTATTATAAAGCAGCAGTCATCAAAACTACTTGGTACTGGCTGAGGAATAGAGGAGTGGATCAATGGAATAGATTAGGCACACAAGATTCAGAAGTCAATGACTATAGTAATCTATTGTTTGATAAATCCCCAGACCCAGGTTTTTGGGATAAGAACTCACTATTTGACAAAAACTGCTGAGAAAACTGGAATATAGTATGGCAGAAACTGGGCATAGACCATTATCTAACACCATATACCAAAATCAAGTCTAAATGGGTGCATGATCTAGATATAAAGGTTGATACTGTAAGCAGTCTCCTAAATCAAGGAATAGTTTACCTATCAGACTTGTGGAGAGGGAAAGACTTTATGACTAAACAAGAATTAGAGAACATTATAAAATGTAAAATGGATAATTTTGACTACATGAAATTGAAAAGCTTCTGTACAAACAAAGCCAAAGTAACCAAGACTAAGAGGAAGCTGGGAAATTGGGAAAGAATCTTTACAACCTGTGTCTCTGACAAAGGACTCATCTCTAAAATATACAGAGAACTGAGTCAAATTTATAAGAATACAAGTCATTCCCCAATTGATAAATGGTCAAAGGATATGAACAGGCAATTTTCAGAGAAAGAAATTAAAGCTATCTATAAGCACATGAAGAAATGCTCTAATTCACTATTGATTAGAGAAAGGCAAATCAAAACAGTTCTGAGGTACCACATCTCACCAGTCAGACTGGCTAAGATGACAAAAGAGGAAAATGACAAATGCTGGAGAGGATGTGGGCAAATTGGAACACTAATGCATTGCTGGTGGAGTTGTGAACTGATCCAGCCTTTCTGGAGAGCAATTTGGAATTATGCCCAAAGGGCTATAAATACTTTCATACCCTTTGATACAGCAATACCACTCCTAGGGTTATATCCCAAAGAGATCAAAAAAATGGGAAAAAGACCCATATGTACAAAAATGTTTATAGCAGCTCTTTTTGTGGTAGCAAAGAATTGGAAATTAGGGGGGTGCCCATCAATTGGGGAATGGCTGAACAAGTTGTGGTATATGCATGTTATGGAATACTATTGTGCTATAAGAAATGAGGAACAGACATCTTCATATTTATCTGGAGAGGCTTATACAAACTGATGCTGAGTGAGAAGAGTAGAATCAGGAGAAATTTGTACACAATTACAGACACAACGTATATGTGATGACCAACTTTGATAGACTGGACTCCTCTCAGCAATGCAGTGATATAAGTCAATCCCAAAAGACTCATGACGGAGAGACATATGTGCATCCAGAGAAAGAACTATAAAGAACTAAGTTTATATCCAGGTGGAAGCAAAATACCTGATCTTTTTCCTTCTCTTATTTGGTTTTATGTCCTCTTTACTATTTTTCATTCCAGCTGGAACAATCCATCCTTATAACGTGACTAATGTATAATGTGAGAGTATTTACAGATCCTATACTTGACTATATGCCGCCATGGGGGGAAGGGGAGGGAGGAGGACAAAATGTGAAACTCAAGGAATTTGTGGAATTGAATCCTGTAAACTAAAAGGAAACAAACAAATTAATTTTTAAAAATAAATAAAGTAAAAAGTTAAAAAAAAAGAAAATGAGATTAGACCAAACATAAGTCAATGTCTCCAAGAGACAATAAGAAATAAAAGAACAAAATCGGGGGAGGGGGGAGGTCAGAAAATGTACAGTATCTCCTATCAAAAACAAGTTACCTGGAAAACAGGCCAAGGAGAGACAATCTAAAAATCATCAGACTCCTTGAAAACCTCAAACATAAGCCTAAATATTAACTACTAAATAAATTTCATGAAACCTTAAACAAAAACTGCTCTGACATATTAGAAACAAACAGCAAAATAGAAATAAGCAGAATTCACCAATCACCTCCTGCAACTCCAACATGGAAATTCCCAGCAATATCATAACAAAAATAAGAGCTTTTAGGTAAAAGAAAAAAAATTCTGCAGGTAGCTTAGAAAATAAGGGTTCAGGTACCAAGGAGACAGTCAGGATCATCCAAGATCTGTAGCTAACATTATAAAAAATGAAGATAATTTGGAATATGATATTCCAGAAGGGAAGGGAAAATAGATATTTAATGAAACATAGGACTTCTGAGTTCTCTTAAAGAATAAACCAGAGCTGAGTAGATACTTTGAAATGCAAATACAGGAGTCACCAGAAACAAAGAGAGGCATGTGAGACATTACAAGGAACTACACAATGATAAAGTGTTTATATTCTGACATGAGAAGAAACAAGTTTACCTCCCAAATCTTGTCTTCAAAAATTATATAGATGCAAGTAAGACAGAGGACTTGAGAATAGTTTTATTATACTTTGATCATCTAAGAATTGGAACTTGTCTCATATAATCATAGTATAGTAGAATACTATACAAACATGGAAAAAGGAGTAGAAAGAGTGGGCTCCACATGAACCTCACTTTCATCTGAATCCAACAAAGAATAGTTGAGGAGAAGGGGAGAGAAAAAAAGAAGTGAGAGGAGAAAGAAAGAGAGATTAAAGTCAAAAGGGAGTGAGGCAGGGACAGGGAGGGGACATTTAGCAGCATCACAGCTGCTAAAGAGAAACAGCTCTTCTTTTAAGAGTAGAAAAGAATAAAAGAAATTTTAAATAGGTAAGAACCTGCAATGTGGTGTGGGTGAGGGGGCGCAAAGAGGATTAGTGGAATGGAAGTAGATCGTGTGAAATATAAATCACTAATCACTAGTGACTCTCCTCTTCCAACATCCTCTTCTTTGGAAAGAGTGAATCAGTTTCTTCTTTCACAACATGACTAATGTGGCAATATATTTAATATGATTGTACATGTATAGCCTATGTCAGATTGCATGCTGTCTTTGGGAGGGAAGAGGGAAGACAGGGAGGGAGAGAAAAAATTTGGAACTCAAAATCTTATAAAAGTGAATGTAGAAAACTATCTTTACATATAATTGGAAAAAATTAAATACTATTAAGTGGGGGGGGGGGGTAACCAGGGATAAAGAAAGAAGAAAAAACAAACAGATGTGATAAAGGAAAATACATAATTAAAAATCAAGATAAGAAAAGGGAATAACAATAGTAATAATGCATTTATACAGTGCTTTAAGGTTTTCAAAGCCCTTTACAAGGGCAATTAGATGGTACAGTGGATAGAGTACTGGCCCTGGAGTCAGAAGGACCTGAATTCAAATCCAGCCTCAGACAACTACTATGTGACCCTGGGCAAGTCACTTAATCCTCATTGTTGCCCTTGCCCCTCCAAAAACCACTTTACAAATATTATCTCATTTGATTCTCAAAATAACCCTAGGTGGTAGCTGCTATTATTATCCTCATTTTCACATTGAGTAAATTAAGGCAAACAAAGATAATTAGTCCCAAGTCACAAAGCTAGTTAAGTACCAAAGGCTGAATTTGAATTTAGGTCTTTCTGAGGCCAGGTCCAGTGGGGGCAATCTGCTGGAGAAATCAAGAGGAGACAGTACTGTAGCCTAGGGGTGCTGGGAACCCCAAAATGCGGGGAAGAGGGGTCTGCCTTGAAAGAATCCAACCACTCGAGCTTTCTTTCAGTCCAAATAGTGAGCTTATTGTGATACCAATACAAGTGGACTAAATTTTAAAAATCTGAGCATTTGATAAGGGTATAATTAATACTTTTGTACAGAAAAACTTGGGAAGATCTGGATGGGATTAAGGAGTGGCAAGTAGCCTAGTGTGAGCCAGGTGCCGACAATAAGGACCACAATGAAAGGGCAGTTAAAAGGATAATTGACTGGGATGTGCTAGCTGCCTCAGGTGAATGCCAGAGACCTAGGTTCAGGGTCTGGATTACTGAAATTTGTGGGAAAGTTCAGGGACTTTTCCTTTCTAGAGTCCAGATCCCAAAGACATGGTCTTTTCCTTTTAGGTGTTCAGACCTCATCCCCATCAATGCATCAAGAGTATATGTGAGGGAGTTGGCTGCCTTTTTATTAGAGACTTTCTGGAATGAAAGATAAGGGGGGGAGAAGGGAAGGGGGAATATAATAATCTCTCAGTTCACAGTATAATAGATTTATACTTGGAAGAGATCTTAAAGGCCATCTACTCCAACCCTGCATTTTACAGATAAGGAAACCCAGAGACATTACTACAAATAAACTAATCGAGTAATTTTTTTTAAATTATGGTTTTCTTTTCTGCTCCTGTTTTGTTTTGTTGTAGTTAATGCTATTGTCTTAACAAATGTTGAGAATTAGAAAAAATATATTATTTTGTTAAAGTCTTTAAAGTAATTATCAGAATTCTCAAATTCACTTATATTTATATACCTAATATAGTTTCATGATATTTGCAAGTAATGGAAATTATGTGTGGGGCAGCTAGGTGGCACAGTGAGTAAAGGGCCAGCCCTGGAGTCAAGAGGACCTGACTTCCAATCCGGCCTCAGACACTTAACACAAAAAAAAACTAGCCGTGTAACTTGGGCGAGTTACTTAACCCCAATTGCCCTCCAAAAGGCAAAAAAAAAAAAAAATTGTGTGTTTTCTTAATCCAGTTTTGGAATTATGTATTTTTAATCCTGTTTTTTATTTACCACTATAAAAGCAATTGCCATGTTATAAAAATAAGACAAGAGCAAATAAGAACATGTTTTCTTATATTTCCATTTAAAAATACAAATGAAAGTATTTTAAAAACATAAATAAAATTTAATAAGCCTGTTTTCCACTATAAAGTGTTGTGATGATATTTAACTTTTTTCAAGACCCCTAGCATTGTTTTTGGTTTTTTCCAAGATTGCAACTATATGGAAAGGCCCCTACAGTCTTAGTGCCTTAGGGGTCCACAGGGTCCTTAATCCACCACTACTTTGGAATAGGTTTTGTACTTGCATTTGAATATGGGTGTGTCTGATTTTGCTTCAAATTGAATAATGAAGTTGCTGTGAAGACTTGACTCATGAGAAGCTAGCAAATGATCTACTTTCCCCATCCTCAGCTGAGCTCCTCAGCTTTCTGCAAGCCACCCCACCGAGAGCCCAACACTAAGATGAGCATCCAGACCTCATTCTAACCTTCTAACCTGCAAAAAGAATGGAAGCAAAGAGTTTTGACTTCAAAGTACTTATTACCTGGTACAGAAAAAGTACAAGTATTTAAAGGTTGCCAAATATCCACAAGGCAAATGATCAGGCAAGGTACTGAAGTGGTTGTCTTGAAAATCCGATTTGTATAGACAATTGAGAACTGTGCTATTCAGCCTTGATGGATCCGTGCTCTCACCAATATGGGCATTACATCCAAAGATGCAGTGTGCATTCCATCCACACCTCATCTTACACACCTCATCCAGGTCCCTCCAAAAATCTACCCCTAATATGATGGGGTCCCTCCTCTGAAGCCTTTAGTACAGGTAATGATGGGCCTGTAATTTCATCGAGTGAGCAAAATTCTACCAATTCCGATCTGCAACTTCTAGTCTTAGAGGGTTGCCTAGGGCAGTGGTGTCAAATTTAAATAGAAACAAGGCAAATAAACTGTACATAAGGATCCCTGTGAGCCACACATTAATTAAGAAAACCACACATTAAATTATCTACATTCTTTTGTATTCTTATTTATTTTGTTTAATATTTCCCATTACATTTTCATATGTTTGGGGCACCCATAGAAGTTGTCACTTCTGGCCTAGAGCACTCAGAAGTTGTGATTTGCCCAAGGTCGCTGTGCAGGAGGCAAAACTTGAACCCATATCTTCCTCTAAATTCAAGGTCAGCTCTCTATCCACTATACCATTATGCAATGCTGCATAATCTCTCTGGATCTTTTAATACTTCATAAATACCAGAATAGCATTTCAGCTTTCCTCTTGCCCCATGATTCTCTCTGATAAGATGATTCTGCTGCCCCCTACCCCAGCCAGGCTGCCAAAGGAAGGGCATTGCCAGAAGAAACAACACTTGATTTCTCTCCAGGGACCTGAGGGAATGGCAAATTCTCCCACTTCAGGGCTTTGTAGAGAGATGGCCCTGCGCCCTTGGGCATACATTTTGTTGTTTGTCCTTCATTCTCCAAGAGGACCATGACATCAGGAAGGTGATGTCATGACACGCAAGTGACTTGGATTTAAGTGAAATAGGACTATGCAAAGTCACCAGCCTCACTAACTCTTCCAGAGACATCTGAGTCCAGTGGCTAGATATAGATCAGGATGACTGGAGATGACCCTGGACACAGTGGGAGACCTTGGTCTTTTTAAACTAGGGTCTTTAACAGGTCTGTTTGACTGAGGCAACACCCATTCAGTGATTAAGACTAAGAAAGAAATGAGGCAGAAAATGGCCTCCTTATTTAGTCAAAACAAAAAAGAAGAAGAAAAAATCAATCTATGAGGGGAAGACCCTCAGGGTTTCTGGCCAAAACAGAAACAATTCCTATTTATTTTATTGCCCATGTTTTCAGAGGGTGGAAGAAGTATCCCTGTTCTGTTGCCCCCCATGATCTAGGTGATTTGGATATCACTTTTAGCTTTCTCACTGCCTCACTCACCTGTAGATATGTTCCTTGTGCGTAACTCCCCAGCTTCCTCTCCATAGTGTCTCCCCTTTTTCTCCTGCCTAAATACCTCCAGCCCATGCTACTCTCTTCCCATGATTTCCTTACCCCTTCATTGTCTTATAGCATCTGTAAATAAATTTTTTTTAACTCTTCGATATGTAATGACCCTCCTCTTTTTCTGATCATATATAGCTTCTTGGCTTCACACATTTAGAATTAGAAGAACCCTTAGAGGTCATCTAGTTCAACCTTCTCTTTTGCCAATGAGGAAAGCACTACCAGAGAGTTTAAGTGTTTTGCCTAAAGTCTCAACAGGAAGTAACTGAAAACATAAGACCCAGAGCCCACATTGCCTGACTCCAAGTCTAGAGTTCTTTTCCACTTTTTAATGCCACTTTTTACATGCAAACCACTATTTAGATGATATTCTAATAGAAGCTACCTCCAGCTTCTATCTTTCTATTAGACTTCAAGTCTCCCATAAAGTAGTACTGGGCTACATGGAAAAAAATACAGTTATTTAGTACTACTAAAGCATGAGTATAAAATAATACAATCAATCACATATTATTAATTCTTTCTGGGCTACACTAGGGAAGAAATCATTGGAATGCTATAATAGCAAATAATCAGTAACTGTCCTGTTTCAAGGATAGCTTTGCTCTCAGTTACAATTATTCTATTAATTAGGCATGGAGACATCAAGACTTTTGGTTGACTTCTCCACAGCTGCCATACATCTGTGGAGAAGGCCAGAATTTCTCAGTGATTGAGTATATGTGCACCTGTAAATGAGACGCTAGCGTTTCCATGGAATTTCTCACCCAAAGAAGAAGCATCCTGCCTCATGAGAACATTTGCCTTCTGAGGATCATCAATTTTCTCACTTCCTCCATAAGTTTTGTCTATGCTTTCTTTTAACAGGGAAATGAATTGATCTCACCATGGTTGATTCCACTGGGACAATTAAAGTCAACTGGTATATTTATTGGGCAGTTCTCATTACCAGTACACCTGCCATGCAAGAGACAGAGGTTAGATTGCAATTGAGAGGAATGACAGATTCTATCCTGTACAAGTTCTCCTTCCACACAATTGTGATACAATGAAGAAAGGAGAGGAAGTTCAGAACTCTCACATCTAAATTATTATGCCAAGAACTAAGTGATGCATCAATTTTTCTAAACCAGAAATCTAATCTCTTCCTTTCAACTGATCTAAACCATAAAACAGAATAAAGACCTCCAAAGATCCTGCTCCTAGGAATACATGTAAAGACTAGGAAAGAAGATTGCATATGCTATCTTATCACTGAATGTAAGGTCCCTTGTTCTTCTCTCCACCATCACCAGAAATCTTTATGATCCCTATAGCACCCTCATATGCTAGAACCTGAGGTCAAGGGGTCTTCTTGGCATTACATAGTTTGGTCATGATCCCAAACTATAACCTCATGAAGATGGTTTAATTTTTACCAATCCAACTTAAATCCTTTGTTTGGATTTCTTGAGTCATACAAACAAAGAACAATATTGGATATTTCACTGGATACTTCCCTCCACATTGAAAATACCCCTAGTAAAGTTTAAAAATCCCCAAATTTTCAATAGCCACAAGCTTTTAGATTTATAGCCCTGAAAGACTTTCTCATTTACCCAGAAGGGAAATTTCAATGGTGACTTCTTATTATTTCAGTACTATACTTGTTGGTTATTTTTAGCCTAAACTTGCTCTGGGCACTGTAATCAATGTAAAGCATAAGACATGGTAGCTTCCTTCAAAAAGGAGCACAAAAACCACACACATATAAAACAATTAAATAGCAACATAAGACAACATATGATTAAGTGTCAAATGAGTGATATTGACGGTAAGTTCAAAAGGAGTTTGTAGAAAGGATAGACCACAATGGAGTGCGGGGTTCAGTGAAAGCTTTGTAGAGGAGGGGGCATGTTAGACATGGAAGAATAGATTGGATTGGGATCATCTGGAGGGGATAGAGCAGACCTTGAACAAACATGAACAAAGACCCCAAAAAGATGAATGAACAGGATATGAGCTTTAGAAGTAAGAGAGCTCTCCATCATTTGAAGGGGTCAGGCAGAAGTTGGATGTCTACCTGTTAAATATGTAAGAGATGTAAATGTAAAGTTCCATTGAAGGTGCCCAGGAATTCTTAAGATGTCAAGAATCTAGGTAAGTTTTGCTAGGAGTCAGGTAGCAAAAAATATGGAAAAGCTTGCCAAGGGTGACAATCGGATAGAAGAAATCCTAGAGGGGGACTTCAGTAGGGAGCTTGCAACAACCAGAAGACAGGTGGAGCTTACTAAGTCTACAGATGTCAGTATCTCTGGTGCTGAAACAAGGGCTCCTCTCCTGGCTTGGCTAATCTCCTGAATAGCACGGAAGTGGAAATATTCTAGAGGTAACTTAAGTTCAAAACTGAAAAGTCTAAAATTTAACTCATTATCTTTCTCCCTAGCATGCCCTCCCCATTTCCAAATGTCCTTATTTCTGCTGAAGGCACCAACATCCTTTAGTGTCCTGGGTTCATAACCTTGACATTATCCTTCATTTTTCCTTGACATATCTGCCAATCAGTTGCTACATCTTGCCGTTTCTATCTTCACAACATCTCTTACATCTGATTCCTTCTCTCTACTCACACAGCTACCACCTTAGTTCGGGCCCTCATCATTTCTCTCCCAGGTTATTACAACAGCCTCCTAATTGTTCTATCTGCCTCACATTTCTTCCCACTCCAATCCATCATATGCACTGTTGCCAGTAATTTTTCTTATGTGTAGATATAACCATATAACACCCCTACCAACCACTTCTGGTGGTTTCATATTGCACCTATAGCCTATGAATTTGGGTTTTTTTTTTAATATTTAGGTAACTATTTTAACATCATTGGCTTCCTTTGTAATCATATGCATTTTATTTTATGCATTTAAAAACACTCAGAGAAAGAGTCCCATAGACTTCATCAGGCTGTTAAAAGGTTGACATAATACGAAAAAGGTTAAGAACCCCTATATGAGGGGCAGCTAGGTGACACAGTGAATAGAGCACCGGCTCTGGAGACAGGAGAACTTGAGTTCAAATCCAGCCTCAGACACTTAACACTTACTAGTTGTGTGACCTTGGGCAAGTTACTTAACCCCAATTGCCCTGCCTTCCCCCTCCAAAAAGCAAAAAAAAAAAAAAAGAAGAAGAACCACTGTATGTAGGGTAAAGTATAAATTACTCTGTTTAGCTTTTAAAATCCTTCCCAATTTGGCCCCAAACTACCTCACTGAACATTATTCCTCTCCTGCACTCTGTGATCCAGCCAACTTGGCTTTCTCTCTATTCCATCCTCACAATGCATGATCACCCGTCTTTGCACCGGCCATTCCTCACATCTGAATAGTATAGCTACCTCCCATGTCTCCTGACTTCCACCTCATGTAGTCCCCTTTTCCTGCATGAACAAACATGTCTGCAGATCAGACACCATTTTCTGCATGAAGACTTTCCTGATCCATCCAAACTACTTTAACTACTTTGTACATATTTGTAGCTATTCACTTTATATTTATGCTACATGCATATTTTATTAAATTTTCTATTTCTTAATCAACAAAAATCCACCTCTCTCCCTCCTACCTTTCCCTCTCCCTTGAAAAAGAAAGAACAAAATCCCTGTTACAAACATGTAAACAAACATGTAAATCAAACAAAACAAATTCCTATATTGGCCATGTCAAAAAAATAATCTCAAAGTGCACTCTCAGTCTATCACCTCTCTGTCAGGAGATGGGTAGCATGTTTCATCATGAGTCTTCTAGAATGCTGGTTGGTCATCGCATTAATCAGAATTCCTAATTCTTTCACAATTGTTTATCCTTATAATATTGTTGTGATTATATAAATGTTATCATAGTTCTGCTTACTTCACTTTCTGTCAGTTCACACAAATCTTACAAGTTTCTTTCAAATCATTCCCTTTATCATTTCTTACAGGTCCAGCACATTTATAAACCATAACTTATTCAGCCATTCTCCAATTGGTGAATACTCCTTCCATTTCAATTTTTTTGCTACCACAAAAAGAGCTGTTCTAAATATTTTTGGATCATTTTCCTCTTTCTTTTATCTTTTTAGGGTACAGACAGTAATGCTCTAGTTAATCTGTAACACCCAGCACTCAAAAGAAAGTATATGTGACATAAATTAAGTTTAATCTGCATTATTAACATTTTTTCCATCACTTTTTTAATGAAACATAAATTAAGCCTTGTTTTGCAGTGTTTGCTGATTTCCAAGTATAAATTAATGTTCACACTGAAAATTTAACAATTGGCCTTTGCAAGCACATATGAGCATGCTCCAGCACACCAATGTGTATAGATCTAATAGATGTACCACTGGGTCAAAGGATATGTACCAATTAATTTGGGGAGCATGGTCCCAAAATTTCTTGCATATATTTGCATATGTACTTGTCTCCACCCTTAAGTGTGTAAACTCCTTGGGAGTAGAGATTGCTACATTCTTTGGACTTGTATCACCTACCATGGTGTATTAGGCACTTAATAAAAACTTGTTGATTGATTGATTGCCCATCCTTGGGGCTGCCCCTGCTTGAAATCAGTACCTCTGATGCATAGCTGCTCACAGGTAGCTCTGTTGAGCAGTAAAGAGTTGGGGGGCACAACTTAAGCATCTACCTCAAGGCAAAGACTCCAAAAATAGATGAGTTGGATCCATGCTGGTTTTCACCTCTGTTTATCGGACTGCCTTGCTTCAATTTCACTAAGTTTAATCCATTATGTTGGTACAGAAGTTGGACTTTTCTTGGAGTGTGAGATTTTCTGGCAAGGACCCTACAACTATGAAGTTCATTCCTTTTCTTTTCTTGTGTAAGTTTCATGTGCCTACTCAAGGTCAATGGCATAAGTCCCTGGCTCCAGACAAAACTGTTTGGTTTTGTCATCTAGGTTTCCCACAGGGCAGTCGGTTCCCTCTAGTCAACATGTGTTCCTATAGAAAGTCAATGGTCATCAGTAAATGGTCTTTTTGGAACTCCTAGGGCCTAAAAACAAACTCAGCCTCCTTCCCAGCTTCGCCTGCTGTGTGAAGAATTACAAACTTATATTGTGGTGAAAGAGAAATATCCCATTTGAACACAACACCAAAAGTCCATGGTCACAATTCCCTGCAGATTTGTAGGGAACATATGATTTCTACTAACTCTAGCTGCTGAATAGACATACATGAATAGAATCAGGTCACAATCATTTATCACCAGTTGATAAACTTTTTCAAGGGTAGGCCTTGAGCTAGCAAAAATCATGCAGGCAAGCAGAGAGCCCGCTGAGAGAGTAAATATAATTCAACAAGACTGACAACTGAGAAAACAAGACATTTTCCAGCACCACCACAAGCTCCCCCAATCTCCCTCAAAAAACAACAATAACAACAACAAATTGTATAAAACAATTAAATCCAAGAGGGTTTGAATGCCTGGAAGAGAGTTTGTGATTCTGATTCCCCAAGTGGGTTGATGATCCTAATACCTATTTCCAGAAGAAGCATGAATCTGCTATTAAGGCCATTGTCTCCAAAATACACAAGTAGTTAGACTGGAAATGGATCAAGCATGTAAGTTATGGGATTTAAATTTAAAATGATCACAGTTACCCTGAGTGCTTGCTTGGTTCACTGCCTCCTTCTGAGGGGAGGGGACTATATTATTATAAGCAACAGCAGAAAAGGAAGTAATTAGAGACCCAACCACACTGATGGGAAAAACAGTTCCAATACCATCCATTTCACGCCCAAGAAAAAACTTTTTTTTTTTTAAATCATTACATTTCCCAACAAAGCACTCCATAAAGGGGTAATCTGTATTCTAGGAGGGGAGAGGTCTTTGCTATGGGGAACAGCTGTTCAGGATTACACTTGCCATTTTCAATGAAAGTAGATGAAAAGGAAGTATTAGTTAACTGGAGGGCCTTTCCACATGCATTCCAATCCAGGAATCCACCAAGACTGCAAACTCAAGTGCAAAAGTTATATCTGGTAGACTAGATGTTTGCATTGTTGTAAAACACTATGCAACATGTAGCTTAATATTTTGTTTCTCTCCATAGTATGATGGTTCTGTAAAACATCTTTAGGTTGTGATATGTTTAAAAAAAAAACCACCACTGGTTCTGGCTGGAGTTAGAGGAGCTACATTCAATACCTCCTATGTGACCTTTGACCCCATCTATAAAATAAGGAGGTTGGGCTACATATCCTATGAGATCCCCTCTAGCTCCAGATCTATGCTCCTGTGACTTCCAAAAGACTCATTCCTCCATCTGGTTGAATAAAAATACTAACTATATGGACTGTCTTGTCCCTCGTTCACAAGAAACAGACCCATCATCATAGAAAAGCAATCTACAGGGAATCATGCATCCACAGGCAAATTTCTTCACCATGGATCTTATAACTGACCAACTTTGTAACTGTGGGTAACACCAGATATGTGCTACACGTACATGAAGTGTGGTATAAACATCCTCCACCATTTCTCTAGGTTTAGATCAGTCTTCCAAAACCTAGACTAAAATGAACAGGTGTAAATTCCCAGAAACAGGCTGCTCCCATATACCATTCATAGACCACATACCCCATTACCATATACCATATACCATTCAAACTCTCTCAAGATCCTAGGGGTAGCCCTGCTGATAAGAAAAATACCTCTACTCACCTTCATTGCTCATGAGCCCCCATCCAATATGTTTTCCATATATATAACCAGCAACTCACAATAATTACACTTTTAGAGATTAAACATAGCCACTTAATAATAAGTCAGAAGCGGGTGGCTAGGTGGCACAGTGAGTAAAGCACTGGCCCCAAAGTCAGGATAGGTTCTCCTCCGGCCTCATACACTTAACACAAAAAAACTAGCCATGTAACCTTGGGCAAGTTACTGAACCCCCAATTGCCCTCAAAAAGGCAAAAAAAAAAAAAGAAGAAATCCAATTATAAATACTAATGTATCAAAGCAAATGCATAAATGACAAAAAAATACATCATGATACGCATATAAACCCAGTTCACACTTGATTTACACTTCAGTGTAAATCCTAGCATTTACACTTCAGAAACTGGCAAATGATAAAAACCAGAACTTGTTCTATTTTTTTGTTTATTGCACTTAAGAAAGTAAAGGATAAAATGTGAGTAGTACAAATTAAACTTAAAAGTGTATCATATATACATTTTTCCTCCCAGAGACAAGGTTGTTAAATATTTACCAGCAGGCTTCTTAAAAGGCATAGCATCTCTCTTTAAGCTAAAAACTGCAAAGCTCATCAAACTATCTCTGGTCTACATAGAATCACCCAGACAGTTTTTCACTTACTAAATGCTGTGCAGTTCAGTCAGAACAGAGATAATAGCAATACTGTTCAGGTTCACTTTTTAAGTCTGCTCACCGGGATTCTACAGCAGTTGTAAAACCTGCTGTTTACTACTTCTCAAGGTGGGGGGAAGGCATCACAGAGCACCAAACCTTTATGAAAAGCTTTGCCTTTCTCTAACTCCAGGTGGCACTAAAGGGTAATAGCTGTCACTGAAAGTTCTGAAGCACTGAAGGCCAATGACATCGCTCTGAGCTTCTCTGACCAATCAGGAATCACTCAGCTGAACTTCCCTCCCCTGGCTGCTTCTAAAGGCCACAGCTCCGAAGGAGCATCTTTTTAGTCCCATTGCTGTCTGCATCTCTCCTCAGGTTCCTCTTCCCTTCCTGCTGCTCCACTCTCCCTTCTCTATGGCTAAATGAGAGCTTCCTGATTCTCAGTGACCATGTTTTTCTTAAAAAGTCGCAATGTCCCAAACTTTATTTTTAATAATATCCCAGTCTCCAAATGTTTGTGTAATTTCTCATTTGTTTTTGCTTTATTCTCTGTAGTCATAAATCATGTATATGCAAATTAGAGGTGGTACCCCATTATGCTTTGCAGCTCCAGTCTCCAACATGGTCCTCTATTTCTTTGATGTTCTTGACAGTTTCTTTACATTTTACATTTTTCTAATTTTTAATAAATAAAAAAATCTTTCTCTGACTTTTTATAACATTAAATTATTTTCATACCTGTAAGACAGCAATCTACATTGTTACCATGGTTCAAATCCCATCTGAGGGGCGCCTAGGTGGTGCAGTGAATAGAGCACTGGCCCTGGAGTCAGAAGGACCTGAGTTCAAATTCAGCCTCAGACACTTGACACAATTACTAGCCGTGTGACTTTGGGCAAGTCACTTAACCCCAATTGCCCTCCAAGAAGCAAAATAAAAAAAAAATTCCCATCTGAAATCTGTTTCTTCATATACATATTTTAGCAATTTATATCAAAACAAAGTTCTTTTTCTACCAATTCTAGTTATCTGCTAGTACCAGTTCATCCATAAAAGCAGCAATATCCCACTCCCTTTGATAATTAGTATATATGTACATATCTTCCTTTAGTCAAAAGAACTTTTTCTGCCCTTTTCACCATTAACTACTCCTTAGGAAAAGGGCCTTAAAGAGACGGTATACCTTCCATGTGCTGCCAATTCCCCATCCATAAATATGAATCATCCTTCTTCCCTACTCAGTGACCAACGGTAACTTAGTTTCACCCATCATTGAATACTTGACCTAAAAGGATCCTTAGAGATTATTCTCTTTAGTGAGAGGTCTTGACAATGGAAAACTTCTGAGCTGATGGGAAAACAAGACTGGAACAGAAAGTTCTTTTGACCTCTCTGGCTGGCTAACATGAAGCCTAGGTTTGCCTCCCAGAAGGATGCCTAGGAACTTAGTGTGGTCTATTTGAGGGGCATCCTGAGGTGATCTGAAAACTAGGAACAGAAGGAGAGATGAGATGAAACACAGTGCTGCTGATATGTAGCCAATTTTCAGAAGTTTCTCAGCTTTGCTAATGAAATGTTCCCCTTCCCTATATTATTATTTGAAAGGCTGCAAGGCAGACAAGCAAGAGGATATATTATGAAAGGAACGTTTTGGGGTTCCTCGACCTCTCTAGGTATATTCCTCAGTCGTCTACAGTTATCTGCAAAGGTTACCGGGCAAGAGGGCAGGTAATCTTTTTTGTTTATGCCTCCTGATATGGTCCTAGAATAATACCCTAATAAGTATCTAACCTTAAGTAAGGGTAAATAGTAAACAGGATTAAGGGAGGCTCCTTCTACTATTATCTGCATTTCTTAGATGTAGGATCTTTCTACCTTGTCTACATTCTTTGGGGGTGTCTGCATTCTCCTGGGGAGGCATAAAAACTCAGTGAGCTCCTTGCATCTTTGGCTCTGTATGAAATGGTCCTGTAATAAACAGACTATTGATTACACCCCTGTCTCATTATTCTCACCCCTCACTAGCCCCCCAACCACGCTGGGCTGGCCACAGTACTGATACAAGAGGCAAAGTGGTGGCGAGCACACTAACTGCTGATTCATAAAGTAGCTGGTATTTTGCTGTTATTGTGGTTGTTTTCAAAGAACACTTGGTGCCTCACAGTGGGTCCACATCCTAGACACTTTTTTTTTCATGTACTTTTCCTTGCCCCAAAGAGGAAATGTAGATAAGCGACCCAGTTTTTGATTAAGGTTTAGATTAAGAAGGTAAAATGCCTCCTATAAAATGTAAATTCTGTGAGGGGAAGCACTATATTACTTTTGCCTTTGTATTCAAAGCATGCTTGACACACACTCAATCAAGCAGGCTGATTGACCAGTTAGTTAATGGTGTCTGCCTACCTGGTATTATTAGATAATTCTTTGGTTTCAGGCTATTAAGACTCCTGCTGAAATGCAAATAACTGTATCAGAGGTTAAACAAGTTAAGCTACTAATTGTCCAGTAACATTTTAATCTAAGAGTCTGCATGGAGTACTTGGTTGTATAACCCTACACAGGTCTCATAGTATCTAAAGCAACTCTATAAATGATCAATGGCAAAGCCATCCGCAATTGGTATATGGCATTTTCTCACCGGGAGTGCCCTATACCAATAAAATCACAGGTTCAGTTATAAAAACTTGTTTTTATCTGATATAACACTAATAGACTAGCATTTTTATAGTGCTTTAAAGTTCACAAAGTACTTGATAAATATTTTATTCTCACAACAGCCCTGGGAGGTAGGTGCTATTTTTATCCCCATTTTGCAGATGAGGAAACTGAGAGAATAGTTAAGTGACTTGCAAAGTGTCACACAGTTAATGTGTTTGTGCCAGGATTTGAACTCCAGATCTAGTCCTCTGACCACCTAGCTTCCTCTCTTTGAAAAATTTGAATTTCTGCTAGCTAGACAGCCATCCAGTCACATGACTTGAAAACGAACCACAAAAAGTGTAAATTATGATTGAGGGCGCAGGTGAAGAAAGGACCACGAATGGGACATTGTCTAGAAAGGTAAATTTGTAAGGGGTACCTCAAGTCAGGGCTCCTAAAGGAGCAGATTAAGGCACTGAGATAGTTAGGAAGGAGATACTGGATCAGAGGAAGAGCTTTCCAAAAGGGAGATTAAAGAAAAACCAGACTGCTCTAAAGCTAAGGCATCCCTGGTCGGCTCCTAAACCCAGTATAGTGGCAGACAGCAGTACCTGGGCTTAGGCACCAAGTGTGGAAAGATGGGTGGAGTGCCTTTTCATTCCTCTTCTCTCTAGCCAAGAAAAGAAAACTCTATAAGGAAACAGGGAAAAAGAGATTCGATGTGATAGGGAATGAGGAAAGAAAATCATTTACTCCATAGACTCACAACAGCCAGGAAGAAATACTCTCTTAGGTCCAGCTTGGGGAAAGGGTGTGGTTGGGAAGAATGGTTCAGTGAAGGGCTAAAACATAATTTTTCTTCTTTTTTTCTCACCCCCTTTATTTCCCACCCAATTGAAAGTAGTGGTCCAAGGAATTCTTCCAACCAACTTCATCTATAACCACTCCCAAATCTCCAAAAGGCAAAATTCAGGTATCTTATAAAATTCACATAGGCTATAAAATCCTGAGGAAAATAGTTAGGATCATCACAGTATCAATTAAGCCTGCAGGCAAGCAGTACTGTGCTAACCAAGGAACTGCCGTTTCCTGCCTTCTAACAATTAACTATTCGAGATCAATCGCTATTTTACCTAGCACCAGTTTCATGGCAGGAGATGGAGGGTAAATATCGGAACCGTAAGAATAAAAGAATTCTCTAGACTCCTAGCCAGGGAAATAGTAAAGAAGAGTTTTTTCATGGATTCTTTGTTTTATTGGGGTTTGTTTTGTTTTGTTTTGGGGTTTTGTTTTTGTTCCAATCTGTGATTTAATTATGAGAAATTCCTTCCACTGATGCAAATCAGCACCACCCCCACCCTCACCCCATTTGTTGCCTGTAGTCCTAGGGAGGTTAGAGAAGAAAAGAAAGATCCCAGATACACCAAAATCGCTGTAGCAGCACTTTTTATACTTGCAGACAACTTGGGGAAGTAGATTGCCATCAAATTAGGAATTTCTGAATTTATTGTGGGACATGAATGTATGAAATATTATTGTACATAAGAAAAATGGAAATTAAAAATACACAGAAACATGAGAAGACTTATATGAACTGATACAAAATTAAGTAAGCAGAACTAGGAAAAGAATGTGTTAAATTACTGCAGTACTGTCAATGGAAAGACCAGTAAAAACAAAAACAAAAAGAACCTAGAGAACTGTGTAATTAAAATGACTCAGTTGACTCCAAAGAAGGGATGAGACTGTACATCTCTCTTTCTTGCTGAGGTAAGAAACAATGTTTGTAGAATGCTGGATATGCCATCACAGTAGGTTAAAGGGACCTCAGAGGCTATCTGTCTAATCTTTTCACTTTACAGGTGAAGAAACTAAGGCGAAGAGAGGTAAAATAACTTGCCCAGGGCCATACAAGTAATTTCTTCAGAGGTAGGATTCAAACCCAGGTCCTCAGATTCAGAATTACTGTTCATTCCACTGTATCATGCTATGTTGGTTCATCTTGCTGGACTTTTCCCACTAATTTTGTTTTTTATTCCTTGTTATGAAAGATAGCTCTCTGTGTTGAAGGGGGGGCGGAGAATATGACTAGAAATGAAGATAATGTAAAAGCAAGATATATCAATGAAATTATAAGATAACCAATCAATCAATAAAACTTCTTTGGGGGTAAGCTGGGTAGTGCAGTGGATAGAGCACTGGTCTTAGAGTCAGGAGGACCTGAGTTTAAATGCAGCCTCAGATACTAACTGTGTGATCCCAGAAAAGTCACTTAACCTTGATTGTCCAAAAAAAATTTTTTCTTTAACTTCTTTGGGGCACTAAAATGTTAAATGAATTGCCCATGGTCACAAAGCTAGAATGTGTCACTGGCAGAATTTGAATCCCAACTCCAAGACTATCCCTCATCAATTGGGCCACAATGAGAAATAGAATTGGAGTGTTGGTCTATTTTTTTTGTCCTTTTCATCTCTGGGTATAAGGGGGTACAATCCAAGATGTGGGAGCCTGAGCCATGGGGACCTTGCATCCAGGATACCAGGCCAGATGTTGCACAAGACCAGCATGGAAGTCCTAAGAAGGTAGACACAAACCCAGAGCTAGATTAGCCTTGGAACTTTGGTGGAATGGGTGCTAAACAGAGACTTAGTTAAACTGTGAAGCTAATTGCCTCTCCCCTCTCCAGAAATCAAGAGATATAAGGGGGTAGGGGCGGCCAGGTAGCACAGTGAGTAAGAGCACCGGCTCCAGTGTTGGGATGACCTGGGGATCCAATCTGGGCTCAGATACTTAGCACCACACCCAGAAATAACTGGCCGTGTAACCTTGAGCAAGTTACTTAACCCCGATTGCTTAAAAAAAATAAATAAAGATGCAAAGAGTAATGCAGAATTGAAGGGTTTGGATGTGAATTCTCTTGTCATTGAGCATATCCAGGTTAACAAGGTTCCCAAAATGCGACAGTGTTCTTACAGGGCTCGTGGTCGAATCAACCCATACATTAGTTCTCCTTGCCATATTGAGATGATTCTTACTAAAAAGGATAGAATTGTTCCTAAACCAGAAGAGGAGGTTGCTCAAAAGAAAAAGATATCCCAGAAGAAACAAAAGCTTATGGCACGGCATTAAGTAAGACATTAGAGTGAAAATAAAAGTGAAATGAAAAAAAAAAGTTTATCTAAAGGTCGTGTTTAAATGGAACTGGGATGTTGAAGTCCTCTAAAATTAGGGAAACACAACTGGTAGGGGATTGAGCCAAGAGACCTTCCAACCTCTGAAGGTATGGGAGCACCCAGAGGAACAGTGAAATGTAACACACCTGGCCTTTTTTTTGGGGGGGTCCCCCCCACCAGGATATAGTTGTTACAGCTGTGTGGTATGTGTTGAAGGAAAGAGAGCAGTTCCCAAGATAGTGTTTGGCAGCTTGAGTAAATCAAGGAAGACTTCCTGAAGGTGTAGATCTGTAAAGCCTAAGCAGTTTCTCAGAGCTGGAGCATTTTGTGCTCTCTCCCAGCTGGGGCACCTCCAAGCATTTCTTTCTGACCTCTGAAGTCTTTTCCATGCCCCTGAGCTAGAGTGGAGGAATATTTATACACACAACCTGCCCCCAACCTTCCCTACCAAACTGTCTTCATCATGCTGAGTTGACTGAGGAAGCCCAGCTACAGGCAGGTTAGTCCAACTTCTCCAACTATTGTTCAAAACACTGGACTCAGTCAAACCCCAAATACATGCCCACCCAGCACTCTTCCTCCTAATTCTTCAACTCCAGTGGGTTTCTAGGGGAAATTGAGGCCCTCTGTTGCAGAACTATTTCTGTTCCATTCCATCCAAATGGGCCTTTGCAAGAGCCAGCCAGAGTATATGTAGTTTGGAGGCTTCAAAAATCTATTTCTAAGAAAGGTAGGAAAAACTTATCAGTTTGGTCACAAATAAGTAAACTCAAATCAAAGTCTGTTCTATATGAAGGGAAAGCTGGAAGAAACCCCAGCTGGGAGTTGGTACACATGCATTGTAGTTCTGCCTCTCATTAACCCTTTGTGTGTCTTTTGGCAAATCACTTTTACCTCTCTGTCTCGGTTTCCATATCTGTAAAATAAATGGGTTGAATTATATGGTCTTTGATATCCCTGATAGCCCTAACAGTGTGCAGTTCTACAATGTTGTAGTTCCACTGCTCCCAACCTTTTCCAGTTTCCAGAGTCCCCTTCACATGTCAAAAATTTCCCTCATTGCTCCTCACACCCACACGATTGTAGTTTTTCCCCAACTACAATCACTAGTATATGAGCATCTTGATTGAGACAATACAAGATGACAAGAGATGACTGGGAATTCAGTAATGTTTTTACATATATTTCTTTCATGTAACAGTATTTACATTTCTCCCAGTTATTAAGCATCAGCAGTTTATGAAGTCCAGATTCCAAACTCCCTCTTAACCTTTCCTTCCTTCTTCTTTTTCATTTTCAAAGATAAAAAGTTTGACTTTGGGTTGACATTTTTTATTTTATGGTGTCATTTTGAAAATGTATGTATTTATGCTGTAAATAATTATTGAATTATTGGGAAAGGGTCTTGAATCCACATGCCCATCAAGCATTGTTGTTCTAATATTAATTTATCACCAACAAAATAGAGAGCCTGGCTCAATAAAACAAATAAGCAAATATAATTTTAATATATTTAATATATAAAAAACAAATGTTTAAAAATATACATAAATGTTCAGAGAGAGATTGGTATTAGTGGGTAGAGGCCTAGAGTCAGGAAGAACTAAGTTAAAGTCTTGTTTCTGATCCATTACTGGCTTTGTGATCAAGACATTTAACCTCTCAGTGCCTACTCTCTAAGATTGTTGTAAACTGAGTTGTTGATCTGTATGGAAGGAAGATGTTTCTAGATTTCTCTACTGAGTGTTTAGGACAAGGATGAAATCACAGGTCCAGAAGGAAAAAAAAATTCACCTTCTAGAAGAACAAGTTCCTTGAGATGAAGAATCATGTTTTATTTATCATTGCATTTCCACCAAGGCATAACATAATGCATTGCACATAGGCGATTAACGTTTCATGAACATGAATATGACAGACTGCCTGCTAAGAATTTATCCACAATTGTCAGCTCCCATTATACAAAATGGTAGTTGTTCTAGCTAACTGAATGCAATGACACAACAAAAATATTAGGAAAAAATAAAAAAAATAACAAATTAGAACATGAGCTATCTCTGATAAATACAACTCACTAAGAAAACTAGAAGAGAACAAATGATTTAGGAACCACTTGACTCCCTGAACAGCTTGATCAAACAAAAATGCTAGATACCATATTTCAAGAAATCATAAAAGAAAATTTCCCAGAATTATTCTGGTTAGAAAGCAAAGTGAAAACAGAAACTATTTTTCACCCCCTGAAAGACACCTCAAATTTAACACACCCATATATGTGGTTGCCAAATTCCAGAGCTTCCGAACTCAAAGGTAAAAAAAAAAAAACTACTAGCAGGCAGGGAAAAAAATGATAACATCCCAAAGAACTATCATCAGAAACACACTAAGTTATGCAGCCGGTATAAAAGAAAGGAAAGTTTGAGAGGAAACTATACTAAAAGGCAAAAGGAAAAGTCTTAGAACCAAGAGTAACATCTTGCAAGGTCAAGCATATTCCTATGAGGGGAAAATGAATCTTTAACAGAATTAATGACTTCCAAACATTCATTTTGAGAAAATCAAAGCTCGGTAGAGTCTTTGAAATTCAAATTCAGGTGACAATAGGAACCAAGAAAAAGTAAAGAAATTTGAGGCACTTGATAGAGTTAAATGATAATCCAGAGGGGATATGCCATTATCCCTTCAGAATCCCAAAATCTGAAAGTCCAATAAACTAGAGGTAAAAAGTTCTAGAGAGTTTTTAGTTGCCCCAGAGATAATCAGCCTCTGAAAGGTACCTTCTTTATGCAACTACAATTTATGATATAACTTAAAACACAAACACATACACACACACAGGTCCTAGAAACAAAAAAGTTTGGGGCTTTTTTGTTTTTTGCTTTTTGGAGCGGGGAAGGCAGGGCAATTGGGATGAAGTTACTTGCCCAACATCACAAGGCTAGTAAGTGTTAAGTGTCTGAGGTCATATTTGAACTCAGGTCCTCCTGACTCCAGGGTCGGTGCTCTGTTCACTGACCCACCTATTTGCCAGCCCCCTTATCTGTTGTTATTGTTTCTTAAGTTTCTGAAACTGAACCTTTCAGAACATCCATACTTCAACTCGAATGTCAAAATGGACTTCATTCCTATGGCCCTACAAGAGTTAAATTCCCCTAACTTTGGAGAGTTTTCTTTGCACTAGGGGACAGGATTGGCATCAATGGCTGGATTGCATCCAATGAATTGAACTGACCCAATTCCAAATAAAAAAAGAATTTACTGTGAAATCAATAAAAAGATTAAAAACACTAATCCTTCTGCTGACAAGTTTTTCAGAAAATAGTGGTAAAAAGAGAGCAAGATAACTGTCAGCCCCTGAGACAAACCAGGGTACTGAACATACATTGTGAAGGAACCGAATGAGTGTCCTGACCACTCTGAGACCAACTCACTGATTTAATTAAACATTTAGAACATATGACTTTCCATGGGCTACAAGGAGGGTGATGAGATGTTTATTTGCTCCACTCATTGCCATCTCCAATTGGGATAATACATGAGTCCTGTCTTAGACTAAGCAGAGACACTAAGAAAGGACTGCAGAGGCAGCAGATAATTTTTTTTTTAAACAACCAAGAGGGGCAGCTAGGTGGCACAGTGAATAGAGCACTGGCCCTGAAGTCAGGAGGACCTGAGTTCAAATCCAGTTTCAGACACTTATCACAAAAACTAGCTGTGTTACCTTGGGCAAGTCACTTAACCCCAATTGCCCTACCTTCCCCCTCCAAAAAAGCAAAAAAAAAAAACAACTACGAAGAACTGAGGCATAGGGGAAAGAGCACTGAACTTTGAGCCAAAAGACAAAATTATGACATAAATTATATAGTGCAGACAAAATTATTAAACTCACAGAAAATGTAATTAGGAAATGTCTAACAAAATAAATAAAAATACAATGCAATATAATGTTAATTTGGGGTTTTCTAAGTCGATATGCAGCCCACAGGTATCTTTCTATTTGAGTCTGACACCACTGGTACACCACCTAGAATCGTGCACTTGGAAGTCAGAAGGAAAAAGCCAAATTTAAATCCTGCCTCCGACACTAGCTTTGTGACCATGCTAAAATCACTTAACCTCTCTGTGTCTCAATTTCCTTATCTGAAAAATGCAAGGGTTGGATTCAATGGCTTCTAAGATCCCTTCTAGATCTGAATCTATGATACTTCGACCAGAGATTTGAATCTGGTTTTGCCATTCACTAGCTAGGAGACCATGGGTAAGTCATTCAACCCAACTGGGCCTCAGGTTCCTAGGTTAATTGCCACCCAGCCACAGATACACAAAATACACATAAAAAAATTATCTAGTATTTGCTTATATTTAGATGTGTACATATTGCCTCTCTTATAGAATGTGAGCTCCCTGAGAGCAGGTATCATTTCATTTTTGTCTTTCTATCTCCAGCACCTGGCTCACTACCTAGCATATAGTAGGCACTTAGCAAAAGCTTAAGATGAATTGGTCTACAAAATAAGGGGAAAAAAATCTGGTACTACTCACATTTACAGGGCTGTTGTAAGGCAAAGCGCTTTACAAATGTGAACAATCTTATTTTTCTTACTTAAAGTTGGCTGTCCTCCAGATAGCCTCAATAGCACAAGTCCCTTCTATTCGTGCCCCTCCCCCAGACTGCTGCTGGTATTCATTTGGTCCTGATTTCATGGAGATAAAGATGTTGGTGAGGGGCTGTGTGGAAGAGGGACAAGATCTGATTTGTTCTGGATCCCTTGTGTATCTTGAGCCAGTTCAGATTCCTCCAACTGTATTATACATTCCGTAGAGGTGTTCACGTCTGGTATGAGGGCTTGCTGAGCCCATCTCAGGGTTACTCATCCACCTTTAGCATCTACCTGGCACTCAACTCTCACCTGTGGATCCAAGAAACTATAGCACGTACAGCAGCAACACTCCACTAAAAACCACCTCAGCAGACAGACTAAACCAGGGTAAGCCTCAAAACCATTGTAGAGTTAGGGGTGTATCTACTCCAAACATGTGAAGACCCACTCCCCAATCCCCACCCCACCTCCACCAAATGGGCAGATGAAAATAATTGTTTCAATGGTGGCTAAAACAGGTGCTTCGGAGTGCTTAGAGCTTGGTCAGACATAGAAGACACCAAGGTCATCCACTGCATCCTGGGCTGTCACCAGTCATCTTGTCTTTTGTTCTGCCACTGAACCCCGAGGATTCTGGAAGAGAGAGTGAAGCCAAAGACTTGAGGCAATTGTGCCTCACTTCAATCCAATTCACACACAAGTCAAGACATCACCCCCACGATATCATTGGTCCTCTTCAAAAATTAAGGACAAACAACAACATTCCATAGAAATATGTTTTAGAATGGCCTTTAGGAGTGGCTAGGTGGAGCAGTGGCCCTGGAGTCAGGAGGACCTGAGTTCAAATCCGGCCTCAGACACTTAACACAAAAACTAGCCATGTGACCTTGGGCAAGTCAATTAACCCCAAGTGCCCTCCAAAAAGCAAAAAAATAAAAATTAAAAATTAATAGAATGGCCTTTACACAAGCTTAATTAGGAGTTAACCAAAACTTCAATTAAAATAGCTACCAAATCTCCCTTGCAACCATATATGTCCTATTCATTTAATCCTGTGCTCTTTTATTCCTGACCCCTCCCCTTCTCCTGAAGAGTCAGTTTTACCAGAAAGGAAAAATAAGCAGGTGATGGCCTCTCCTTGAGAAGTCTCAGATCAGTGAGCTGGCTCTCCTGGGAGCACCAAAGAGAGGGACAATCTTACATAAGGATATGTGTGATGCATGGGAAAAATTTAAGAGAGAATTTAAGGCAAAAGTTCAGATGATTCAATAATATCCCAGATCCTCTTGCCTTCAATTCCTTTATGCAGGTGAAACTATAAACAAGGAGGTCTTGAAATTCCCCAGAAGATGATCACCTAGATAGTGAAGGGACATAAAACCATGCCATACACGGCACAACTGGAAGTCCTAGAGAGGATAGAGAAGAGAAATTTTAGGGAGGTGAACTGTGTCCTCAAGCAGCTGAAGTTTTCTCATGTAAAGAGAAATAAGAATATTTGGTCCTACATGGCTAAATTAGGAATGAAAACTAAGTAAGCCAGATAGATCCCCACTGTATGTGAAGAAAAGTTTCCTCATAACTAAATGGAACGAGCTGACTGCTTCAAATAGATGTGAGTACCCCAGAAGTGGAAGTCAAATGGATGTCAAATCCAAAGCCGGATGGATCCCATGGGAGACACTTATGCTTTAGGAAAGGGATTGAACTGGATGAATCCAATCCTTTTGAGATCAATTCCAACTCTGTTACTCGATTATTTTATGTCATGGCTCATGGAATCTACTAGTCTTAGCTCTACTATGAATATTTCTGGCCAAGGTGGATTGGGAGCTAGTAATATCCAGGGAATTGCTTCAGCTCTCTCCCTTCACATTGTATCTATAGAACAACATACTCTTCTAACTCTGAATGAAATAAATACATTTCAGGGAATCCTAGATTTTTAGCTGGAAAGAACCATAAAGATCAGTTAGTTAAACTTCCTCATCTCACAGAGAAGGAATTGAGTTCCAGAGAAGCTAAGGGTAATAAGGTAAGGGTAATAAAAGGAGTTGGCAGCAAAACTAGGATTTGAACTCAAGCTCTCTGACCTCTAATCGAGTATTCTTTCTAGTATACTACAATACTAAAGACATGGGGCAATGAAAGAAATTATTATTTTCTATTATATTAATAACCAATTATTAAAAATAAGATTGAGGTTTTTCCTTTCTGTTTCCTTATTCAAGGAGCAGCCCCTACAGGTCAGTCCATCTCTGAAGGACATTACTGATATATGAGATTACCCAAATCCTCCTGGTATATGCTCTTTGACCTTGTGAGGGACTGTGCCCAATTATAGGGCCTTACAAACAGAATCTAATTTTGGTGAATTCTTTTTTTTTTTTTTGGCAGAGATAAGGCAGGGCAATTGGGGTTAATTGACTTGCCTAAGGTCACATAGCTAGTAAGTGTTACGTGTCTAAGGCTGGATTTGAACTCAGGTCCTCTTGACTCCAGGGCTGGTGCTGTATTCACTGTGCCACCTAGCCACCCCTCTAGGTGAATTCTTGTCCTTAGGAAATGAGCCTCCATCCTCGGAACCCTCCATTAGAATTTAGAGTAGCCCAGGTTACGAAGTAAAAAACCAACCAGAGTAGTCTGGGTAGAGATGTATCCCTTTGTTCAGATTGTTGATGGCAGCTGGGTCTCATAATCAAGTCACATTCTCAGCAGAGGAGCTGAAGGCTTTTAGCCCATTCTCCTCAATATGTCCACCTCTTTATTAATTGTTCACCAACCAAGGTTGATTTTCACCTGTCAGACACCTCCTTTTCTAAAAGTTTTTTCTAAGCATTCAGAGATCTTCATGGTTTTGTCTTTGGTTACCAAAAGACATCATTGACCATCAATTTATTGATTATTTGCTAACCTAATTAATAAATTGATTACTAATGACCCAGAAACTGTCAGCTTTTCATTCATTTCAGCAACTAGGTGGCATAGTGGAGAGAGTGCTGGGTCTGGAGTCAGGAAGATTCATCTTCCCAAGTTCAAATCTGACCTCAGACACTTACTAGCTGTGTGACCCTGGGCAAATCACTTAACGTTGTTTGCCTCAGTTTTCTCATCTATAAAGTAAGCTGGAGAAGGAAATGGCCAGCCACTTCAGTTTCTTTGCCAATAAATGGGATCTCAAAGAGTTGGACACAACTGAAAAGACTGAACAACAACAATACTAAAGACTCATTCTTTTGGTCCAGTCTGCTAACAGAAAAGGCATTATACACAGAGTGAAGAGACCTCCCATGCAGCCTCCCCTCCCCATCTCCAGATATCCATCTATTCCGAGCATGAAAGAAAGGCATCACAGGAATCCCAATCTCACAAAACTGTGGCTATTTGACACTATCTCCCCCAGTCCCTAATCAGATCCATCTCTAGATCAAGGACCCTCTCATATTACTCCTTAATACCCACCAAGAGGGGGCTGATAGAGAAGCCTTTGGCAGGCCTGGCATCCTTTGAAATTGAGAGACCAGCCTCCCAAGTCCAATTGAATGGGGTCTTTGAAGCATTGCAGGCCTTTCGTTGAAGTCCCATTGGTCCCTCCTATGAAAGAAGCTGATAAGATTCAGTGGAAACCTCCAAGAAACACTATAGAAGACTTCTGGCTATCCTGGCTCCACTCCAGAAGCTAATCTGATCACAGCTGAGGTCCACAGGAAAGCCTGACAGTTGGTTTCACCCTATCTGATGTTTGGGGGAAACCTGTCATCTATACTCTACTGTTTTTTTATTCAGACTCACCTTGTCCAAGGGACAGACCCAGTGTAAGACAATGGAAAGGGAAAAAAAGGGGGGGGAAACATTCTGAGCTTTTTTCCTTCCCTGATGGAGATAAACCAACATGAATTCTCTACTTCTGAACATTGCCAAATGAACTGTTCTGCCTGAATAACAGTCCAACAGGCCTATTGTAAAAATGCACACAATTTTCCACATTACAAATACTATATGGGGAGGCAGCCAGGTAGCACAACGAGTAAGAGCACCTGCTCCAGTGTCAGGATGACCTGGAGATCGAATCCCGGGCTCAGACACTTAGCACCCACCCAGAAACACCTGGCCGTGTAACCTTGAGCAAGTTGCTTAACCCCGATTGCTTAAAATAAATAAATAAATAAATACTACGTGGGGTGGCCAGGTAGCGCAGTCAGTAAGAGCACAGGCCCCAGCGTCGGGAGACCCGGGATCAATTCTGGCCTCAGATACTTGGCACCCACACAAAATAACTGGCCGTGTAACCTTGAGCAAGTTACTTAACCCCAATTGCTTTAAAATAAATAAATACTATACAGCCAAAGATGTGGATATCCAGCCCTTTAGTGATCATTGAAACCACATGATGAGATGGCACTCCATCCCACACACACCCTGAATCACAAATGACAATATCCATGCTACTTGTCAAGTTCTCATTGTTTCTGTGTCTTAAGCCCCGATATTTTGGCTCTTGGGGTTTGCTGTGGGGGGGGGGGGGAGGAGAGAGATAGAGGGTGTGGGAAGAACACCGCTTTGGGTTTTTTTCTGCTTCAATTTTAAATAAAGGGACCCAGATCTGTGTGAAAGGTACAACAGCATTTGAAGATCAGGACTTTCTTATAAGAAAACCAAATAAACGAGAAAATATCAAGTATGTTTTGGAGGAGTCCATTTGGGCCAAAAACATGCCTAAAAGAACTATAGTCACATTTCAGGCCAAAATTAAAATGCTGTATCCCAAGCTACACAGACCACAGTCCAAGTGCCCATCTGAAAATGATGTTTAGGAACAAGATAAGCCACATCTACCACACAGGACCCAACAGTCAGAATAAGCATGACCAAGATTAATAGCATTTCCCTTTCTTCTTTACATTTTTATTTTTCATTTACAAGAGTGGTCCGCAGTAGATCAGGGTGGATATTTTAAGAAAGAATCTGAGGACTGGAGGGTCATTTGTCTGCATTCATACAAGATAAGGTCATCATGGGCAGCATTTGTGACAACCCAACCCATGTTCTATACTCAACTTGTAAGATTTTAAATGAGACACTTTTCTTTGTGTCTCTCTCTTCCTCTGTCTCTTATCTCTTTGTCTCTCTGTCTTTCTCAGTCTCTGTTTCTGCTTCTATCCCTCTGTCCTTCTCTGTCTCTTTCTGTCTGTCTGTCCATATCTCTCCATATCCATGTCTCTCTCCCTCTTTTTCTCCCTCTCCTCTTTTTCTCTCCCCCCCCACTTTCTGTGTGTGTGTGTGTGTGTCACACCTATTCTTAACTCTGTTTTATTTAATAGAAAGTAACTTGTGAACAGCAAGAGTAGCTAAGGTCCCTATGCAGGAATATCAATAATGACAATATTTTTAAATTCCTTGCAAGCAGGCCCTGTATGACTGTAATTCCTGTTTTGAGCCCATAGTAAGCATTCTATTGGAATTGATTTTGATTTCAGTATTCCAACTCATCCAGAACCCAGGCAGCCCACAGAAGGCTTGGAAGCTGAGGAACAGAGGAGTCACACAGAGGGAGCTATTCTTGGGATGTTAGACACATTTGTTGGGGGTGTTGGGTTGGTTGAGTAAACCTGCCCAGGGTTTACCTTGGAGTCCCAGGTTTTAAATTTCTACTACAGCCCCATCCCACTTATTTTTTCAAGTGATTTGATACATGTGTCCCTCTGACTAAACCTGTGCAAAGCTCAGGGTGTCTGTCCCAAGTAATGTTGCCAAAAATGCATTTGAATAAAAAAAAAATACGTATATATGCTCAAATTTCTTCAAAATGTTCCTGTCTCACTCTCGTCCCAGTGGTCCCTCTGATGTCTGGGAAGCAAGACCCTGGGTGGAGGAGATGTCTAACTACAGGAATTGTGGCGTGAGAAACCAGCAACAGACTCCAGAAACCCCCACCCGCGCTATCAATGAGGCGAGTTAAAAAGCGAGGAAAGGCAAAAGGACAGATGAAAATCGATGTCATGCTGCGGTAGCTCTAAAAGAAGATGGACACAAAGTCTGTGCTCACCTACCGATAACTTAAGACCCTTAAATTGGTGAGGGAAATTTACAGACTGAATCCATTGTGCAGCTAGATAGCCTGTTGTTTGTAATCATTAAAAAGGGAATTCCAAAAATTGAAACCATATGGACAAGGGATGTCAAAAGGAAGACAGCTGATGGAGACGGACCTTCTACAGACATTTTTCCATCCATCTGAAGTGCTCCCATTAACCCCTTCAGCAGGATGTCGTGGTGGAAAGAGGCAATTTTAAAGGCAGAACTGGGTACTCATCTAAACAAATTATGGTTAATTAATATAATGGAATATGATTATACCAATAAAAAATGATGAAACAGACTATTTCAGAGGAAACTAGGCAAACCTGTGATCTGATGCAGAGTGAAGCCTTAGTCAGTAAGCAAATATCAAACCCCTACTATGTGCCAGGCCCTGTGCTAAGTGCAGGGGACACTCACAAAGGCAAAAAGCCTCTGCTCTCAAGGAGCTTTTGGCTTTACATTGTATACAGACAAATTATTTTGCTTCTCTGGGTCTTAGTTAGCTTATTTATAAAATTGAGATAATACCTACCTTGCAAAATTGGTTTGAGGATCAAATGCAATGATACCTATGAAGATATTTAACACTATAGAGCCCTCTATAAAAAAAAATGGGGATTAGTCTTCTTCAGTGCCATAGAACAAGCCAGAGGGGTGAGTTCTTAATGCTTTTCCACTATATTGTTGTTCAGACATGTCCAATTCTTTGTGACCCTGTGGACCAAAGCACACAAACATTGTATGTGGAGTTTTCTTGGTAAAGATGCTGGAATGGCTGGTCATTTCCTTCTCTAGTGGATTAAGGAGAACATAGTGACTTGCCCAGGGTCACACAGCTAGTAAGTGTCTGAGGTCAAATTTGAACTCAGGTCTTTCTGACTCCAGGCCCAGTGTTCTATCCACTATGCCATGTAACTGCCTCCTTTCCACTATGTAGCCTTGACTAAATCTATATAACACAGGTAATGTTTCATAAAGAGCTTTTCCTACAGACAATTATATTGAAATCAATATAACTGGTCAAGATGGCAGAGTAGAAACAGGACTTTTGTGCAGCTCCGGCTCCCACCACCTCCAATTCATGTAAAAGGGGACTCTGAACAAACTTTGGAGCTACAGGACCCACAAAATGACACAGAGAAGCTAACCTCCCGCTGAAGACAGCCCGACAGGCCAGCAGGAATTGGCCAGCACAGCACTCTGGGAGCCGACCCCAGCCCCAGGCGAGCCAGAGGTTTTAGCCCCAGGGCGGGCCTGACCATCTGGTCAGGCTGGAGGGACTCCAGAACACCAGCAGCTGTGGTGGTTTCCAGAATTATCAACACATAGAGGCTAAGGACAAAGTGAGAGGTCAGTGTAGCGTGGACTTTGGGATCCAGTAGTTGGGAGTGCATCGGCCTTTATCCCCTGGAGGGAGAAGCTGCTGAGGGCAGTGGTGCAGATGCTGCCACATGGCAGCTTCAGCTCCTGGCCTGCAGACCTTAGGGGGACAAAGCGACCAGTCTGAGGGGTAATCACTCTTGCTTTAACCTGCTTGGATCTGGATTACAGTCTAGAGTGGAGGTCCTGGGGTGTGTTACCAGCTTGCCAGAGCATGTGGAGGCTTCAGAGAGGGCATCCAATTAATACCTCCAGCAGCTGAGAAAACCCCAGCATTTAGAACAAAGTTCCTTTGTCTGGTGGCAGAGTCCTACTGCGGCAAAAAGCCCAAAAGTCAAGTAATTGAGTGGCAACATGACCAGGTAAAGGAAGCAAAGCAAACAGAAGAATCCAACATTAGACTCTTACTTTGGAGACAAAAATGATCGATGCATAGAATAGGAGGAAGACAGTGAAGTCAGAACTCCTGCACCAAAAGCTTCAAAGGAAAATACGAGCTGGTTACAGGCCATAGAGGACCTTAAGAAGCAGATAAGAGAAGTGGAGGAAAAATTGGGAAGAGAAATGAGAACAATGCAAGAAAGCTATGAAATGAGTCAACAGCCTGACTAAGGAAAATCACAGCTTAAAAATAGACTAACTCAAATGGCAAAAGAGGCTCAAAAAGGCAATGAGGAGAAGAATGCCTTAAAAAACCAAATTTGCCAGATGGAAAGAGAATCTCAAAAGCTCACTGAGGAGAATCATTGCTTCAGAATTAGATTGGAGCAAATGGAAACTAGTGACTTTATGAGAAATCAAGATGCTGTTAAACAGATCCAAACAAATGAAAGAATAGAAGGCAATGTGAAATATCTCATGGGAAAAACCACTGACCTGGAAAATAGATCCAGGAGAGATAATTTTAAAATTATTGGACTACCTGAAAGCCATGATCAATGAAAGAACCTAGAAATAATCCTCCAGGAAGTTCTCAAAGAAAACTGTCTTGATGTTTTAGAACCAGGCAAAATAGAGGTTGAAAGAATCCATAGATCACCTCCTGAAAAAGATCCCAAAAAGAAAACTCCTAGGAATATTATAGCCAGGTTCAGAAATTCCCAGATTAACGAGAGAATATTACAAGCAGCCAGGAAGAAACAATTTGAATATTGTGGAAATACAATCAGGATAACCCAGGATCTGGCAGCTTCTACACTGAGGGATCGAAGGACTTGGAATATGATATTCCGCAGATCAAAGGAGCTGGGATTAAAACCAAGAATCACCTACCCAGCAAAACTGAATATCATGTTTCAGGGGAAAATATGGTCATTCAGTGGAATAGAGGACTTTCAAGCCTTCTTACTGAAAAAACCAGAGTTGAATAGAAAATTTGACATTCAGATACAAGAAGCAAGAGAAGCATGAGAAGGTAAACAGGGAAAAGAAATCATAAGGAACTTATCAGAGTTGAAGTATTTACATTCCTACATGGATAAATGATCATTTTAACTGATAACATTTTTCTCAGTATGAAAATAGTTGAAGGAAATAGAAATATATTTGTCTATATAGGAGAGTATATGGGCATATGAATACATATGTGAATGTGTGTATATATGTTTGTTTACTGGTATACATAGATAGAGGGCACAGGACCAATTTAATAGGAAGGGATGATACCTAAAAGGTGAAATTAAGAGTTGAGAGAGGAATATAATGAAGAAAGGGAAGGGGATGAGAGGGGGGATGACAGAAGGGAGGGCAGACTGGGGGGGAGGGAAATTGGAAGCACATACTTTTGAAAAGGGACAGGACCAAAGTAGAGAATAGATCAAGTGGGAGATGGGATAGGAGGAAGGGAAATATAGTCAATCTTTTACAATATATCTACTATGATAATGTTTTGCATTAGCTACACATGTACAACCTATAATAAATTTGCTTATCTTCCCAGTAAGGGTGGGTGACAAGATAGGAAGGGAATGAATCTGGAATTCAAAGTTTTAAAATCAAATGTTTAAATATATTTATACACACACACACTATTTTTAATACTATTTTACATGTAATTGGGAAATAAGATATACAGGCACTGGGGTATAGAGATCCACCATGCCCTACTGGAAAAGTTGAAGGGGGTATGGGAGAAGATATGGGAGAGAGCAGATTGGAGGAGGTGATATCCTATGGGACCGCTATTTTGGGGTGGTGGGTAGGGGAAAAACAGGGAGAAAATGTGTAACTCAAAAGCTGGCAGAAATGAAGGATGTAAACCAGAAGTTAATAAAGCATTTGGGGGAAAAAAAGAAGTCAATATAATTGCAGAGATGAAATATGGACCTTGGCTTTAAAGACATACCTTTTAAGTGGCCTAAAACTGAATAAAGAATGAGAACACATTAAGTCTTGATGGTTAAGAGTTTTGTGATTTTGAGTCAATTAAAAGCAGTAACTGGATTGGAACAGATGGACTTTTTCCCTTAACATTTTGTCAAATTCAGAAAGAATGTCTTTTTTTCCCCTCAAATGACTTTAGTATGGGGAAAAAGTCTCAGACTTGAAGCATATTTTTACAGCCAAGTTACCAAAAACTGACAAACAAAGTTTATTATGGGAATGTTGACATCATTTTCAGAACACCAACAGAGCCACTGTAATGTAATCAAAATATGTGGGAAACAATTTTTTTGTTCAGTAAAAGACAAGAGAATATGAACTCCACACTCCTGCCCCCATGGAAATAAAGCACACTTGTTTGTATTTACTGTATTCTACCAACCATAACAATTTCAAAATTGAGAGTACATAAGAGACACAAAGGATGATAACCTTGGATAATTCTTTTTAAACTCTTATAGCAAACATACATAGTACAACAAAACAAATCCCCACATTGACCATAGCCAAAAATGCATGCCTACTTCTGCATTTTTATAAGTCCATTACCCCTCCAACAGGAGGTGGATAGAGTGCTTCATCTTTAGTCTTCTGGACTTGTGGTTTATGATTGCACTAGATTTATAAAGTCTTTAAAAGTTGTTTTTTTCTATAATATCTTTGTCATTGTATAAATTATTCTAGTTTTCACTTCACTCTGCATCAGATCATAGAGGTCTCCCTAGTTTCCTCTGAAACAATCCATTTCATCATTTTTATTGGTATATATACTATTTTATAGTATATATACTATCCCATTATATTAATTTACCATAATTTGTTTAGATGAGGACCCAATAGGTGATCATTCTCTTAGTTTCCAGCTTAGGGCTACTACAAAAGACCTGCTATAAATATTTTTGTACATATGGGACTTTTTCCTCTTACTTTGATCTCTTTAGAGCATAGCAGCTATGATTTTCAGTTTCTTTCTTTTTTTTCAAATGCTTTATTAAGTTCTGATTTACATCATTCATTTCCATCAGATTTTGAGTTACAAATTTTCTCCCCGTTTTTTCCCTACCCACCACCCCAAAATAGCAGTCCCACAGGATATCCCCTCCTCCAATCTGCTCTCTCCCATATTTTCTCCCATACCCCCTTTTGACTTTTCCAGTGGATCTCTATGCCCCAGTGCCTGTATATCTTATTTCCCAATTACATGTAAAATAGTATTGATAATAGTATATATATATATATATATATATATATATATATATATATACACATATATATATATACACACATACACACACACACATATATATACACATATTTGATTTTAAAACTTTGAATTTCAGATTCATTCCCTTCCTCCCTTATCACCCACCCTTACTGGGAAGATAAACAGTTCAGTATGGGGTGTACATGTATGGCTAATGCAAAACAATAACATAGTAGATATATTGTAAAAGACTGACTATATTTCCCTCCCTCCTATCCCACCTCCCACTTGTTCTGTTCTCTACTTTGATCCCGTCTCTTTTCAAAAGTGGGTGTTTCCAACTTCCCTCCCCCCCGCCCCTGCACTCCCCCCCCTCCTCCCCCCTCTCATCCCCTCCCCCCCCCTACTCTCCTGTAGGGTGAGATACCCTATTTAGTGTGTATTTCATTCCCTCCCTACGCCAAATTCAATGGCAATAAGGTTGACCCATTCCGTTTGCCTTCCTATTCTTCCCCTCCATTGTAACCATTTCCCCTTGCCTCTTCTGTATGAGATAGTTAACCCCATTCTGTCTCTCCCCATCTCCTCTCATTATATTCCTCTCTCACCTCTTAATTTCACCTTTTAAGTATCATCCCTTCCTGTTAAATTGGTCCTGTGCCCTCTATCTATGCATACCTGTAAACATATATACACATTCACATATGTATTCATATGCCCATATACCCTCATATATAGACATATATATATATTTCTATTCCCTTCAACTACTGAGAAAAGTTTCATAAGTTACAATTATTGTTTTTCCATGTAGGAATGTTAATAGTTCAACTTTGATAAGTTCCTTATCATTTCTTTTCCCTGTTTACCTTCTCATGCTTCACTTGCTTCTTGTATCTGAATGTCAAATTTTCTATTCAACTCTGGTTTTTTCAGCAAGAATGCTTGAAAGTCCTCTATTCCACGGAATGACCATATTTTCCTCTGAAACATGATACTCAGTTTTGCTGGGTAGGTGAGTCTTGGTTTTAATCCCAGCTCCTTTGATCTGCGGAAAATCATATTCCAAGCCCTTCGATCCCTCAGTGTAGAGGCGGCCAGAACCTGGGTTGTCCTGAT
This sequence comes from Petaurus breviceps papuanus, assembly GCF_028583685.1. Classification (NCBI taxonomy): domain Eukaryota; kingdom Metazoa; phylum Chordata; class Mammalia; order Diprotodontia; family Petauridae; genus Petaurus; species Petaurus breviceps. The sequence goes on from NW_027185665.1 coordinate 1,980,629, forward strand.
TGTGTTTCCACAATATTCAAATTGTTTCTTCCTGGCTGCTTGTAATATTCTCTCATTAATCTGGGAATTCTAGAACCTGGCTATAATATTCCTAGGAGTTTTCTTTTTGGTATCTTTTTTAGCAGGTGATCGGTGGATTCTTTCAACCTCTATTTTGCCCTCTGGTACTAAAACATCAGGGCAGTTTACTTTGAGAACTTCCTGGAGGATGAATTCTAGGTCCTTACTTTAATCATGGCTTTCAGGTAGTCCAATAATTTTAAAATTATCTCTCCTGGATCTATTTTCCAGGTCAGTGGTTTTTCCCATGAGATATTTCACATTGCCTTCTATTCTTTCATTTGTTTGGATCTGTTTACCAACATCTTGATTTCTCATAAAGTCATTAGCTTCCATTTGCTCCAGTCTAATTCTGAAGGAATGATTCTCCTCATTGAGCTTTTGAGATTCTCTTTCCATCTGGCAAATTTGGCTTTTTAAGGCATTCTTCTCCTCCTTGCCTTTTTTGAGCCTCTTTTGCCATTTGAGTCAGTCTGTTTTTTAAAGTGTTATTTTCCTCAGTCAGGCTGTTGACTCTCATTTCATAATTTTCTTGCATTGTTCTCATTTCTCTTCCCAACTTTTCCTCCACTTCTCTTATCTGCTTCTTAAGGTCCTCTATGGCCTGTAAGCAGCTCGTATTTTCCTTGAAAGCTTTTGGTACAGGAGTTCTGACTTCACTGTCTTCCTCCTGTTCCATGCTTTGCTCCTTTTTGTCCCCAAAATAGGAGTGTAATGTTGGAATCTTCTGTCTGCTTTGTTTCCTTTGCCTGGTCATGTCGCCCCTCATTCACTTGACTTTTGGGCTTTTTGCCCCAATAGTTCTCTGCCACCAGACAGGGGAGCTTTCGTCCCAAATGCTGGGGTTTTCTCCATTGCCAGAGGTATTAGATGGGCGCCCTTTCTGAGGTCTCCACACGCTCTGGCAAGCTGGACATACACCCCAGGACCTCCACCCTAGACTGCAATCCAGATCCAAGCAGGTTAAAGCAAGAACGATTACCCCTCAGACTAGTACTTGGTCCCCCTACACTCTGCAAGCCAGGAGCTGAAGCTGTCACATGCTGCCAGCTGGCTGTGCCCACTCCTCAGCCGCTTCTCGCCCCAGGGGGGCAAAAGCCAGGCACTCCCACTTACTGGTCCCAAAGTCCAGACTGCACTGACCTCTCATTTTGCCCTTCACATCTGTGTGTTGATAAATCTTGAAATGGCCACCGCTGCTGCTGATCTGGATTCCCTCTGGCCACGGCTGGTCAGGCCCGCCCTGGGGCTAAAGCCTTGGTGTGGGGCTGGGTTTGGCTCCCAGAGCACTGCACTGGCTGATTCCTGCCAGCCTTCCCTGTTGTCCTCAGTGGGAGTTTAGCTTCTCTGTGTCATTTTGTGGGTTCTGCAGCTCCAAAGTTTGTTTAGAGTCCCCTTTTCACATGGATTGGGTAAGGTGGAAACCGGAGCAGCTGGGAGGTCCTGCTTCTACTCCACCATCTTTGCTCCACCCCTCAGCAGCTATGATTTTCAAAGCTTTTGTTCACCAAAGGGTGAAAGGAAACAGCCATATGCCTGGCCCACATGAAATGTAAAAAAGCAACAGGTTCTTTCATTTGCCCAACTGAAAGGCAGGGAGAAAATTAAAATGAGAATGCTATGGGGAAGTAAGCTATCCTGGTCTAGAAGTTCCCTTGTATGGGGACTAAGGAGGAAAAAACAAAAAAAAAAGAAGAGTAGTAACAGAAAAGAAATTTTCTAACAACTAAACATTACAACCATGAACTCACAAAGTGAATAATTAGAAAGACATTTACTTACATTCACTAGTGGATGTTTTAGGAGCTATCCTAGTTCCCAATAACTGCCTATTGGCTGATCCCAGAGATACAAAACACCCCAGTATATGAAGCAGGCCTAATTGTACATGGCATCATGGTACAGTAAATAAGGCACTGAACCTGGAGTCAGAAAGACCTGAGTTCAAATCCTACCTCAGACATTGACTAGCTATGTGACCCAGGGCAAGTCACTTAATCTCTCTGGACCTCAGTCTCCTTATATATAAAAGAAGGAGGTGGGACTCAATGACATCCTCTAAATCTATAAAACTGAACAAAAACACTTGAATGAATGTTACCCTGTGTACTACACTTATACCATGCTTTCAAGTCTGAACACTATCTCAGAATAAATGAGCTAAAATGGAAATTCAGGTCATAAATAAACATTGTCACCTTTCTTCTTTATGTTGTCATTTAGCCCCTTATAAGCTCATGACTACCTGGGCAGGGCAGCAGATCCCTGAGCTCTGGGAGGAAATATTTTTAGGATGCAGCCAAGGTCATCAAAAGAAGAAAGATGGCAAGGGGAATGAGTCAGAATTGGTCCTCACTTCAGTGCTTCCTATGAGCTAGATACCGGGCCATACCCCAGGAATACAAAGACAAACAAGAAAAATAATCCCTGAATACAACACATAAAGGAGAGCTGAAAACGAGACATGAAGGAAGGGAAGACATGTTGAGAGGTTGACAGGGTTGACAGTGGCGTGGAGGCCCATAGTCAAGAGACAGGGGAAGTTCACCTGTCAGAGCCTTAGAAACCCTGAGCAGAATCCAAGGTGGCTGAGAGATGGAGAGAGAAGGAGGGAAAGAGAAGGGTGAGGAAATGGTGAGAAAGTGTGGTTCCAGGTTCTTCTATCAGCTCTTGGGCCCCAAAGGGTAGATCTGGGAGACTAGGTTTTAAAAAAAAATTTAACCCTGGTTTCCCAGCCAATCATTAGCTTAGAGCCCCTAGAAAGTGAGAAACACTCTTGAAACATCATTGACATATGTCAGAGATGAGACCTTTCCTGTACAAGAAGGAAAAGCTGGGGAGTTGTCTTTGGAACTGCACTCTACCCACCTTCATAAACTGAATTGGTGCAGACTTAAAAATTAATACCATTCCCTCATTTCTAGCCCTTTTGAAACCTCTAGCAGTGGTCAAAAATGTCGGGGGTAGGGGAAGAGTCTCTTTTCTCTTTCCTAGAATAGACACTGAAACATCACTCACAAAAAAAAAAAAAAAAAACATTCATTTGGAGAGTCACTTACTGCCAAATATAGGAATCTATGTGGATAGGAAAGATGGATCACCTACTCCACTTCATTTTAAGAAAAAAAAAATCCAGCAAACTAGGTTTTTAAAAATTAATTTAACGTGAAGAGGATTCTGGGAAGATGGTGAAATAAGACAGGAAATACTGGACTCTCCAAAATTTTCCCACAAGCAAGTGAACTTTGAGCCACACAAATAATCAAAAGTCAAGATAAAGTAATTGTCCTCTAAAGACAACTTGAGAGGACCTTGGGAAAGATTTGACCTCCCAGGGCAGACGTTTGGCTCCTATTGAAGTACAAACACCTCCAGGCAGATATCGCAGAATCAATAAACAACAAGCCCTGGGGGTAGCTGGGTCAGGGCTTCAGGAATTTTTACATCACAGACAGTGTCAAACAACTGAGCTGGGGAAGAATGAAGGACCCTCTGCTGTCACTGTATGCCAGACCCAGATGTGCTGACCAGACATGGTCTCAGGATGCAGCTGTGGCTGAGGAGGAGCAAGCTTACACCTGGCTGGTGAGTATGGTAGCAGAGGGGAAGGGACTGCGCTGGCTATGGACACTTACAGGAGAGCAGAGTCCCTGGTTTTGGCTCCAGGGCAGAGAATAGAGCTGAAGTTTGTAACTGAAGGATGGTCCACAGGGAGCAAGAGGGCTTGCAATGACTGGGGGGCCCTGGTCCTGGCTGAGAGTAGAAAGGAGTGCTCAAAGTCAGGTCCTCAGACAGAGCTCAGAAAACAACAGTAAGAAAAACCTGAAACTTGAGGCATTATCCCTCATACCTCAGGATTAGAGCCTGACTATGACAATAAGCTGCTAAAAAAAATGAGTAAGCAAAGGAGAAAGAACTTGGCCATAGATAGGTATTATAAATACTCAAATCAACTACAAAGGACCTATGAAGAAAGATGTTATCTGTTTCCAGAGAATGAACTGACGCAAAGAAGTAAAGTGCACAGCAGCAAAGAAAAAAAATACTTAGAAGGAAGCACAGAAAAATAGACTTGCTTTGAAAATGATGTGTAGTATTTATTACATAGTTTTTCTTTTTTATTATTATTTATTTAGTATCTTATTTTCCCCAATCACATGTAAAAACAATTTTTAACACTTGTTTTATAAATTTTGAGTTCCAAATTCTCTCCCTCTCTCCCCATCCCCCTCACTGGGAAAGCAAGCAATTTAATGTAGGTTATACATGTATCGTCAGTGTTAGTTTTTAAAAAAAAAAGTAAACAGTGTAAAATAGATATTCATGGTTTTAAATTTTAATCTTCTTTTTGTGTTGTGCTGTATACAGTGGAAAGTTCTCTTTTTTTGTCTTTATGTATCTAAGTCCAAAATGAATTTTTAAATTTTAAAAGAAATTAATATTAAAAAAATTAATTTAATTCATTCATTTATAACTTCTTCCAAGAGGCATGAGATGGCATCACTCATGATCCATCCCCAAAATGTCCTTTTGTCTGTCATCAATGAAGAATTCAGAGAATTCTCTAAATAACTAAACCTTTTCCCTTAGTGGGAAACCATTTTATTTTAATAATTTAATAATTATAAATGAAAATCTTGATGGATGATTTACTTCCCTGCCTATAATTTCACTATGAACATCTGTTGTTATAATGCACAATAGTGCATTCCTGCATATGCTTTCTAGTTTTTCTCTTGTCAAGATGTAAGCTGTCACTTCTGTTGTTATGAGTGCCTATCTCCAACAACTCCTCTCAAACCCTCATTCTGACTTTTACTTATCTGCTTTTGGCCCTTGTACACTGGGGAAATCAGGTAACTAAGTTGAATAATTATTTTCTGAATAAGTCAGTAAGGCTCTGAGGGACAGAAAGGAGACTTTGTGACACAGTTCAGAGGCCCTTATCCAACCTCCCTATGCCTTGGTCATTTTAGTTGCCCTTCTCAATACTTTATCCATCACATTTCTCTTGAGGGGCACTGTTAAGACAAAGCTGGTAGAAGTTGTAATGTTAATGGAATATAAGATTTTTCATAGGCCTCATGTGGAGCCCATTAAAGGAAGCTTGCTTAGGGGAGGCTTGCTTGTAGGAAGGCTTTCACAAACCTTTTGCTCATTTCTAATTAGGCACTGAGTCATGAGGTTGTGATGCCTTCTGGCTCTAAAAAGAGTATATATACTCTGAGGTTAGCATTTTGCTTTGGGGCTCACTCATTGGAAGAATGTTCTTGCGATTTGACCAGATGAGATTCTGGGTAGCCATTAAGGAGTCCCTTGGCTTTGAAAAACCGAAATGTTGGTGCTTCTTTATCTGGTAACTATGTATCTATTACCAGTTGGATCTGTCCGTTGATCTGTGCTAATTTCTCAGACAGTTAGAAGCCCTATCTATTGGTCTTTATTTCTCTGCTTGTATTTTCTCTATTTTCTTTGTTTGGATTTTCTCTGAAGTTCAGGGTGCTGGCTTTTCCCCTGAACTAGTGGATGTAATTTTAAAAGATTGTTGACCCCTTAAACAGTTGTCTTTCCTAGTAAAGCACATCTAAGAACCTGTGCCAGCAGTCATGCTGGGTATGCCAGTGTGGTTGCCACCACAGAAATATAAATTCAAATTTCAAAAACTTTCTTTTCTTTAATCACCTATAGTCTGCAGAATCCTATATGCAAATACTTACTCTCCCTGTCCTCGTGGATCCTTTAGTCTAATAGAGGATTAGGCACAGACAGAAATGTCTCTGACGTATATTACATAGCAAGTACACAAGAGAAAGATCAAACATTCTACATGAGATCAAAGAGGAAAATTTGTCATTTGAGCTGGGTTTTAAGGTAGGATAAGAATTCAACAGGCAGTGAGGAGGGAGGTTATTCCAGGCAGAGGAGAGACAGTGTGAATAAAGTCATGGAGGTGGGAAAACATGTATAGAAAATCACAAATATGACAAATTCCAAGAAATCTAGAAAAACTTGTAAAGCTAAATTAGAAAGAGGAAAATGATTTACAGAATGATCACAGTAATGTAAAGGAAAATAGCTTTGAGAATGTTTCTATAGCCAAACCCAACAACAACCAATTATATGACTTCAGAAGAATAATGATGAAATGTGCCTCCCACCTCTTGACCAAAGGCAATGGACTAGATGGACTAGAGCTGAAAAATGAGACATGCATTCTCAATCGCAGCTGATGTCTAGAAATGTTTTGCCTGACTATACTTATTCAGTCAACAAAGTCAACGCCTATTAAAACACAAGGGGAAAAAGGGAAGAGGGAAGAAAAGAAAAGAAAAGAAAAGAAAAGAAAAGAAAAGAAAAGAAAAGAAAAGAAAAGAAAAGAAAAGAAAAGAAAAGAAAAGAAAAGAAAAGAAAAGAAAAGAAAAGAAAAGAAAAGACCTGGATATATTATCAGTCTTCTTTTCCTTTCCAAACTACCCCTCAGAGAATCAGGTACAGTCTTCAATAAGAAACAAAATAATAGAAGATCATCAAAAGTTGTCTTACTACAATGAGTCCCATGGTCATTAATTTTCCCATATTTCAGGGATTACCCAATCCAATCCAATAAGCATTTATTAAACACTTAATACTTGCAAGACACTCTGCTAATCCCCAAGGTATTTCTTCTTAGAAAGGCTGCTCCATGCATGGAAAGAACTGAACAGGTAATGAGGTGATTTGATTTCTAGTCTAAGCTCTGCTCTTGACTGTGTGCAGCTTTGAATAAGTCACATAACTTGTTTGTGCCTCAGTTTCTTCACCCATCAGATGATGGGGGGACAGGAGACTATGATAGAATGTGGCACCATGAATACAGAACCAGTCACTTCTAGCTTATTATCCTTTTATGTTATATTCCTTTTAAATGGAAGCAAAGATGAGAAAAATACGGGAACATAGTGACATCTAGTGGTTTATTACTTCACATACAAGGCTATCTGATTATAAATCCCAATGGATAGTTACCATTTATTTAGAAAATCACATATATGTGATCCTCATTAATACACAAAGCAGAAACAGGGCAGTAAATGACCATCCAGTCTTGTCACTTGATTCAGTGAGACCATCATCAATCATTCACTTCCTGCTTTCCACCATGACTCATGATTGATTCCTTCTTAGAAATGTGTGACTAAAAATTTAGTTTCCTGGGAATAGCAAAAATTTTCAGATTCAAACCCCAGGTTATTTTACTCACAATTAGTCTCTGAATGAGTGAGAAGAGGAAAGATAATGTCCCATAACTAAACATAAGAGTTGTTTATGCTTCCACTGAGCTATCATTACAACAATAATAGGAAGAGCTTTAACTTATAAAGTGTTCTTACATACATTATAGTATCATTTGATACTGTCACATTTAATACTCCACCACTGATTTGGCATTTAATAGATCTTACCTTTCCCCCTTCAGGGAAAAGTGAGGAATGTGTCTCTGTTCTATCTCCCCGATAATATAAACTCCTTGAGAAAAACAATTGTTTCTTTTACTTATGTAATCCTTTTTTTATCAGTGGTCCCCATGGCATAAAGGGCCCTGTGTTCATTTGGTAGGGGTATCATTTGGTAGGGTTCAAGCCCCCTCAGAAAATTTGGTAAAAATCTCTTAACTAGATATCCTAAGGATACCAGCTCAAATTTCATACCTGCAAATATGGTGGCCATAATGTACTATAGTACGTAAGAAAGTTTTAATAAAAAGAAAAAATAAGAATCAAAGAACATGGTGCACTGCCAGAGATGAATTATATGGAACACCTCCAATTCCCACATCACATACGAAATATTCCCTCGAACATCACTTGTAGTCCCAATTTCAAGGTTCCCTTCATACTGGTTTCCCTTCTGTAGCAAATTACTTCATAAATCCCAGATGATTCCTGAGGTCCCCTTTTCTGGGACTCCTTTTGCAGTCTGACAAGACCAATAGAGCCATTCTCTAAATAATGTTTTCAAATATGTAAAATAAAATACAGAGGAGTGCATAAGAAAACCATTATACTAGACTAGTTATCAAAATGTCTCTTTTAAAACAAGTTCATATGCCCAAAGGGCAATAAAAATGTGGATACCCTTTGTCCCAGTAATACCACTTCTAAGGCTATATGCCAAAGAGATCATACAAATGGGAAAAGGACCTGTATGCACAAAAATATTTATAGCCGCTCTTTTTGTGGTGGTAATGAGTTGGAAATCAAGGGGATGCTCATCAATTGGGAAATGGCTGAACAAGTTGTGGTATATGACTGTAATGGAATACTATTGTACTATAAGAAATGAGGAATAGACAGACTTCATAAGAACCTGGAAAGACTTATATGAATTGATGCTGAGTGAGGGGAACAGAACCAGGAGAACACTGTACACAATTAAGACACATTGCATCTGTGATGACTAACTTTGATAAACTTGACTCTTCTCAGCAATGTAAGGTTCTAAGACAACTCCAAAAGACTCACAATGGAAAATGCTATCCACATCCAGAGAAAGAACTATGGAGTCTGAACACAGATCGAAGCAAACTATTTGCTCTTTTTTTGTTTTGTTTCTTCTTTCTCGTGGTTCATTCCATTGGTTATAATTCTTCTTTACAACTTGACTATTGTGAAAATATGTTCAACGTGAAGGTATATGTAGAACCTCTATCGAATTACATGCCATCTTGAGGGGACGGGGAGGGGGAGAAGGGGAGAAAATTTGGAACTCAAAAGCTTGTGGAACTGAATGTTGTAAGCAAAAAGTAAATAAATTTTAAAGGAAAAAAGTTCACAAACCTCAAGTTAAGAACTCCTGGTTGATTATTATCTATTATTATCCATCTGATAACCTCAGCTGTGGCTCTCTGCTGCCCCAGGTGGGAATGTCCTTTTGCATTATCCTTTTATGGGTGACCTCAAGCTGATGTCCTTTGGGAACCATTAGGAATCCATTCTCTTCCTCCACCCCAAAACTAGCAAGTATCTAACCTAAACCCTTCATTTTATAGATGAGCAAAATAAGACCCAGAGAGCTGAAGTGACTTGTTCAAGGTAACACATATGGTAAGTAGCAGAGATGGGATTGAATTCAGGTCCTTCAAGTGGGATTTGATCTCAGGTACTTTGATTCTAAAGAATAAGAATGATGATGATGATGATGATGATGATGATGATAGCTAGCATGTATAGCAGTGCTTTAAGGTTTGCAAAGTGTTTTATTATGTGTTATCTTATTTGATCTCCACATCCTGTAAGTTATTATCCCCATTTTATATATGTGGAAACTGAGGCTGAAAAGTAAAGTGACTAACCAAGCGTCACACAGCTAGTGAATATCTGAGACAGAATTTGAACTCAAGTCTTCCTGGCTCCAACTCCAGTACTCTATCTACTTCGCTGCTTACTGCCTCTCTCCACTTGTACCATGCTGTTTCCAGATATTACGATGTCCTAAGACTCAGAATCATGTAGCAGCAACCAGAAGAACATGTGTATTCTCTGGGAAAACAAAAAGAAAAGTAGATTTTATTTGCCTCCGAGGAGGAATTGCTCACACACATGTTAAAATCACATCAGATTCCTGGATAGATGAAACCGCAGCAAAAATTCTCTTCAACATTAAATAATGTGAGAGAAAATAAGAAGACATACATTCTCCCAAGGCGCCCACAATGGTCATAAAGGATATCCCAAACAGCATCCAAATGGAAGAAGGAGGCTTTAGACCCCTTTGTGTTGTGGACCCCTTGGGCAGTCTGATGAAGCCTGTGTACTTCTTCTCAGAATGTTTTAAATGCATAAAATAAAATACACAGAATTACAAAAGAAACTTATTATGTTGAAATACAGTCATCAAAGTATTTTTTTAAACAATAGTTGACCAAACAGTTGTGGAAATGTATGATTACTCAGTAAACATCAGCTAACAAACCATTACAAAAATAAACAAATGTTTTTGTTTTGTTTATTTTTGTAATGGTTTGTTGCTTGGGGGGTATAAGGAAGGAAGGGGAGAAACAGCCATTCCCAAGTAGCAAAATGATCAGTGATTGTAAAAGCAATATGCCTTTATTTTTGTGTACTTTAACTTAAACTAGAAAATAAGTCAACAAGAAATATTCCCATTTTTTGTCTTCTTCTTATGTCTTAGGCCCTATGCCAAACCTTGGGGCCAAGAAAACCAAAGATCAGGCTCTGCCCTCAAGGAGCATATATTTTAATGGAAGACAACATGTAACTGACAAGGTTTGTAAAAGATAAATACAGAGTAGATTGAAAGTAATAACTTTTTCTTGAAATACATTATTTTTCCTGTTTTTATAAATTATTTTTTAAATATATTCATCTATTTATATTTACAAGCATTTATTGTCTCTTCTTCCAGCTGCATCCAAAAAAAAAAACCCTTCATAATATTCATTTTAGCAAAACAAATTCAGACAGTGGTTATGTATGTTTAATTCTGCGTTTTAAGTCTCTGGTTCTAGGAAGATGAACTGATTCATCTTCATTCCCCAAAACTCAAGGTTTATCACTCATTAATCAGACTTAAATAGTCTTTCAAAGGTGTCTTTCTTCATAATGTTGTTGTCATTGTACCAATGAGTCTCCTAATTCTACTTATTTCACTCTACATGAGTTCATGGAGCTCTTCCAAGATGCCTCTGGAAGCAATCCTTTTTCTCATTTGTTGGGACACAGTAATATTCCATTACATTAATATAATTGTTTATTTATCCATTCCTCATTAGGTAGACAACCCTTAGTCTCCTTGGAATTTCTCTACAATAAAAAGCTGCTATAAATATTTTTGTATATATAGGACCTTTTCCTTTTCAAAAACAATTTCTTTGGGGTATAAATCTAGTATAGTGAGATAAATGAATATGCATAGTTTAATTCCAAATTGCTTTTCAGAACAGCTGGGTCAATTCACACCTCTACCAATAAAGCACAAATGTGCAGTTTCCCCTCCAATACTTATTTTCCTATTTTGTCATTTTTGTCAATCTTGTCTGTGTGAAGTAGAACTTCATAGTTGCTTTCTTGTATTGGTCACTGGAAACATTTTTTCATACCATTGTTGACAGCTTAGATTTCTTTCTTTGAAAACAGTTTGTACTTATCCTTTTACCATTTATCTAATGACAAATGGTTCTTAGTATTATAAATTTAAATCATTTCCTTATATATCTTGGAAATGATGCCTTTATAAGAAAAACTGCAAGGAATTTCTTTCCCATTTACCCATTTCCCTGGTGGAAATAGGCAACTAGGAGATGATCCCAGGTAACAGGGAATCTCAGAGATGAAAGTGATGGGGTACCTGGGGTCTAGGTCAATTTGTGGAACCAGTTTGTACAATTGTAACTGCAATTTGTATTGTAAAATTGTAATCTGTAAAATCCCTTTCCCAGCCTCAAACTCTGCCCCTTCCCCCTATCTGCACTCCACCCAGGCAACACCTTGTGACTCCTTTGTTCTTATTTAATCTCTTCATGTCTCAGCCAGTCTGGCCCAAATCTCATGTAAACTATCTATGCACTAAAGTCACAAGTTCCTCTCAGTCAACTCTAACCTTTATCTATGCACTGAGGTCACTTCCATCTGGTCAGACCTGACAATAGCAGCCCTACTCTTTAAAAGTAAAAGCATGTATCCCTCTCACTCCCAGGTCCCCTAAAGGACTCTTGCCAGCTTAACAATGAACTTCTACTACTCTCACTCCAATTAAGCCTGAGACCTTGGATTCTTTCCAGATGCTATTGCAGATTTTCTGGTCTTAGATAAGATCAGAGCTCCTGCTGAACCTAGAGGGAGACATCCCTCATCAAAAGCACTAGCAACTGGGGAGACAGGAAGAAGTCTCCTATAGAAGGTGGCATTCCAACCATACCCTGAGCAAAGCCAAGGATTCTAAAAGGAGGAGGAGAGGAAAGCGTACATTCCAAGAATGAGAGACCAATAAAAAGGCATAGAAACCAGAGATAATGTGTCAAGTGTAAGAGAAGTCAGTTCAGCTGGAAGATAGAGTATGTAGAGGGGAGTAAGGTGTAAAAAGACTAGAAAGGTTAGAAGGGTCCAAATTTGAAAAGTTCTCCACACACTTCCCTAAATCACAAACAGGATTTTAATTTATGTATGGAGCCACTGGAGTTTATTGAGTAGGACAGTGATATGGTCAGAGCTTCATTGGAAAATCATTTTGGCAGCTGTGTGAATGATGGATTGAAATGAGGAAAGACTTAGGGCAAAGATACCAGTTAGAAGTTTATTGTAATAGCCCAAACAAAAGGTGATAAGGACCTAATCTAGGTTGCTGGCTACTTGAGTGGAAGAAAGAGATCCATACATAAGAGGTTGTAAAAGCGGAAACAATAAGCTTTAACAATACATTGTACATACAGAATGAGAGTAAGGAATTGAGAATGACACTAAGGTTGCAAATCTGTATGACTTGGAGGATGGTGGTATCCTTGACAAAAATACAGAAGTTTAGAAGGGAAGGTTTGAATAGAAAATTGATGAGTTGCTTTGAATACATTAAGTTTGAAATGCCCAAGAAGCAGATGGTGATGTAGAACTATAGGTCAAGAGAGAGCCAAGAGCTAGGTATACGGATCTGGGAATCATCTGTGTAGAAATAATATTTAAACCCATAGAACTGATGATACATTGTAGAAAGTTTAAAAAAAAAAAAAAGGCCGAAATCAGAGCTTTGGGACCCATATCTTGTCAATGAGCATGACATGAATGGAGGGCCATTAAAAGAAACTGAGAAGAAAATGAAAGACAAGGAGAAAGAAAATCAAAATATAGCAGTCACAAAAACCCAGAGAAAAGAAATGTCCATGAAGATATGATCAAGAGAGAGGTCAAGAAGATGAGAATTGAGAAAAGGTCATCAATTTGGCAATTAAATTGTTAACTTTGACAAGAGTGGTTTCAGTTGAATGAAAGCGCCAGAAGCCAGATTACAAAGGGTTTAAAAGAAAGTGAGAGGCAAAGAAGTGGAGGCAATGAGTCTCAAAGGTTTTATTCAAAAACTTAAGCTGAAAAAAGGACAGTTATATGGATGGCAGACTCAAGTAAGAGTTTTTTAAGGATGGGGAGATATTTGTAGTGAGCAGAGGAGCCAGTAAATAGGGTGAGACTGAAGATAAGGAAAGGTATGGGCATGACAGAGAGGAAGGCCTGCTGGAAAATCAAAATGCTTCAGCCACAAAGCTCTAGGCATCTGAGGTCATATGTGAACTCATTATCTTCTTGACTCCAATTCCCAGGTTCTATCCAGTATGGAATACTGTCTCTCAAGGAGTTGGGATTGGGAAGGGAGGAGAGTATAGCCAGAGCAGGAATGAGGGCTTTGGAAAGTATTGAGAGATGGAGAGATTGGAGGTGTCTGTGAGGATAAAGAACAGGATTAAGGGCTGTAGAGCAAAGGGAAAGATGGAATTGTAAACTACTAAAGGAATTTGAGGATTCATGAATATGGAAGCAGACCATTTATGATGGCGAAATGAAGTGTATGATCATCTCTGTGTGTAACTAAGGTAGAATGGAGGGGTCGGTCATGGAAACTGAGTAGACTAAGGAACTGAGAAAGACTATAAACCAGCCACTGAACTCACTGAGGGAGAAAGGAAAATCACCAGACACCAGTATCTAAACTGAATGATAAATTTGGATAGCATGAACTTCAGAGAAGAGTTTACTAAGTAATGATGGAAGAGAAGAATCTGAAAGTAGCAATGGGGACCAAAGAGTATTATAATTCCAACATGACCAGTGAGTTGGCTGTGTGAAGGAAAGTATAGCCACTGCTAAGAGTCATCAGGGAAGCACTGTCATTTGGAGTGAGCCAGGTCTCAGTGAGTACCAGAATGTGGAAGGAGGGAAGAAGGAAAAAGTTAAAAATGAAAGGAACATTAATAATTATGAAACAGGCATTCCAGAGGACAGGATGGAAAGGTCAATGGATCTGGAGTGGTTCAGTGGGAAGGTGGGAGTTTAGGTTAAGATGTATGGGGAACAAAGGAGGTTGGGAAATTGATTTGTTCATGGTTTCAGAGACACTGGGGTGGGATTATAATAAACTTTGAGAAAGGAGTCCAAGCAAAGTATCAATGGATAGGGAGAAGCCCCTTGAGAGAGAAAGTTAATTAAATGATGCAAGATTTTCCCTACAGGTCTGAACTCAAGACAAGTGATATCCCAGGAAACCTGAACAAAAAAGGAGAGTCTGGTAGGTCAATCAGGAGGCAGGAAGTAGAGTTGAAACTGATGCTGTAGCTAGAGGCAGTGGATATCCTACCTAGGCCCAAATCACTTCATGTTATTCTAAAGTTGGGTTTAGCAATGTAGCTCAAAGATTTGTAGATTAATCTGAGGAAACGTGGTTGGGGGGAAAAAAGAAGAAGGATCAGAAATTTAGTCAAAATAATCACCAGAGAGACAGAGTTACAACCACCTCTATGAAGGGCAGTATATATCCACAGTTTTGCCAGCAGATCAGCATCTAGGCCTCAATACGCTAAATTGAATGTATCAACAGACTTGAACTTTAGGGGAATGATTCCGGCAGTTGTGTGAAGGATGGATTAGAGAAATGTAAGCCCTGAGGCAAGGAAACCAGGTAGAAGGCTATTGCCACAGTCAAGGTCAAAGGAGATGAGAGCAATGGCTGTGAGTAAAGAAAAGAGGACAGACAATGGAGATGTTGTGAAGGTAGAAATGATAAGACTTGATGACTTGGACAAGTTAGAGTGAGGAGCTAAGGATGACTGTTGAGGTTACAAAAATGGGTGACTGAAAGACTGGTAGTGTCCTCAGTAGTAAATAATAGGGAAATTCCAAAGAATGATGGGTTTGAGGGGGAAATGATGTAATGAGATCCGTGAGACAGATTACAACCTATCTATCCTGTGCAACTCACTATGTCCCATCAAAACTAAAGGGGCGGTGGGCGGGGAAGGGGGAGGGGGGAGGCCTCTTACTCACCAGAGTCCAGAGATAATGAAAGGGTGTAGAACCAGCTCAGAAGTGCCTGCTACAGCAACAAAGTAGAAGCCAGGGCATGGGAAGGAGAATCAGAGCCTAGGCTCAGGTATAATCACCCTGAGAGGCCCTTACTGGGGCAGAAGAGAAGAGGGAAGTCTGCACAGCCATGGGAAGGAGCCAAGCCCTTCAATTACTAGCAAGGGGTTATGGAAGAGATACACCAGATCTTTCTACCATCACCAACTGGGTGATCATACAGCCCCTGGGGCTATGCCATGCCTTCCCACCCAGGGTGACAGGACCCTACTTTCAAGATCATTGCTATAATGAATAACAAGCCAGATTCACAGTTGGACACGCCTGGTATTGAGCCCTGCTCCTGTAATAGTAATGGAATTTAAAGATCCCCCTGTATTGGCTTGGTTTTCAGGTTGAGTGTTAAAACCGAGAGCTTGTGAATCCCACTTGTCGGAAGGACTTGTTGACGTGAAAAGAGAGGGCTGAACTGAGAGGAGCTGGTGCTGTGGATTTAGAGAAGCCCAAGCAGAGGAAGAGAGGTACAAGAATTTTTGGAAGCAGCATCGTGGAGGCAGAGAGAGAGAGGATTGCTGAGGGCCAATTCGAGCTGCCCAGGACTTTTGAGAGCTGCCACCCAGAGCTGCTAAGGACTGAGGAGACATGGCTGTGATGCCGGTACTTTGTCTGTCTGTTTTGATGTTGTTTTGCCAGATTCGTCTGCTGGTAAAGGACAGTGCTGTTGTTGCAGAGGTTCAGGAACCTTGCTGGTGGTTCAGAAGCCCTGAAGAAGGATTTTCTTGTTGTATGTTTACAGAAATCCTTAAAGACGGTCTTGCTAATATTTTCAGGGGTTCTAGTGATGAGGGATAGCTCCCTCTAGGTTCAACAGGAACTCTGATCTTATCTAAGACCAGAAAACCTGCAATAGCGTCTGGAAAGAATCCAAGGTCTCAGGCTTAATTGGAGTGAGAGTTGTATAAGTTTATTGTTATGCTTCTATGAGAAGCGGGCAAGAGTCCTTTAGGGGACCTGCAAGTGAGAGGGGTACAGGCTTTTACTTTTAAAGGGTAGGGCTGCCATTGTCAGGGCTGACCAGATGGAAGGAAGGGACCTCGGTGCATAGATAAAGGTTAGAGCTGACTGAGAGGAACTTGTGACTTTAGTGCATAGATAGTTTAGATGAGATTTGGGCCAGACAGAGGAGATATGAGTAGAGGACAAAGGAGTATTTGGGCCAGACGGGAAGAGAAATGAAGAGATTAAGTAAGAACAAAGGAGTCACAAGGTGTTGCCTAGGTGGATTTAGAGAAGCCCAAGCAGAGGAAGAGAGGTACAAGAATTTTTGGAAGCAGCATCGTGGAGGCAGAGAGAGAGAGGATTGCTAAGGGCCAATTCGAGCTGCCCAGGACTTTTGAGAGCTGCCACCCAGAGCTGCTAAGGACTGAGGAGACATGGCTGTGATGCCGGTACTTTGTCTAGGTGGAGTGCAGATAGGCGAAGGGGCAGAGTTTGAGGCTGGGGAAAGGGATTTCACAGATTACAATTTTACAATACAAATTGCAGTTACAGCTGCACAGACTGGTTTTACAAATTGGTCCCACAAATTGACGTAGACCCCAGGTACCCCATCACTAGGACTGCTCAGCAGGCAGAGAATTAATTAGCACACGGGTAATGTATCTCATGGCCTTGTTAACAGCTTTGTCTCCCCAGGAACAGAGATTGCTGAGAACTTGACTCGGGTCAAGATGAAGAAAAGACCTCTCTGGGTATTAAATGCTGTGATGATATCTTAACCTGGCTGTAGCTCAGGGGTAGATAGCCTTTGTGCTCTCCACTGCCCCTTTTGAGAAAGTGCTTGGCTTAACTGATGACAATTGTAATTCAGTTGTGATGCAGGGGTGGGAAACTTGACTTTTTTGTGTTCTGTGACTGACCAAATGAATGCACTTTGTTTATGATTGGAAACTAATCTCCATTTGAGAAGAAGAGGGTCTTTGGGATTGACTAAACGAATGTACTGCCCAGGAGTGGAGCAGTACTTGGAAATTATTGAATTACACTTGGTGAATGCTGCATTTTGATTTTCTCTGTTCTTAATTTGGCACCAAATAAAATGGAGAGTGGCTATGCTGGTATTTTGAACCTTGGAAGTTGCCTTTGCTTGGCATTACAGCTCCTAACACATAACTCTGTGATTCTAGGCAAATCACTTAAGCTCTCAACGTCCCCACAAAACTCTTTAAGTTTCAGAGCAGGTGCTGATCTACACTAGCAAGGGAAATTTCCTCTTTGGAAGTTCCATGTATCAATGAAATCAGTCACTCCAAAATATGTCCAGGGGTAGTAGGCTGTCACTAATAAGGAGGTGGGCAATTGGGGTTAAGTGGCTTGTCCAAGGTCACACAGCTAGTAAATGTTGTGTCTGAGGCCGCATTTGAATTCAGGTCCTCCTGACTCCAGGGCTGGTGCTCTACTCACTGAACCACTTAGCTACCCTGCTGTTTAGCATTTTTATCAATGACTTCAATAAAGGCATTGAACATGAGTAATTATCAAAATAGCAGATGACACTAAGTTAGCAGGAGGGAGGGCTAACATATGGATGACAGTTAGGATCCAAAAAGTCTCAGACAAGAATATTGAACTGAATGTAATAAGAAATTCAATAGTATTAAATATAAAAATCTTAGCCTCGGGTTAAAAAAATTTAACTTCATGTGAACTGATTTAACCATTCTGGAAAGCAATTTGGAACTATGCCCAAAGGGCTATAAAACTGTGTATACCCTCTGATCCAGTGTTACCACTGTTAAGTTTATATCCCAAAGACATCAAAAAAGGGGTGGGGGGAAGGACCTACTTCTACAAAGACATTTATAGCAGCTCTTTCTGTGGTGGCTAAGAAGTAGAAATCAAAGAGATACCCATCAATTGGGGAATGACTAAACAAACAATGGACTATGATTGTGGTGGAATATTATTGTGCTATAAGAAATGACAAGCAGGATGTTTTCAGAAAAACCTGGACTTACATGAACCGGTGCAAAGTGAAGTGAGAATGTTGTACACAGTAACAGCAATATCGTATGATGAAGAACTGTGACTTAGCTATCCTCAGCAATACAATGAATTCTGAATTCAATCCAAGATAATCCCAAAGAACTAACGATGAAGCATACTACTCACCTTCAGAGAAAGAACTGACATTGTCTGAATAGACTGAAGCATGTGATTTTTAACTTTCATTTTTTTAAATGAATCTTCTTGTACAAAATGGCTAATATGGAAATAGTTTACATGTATAACCTATATCTGATTGCTTACCATCCCAGGGAGAGGGGAGAGAATGAGGGATAGAATTTGGAGCTCAAAAAATTTTTTAAATGTTAAAAATTTGTTTTAATGTAATTGGAGAAAAATAAAATGTCTATTTTTTAAAAATCACTTCACAAATATAGGATGGAGAGGCTGGGCTAGATGAAGTTTTTCTGCAAACGATCTAGGAGCTTTAGTAGACTGTAAGCTTAATAAATCAACAGTAACTGGCAGTCAAAAGAACTGATTTTAGGTAGCACTGCGCAGCACTGTTCTGTGAAAATGACATTGTGTTTAACTGTAGTCAGACCACATCTAAAGTATTGTATTTAGACCTGAGTGTCCCTTTTTAGATAGGTCAGTGAAATACCTGAGGAGTTTCAGAATTCAGAAGACAGTAATCAAAATAGTAAAAAACGAAATGAGCTGC
This sequence comes from Petaurus breviceps papuanus, assembly GCF_028583685.1. Taxonomy (NCBI): domain Eukaryota; kingdom Metazoa; phylum Chordata; class Mammalia; order Diprotodontia; family Petauridae; genus Petaurus; species Petaurus breviceps. The sequence goes on from NW_027185665.1 coordinate 1,999,475, forward strand.
CTAAGGGGCTATAAGTTTCTAGCTCATTGGAGGTCTTTATGTAAAGGTCCAATGACCACTTGTCCAATATGTTGTGGAAGGGATCCTTGTTCCAGCAAGGGTTAGACTAAAGGCCTCTAAACTCCTGATGTGGAAAACTGTGTAACTGAATACAGGAGAAAGAGAAGAGAGCCTCCTTTGCTGAATTGGGAAAAGTGAAGGAAGGATCTAAGATGTCAAGGCAGAATATACTCTGAATAGTTAACCAAAAAAAAGTGAAAAATAGCACTAGAAGGGGCTACATGAGTAGGCAAGAGACACTAGATCACATAATTCCTTATTTTAACTACTGGCGGACCCTGTTAACATGGGACAGCTTAGTTACTGTCTACCTGCAGTAGTCTCACTGTGGGTGAGTAATGAAGTGTGTATCAAACTGTTTGAATATATGATGAGAGCTTGTATACTGAAATGGTCATGAATTATAAAGCACCAAAGAGAAACTGAAATAACTAGATTTGGGAACTAGAGCCTATGTGCAATAAGTTTTCACATCTACTTCCATTTTGATTAAAGGAACTGGGATTAAAGGAACTATTTTAACAAAGAAGGCACAGGGGAAACTAAATATTGATATTCAAGTAGCAAGTGACAACTTCTGCTTTCCCTATGAACATTTTAAATGTTTTAAAAGTAACATTTAAGCTTGACGTTAGGAACAATCAATTCCAAGGATCATAAGCCAAACTAATGAAGAATCTCTACACATTTTAGAGAAAGGGAATAATTATTTCTTCTGGCAGGAGGCAGTCCTGCCTAGGCATAGGGGACCTCTCAGATCCTTCCAGCCTGTGATTCAAAAAAAAATAAGGGGGGCAAGGGAAATGTGTACTCAAATTCTAAAGTAAAAACACTTGGTCAAATTCACGCCTTGGAAATGCATGTCAGACAGATCTTGCCACCTGTATTTTTTTTTTATGAGGAAAATAGGTCTCTAAGAAAACACAATCTATAAACAGCTTTATATGCAACTGAGAAACCATGAATATTGTTGAAAATAAATGTAAATTGAGATGCTGAATTTACAATTTTCAGAGGGATTTTAAGGTTTGCAGAGCTCTTTTCTGATTTTTCCTACCCATCCAGTACATAATGGAAATGGCATCTCCCATTTTACACAAGGAAACTGAGGCTGAGTTGTAACTTACAGTCATGCAGTTTTTGCCATGATTTGAATACAGTTCTAACTCCAAGTCTGCCTTTTATTTCACTATTGTAGAGACTCAAAAGTAGATAATGGACATGTGTTTTGAAAAGTACAAATCCATTAGTATTATTTAGCACTTTACTTCAAAGAGTTCAAATTGCTTCGTGTTGTGAAGTTTTTTCCACACACACCCCACCCAAGGATACAAGGACTTTTTTCTTGCATTTCTGCATTCAGACCAGTCAGGGTGGGTAGTTGTGCCAGAAAGTTCTAATACTATTTCTTCCTAGCCAAAAATATCACTTATTTCTGATGGGTAAATGTGGCACGGAATTGTTTAAGTAACCAACATTAGGCATTAACCAGTGAAGATAGTGTGCACAGCATTCTGGCCATTGGTCCATCCAATAATCTTTCCATTAACTTATCCTGCTTTCCTTGTTCCTAGAACAAGAAGTTAAATGAGAAATTTTCATATCTAAACAAAGTTAAGAACAAAATTCAGAACTTGTAAAAGGATGCCTAAGTTTAAAATATTAATAAAAAGATCAATTATGTAACGAAAAGCATATGCCAAGGGATCCTAAGACTTATCTAAAGTGTCTTGAGAAGTTTGAGTGCTCCATACAGCTAAGTATTTACATGGTTTGGGAGATGATAAACGGGAAACCAGCCCACAAATTCCATAGGACTTACACAGAACAAGATTCCATTTTAAAAAAAAAAACCCACAAGACAGATGTCTCATCCATTAATTTTCAAATTGTCAAACTGGGATCACATAAACAGCACATTTCTCATTTTTATTTCAACATTTAAGATTCTCCATGGCAGACAGTACCAAAGCATACAGACATTCCACAATGGTAAACAAACTGATCTTAGTTACTAGAATTATACATTAGTAATTTGTGAATTTTTACCCCCTAGAGATCGCATTCTCATCACATTTTATCCAAACAGTGTTGGCCTCATTTCCATTAGAAGAAAAACCTGAAAAGGAGTATATGGTACAGGCATACTCAAATTGTATTTACATTTTCCACTGATGATTTTTCATCTTACTGGCATTTATCAGATATAAATTATACTGCATACATCAATGATAAACTATTAGACCAGTATGAACCATTAATTATACCATGTAGCATATTCAACCAGGTAATGTACTTAAGTATTTTATTCGAAGACTTTATTCTGTATCACCAAATTCTAAATACGGTTTCTGAGTTGTCAATCTACTGCACTGATCTACTCAACTCTTGATTGTTTTGAACAATAAATTTTATTAATATTGGATGGCTTATATAACAAATCTTAAACCACACAAGTACAATGCACAGCTATCAAGTAACAACAACGATGCCTAAAAACCTCAGTAAACAAATGATATGCATTAGTCACCAGCAACATGTTTGTTTTTACTTTTTTGGAGTTATTCAAACACTTCTAAACCGCAAGGAACACTTCTGAAATTTCCTTACAATTGCATATAACCTCTCACATTCTGGAATAAGGTTACAAAGATATTTCTGTCTTTCTTCAGTCAAAAAATTTCTTCTATTTTTTCTAAATGTCCTTAGAGCTTTTATAGAAATACTCCTTTATGGCTTACAAAGCATTTTCCTCACAAGCAGAAGTGAACTATCATCTCCATTTTACAGACTAGAAAACTGATATACAGAGACTTGACTTGCCCATAGTCAGTGTCAGAGACTAATATTGAATTATAAGATAATAGATTTAGAAAGATTTCATAGGTCATCATCTAATCCAACCCCCTCATTTTACAGATGAGAAAAGTAACTCCACACCTAGCACTTTCTCCATTACATGCCACTATTTCTTCTATTTAAAAAAAGGCTGATCATCCTAACATTTTTAAGAGCTGACAAAGTATGTGGTTTTCCCTAAGACATTTTCTACTTATAAAGCATAAAAGGACAATGCATCAGAGAATTTTTTTGTTGCATTAATAATAGGTTTGCACACTGGAGTAATAGTGAAATTTACTGAGGCCTAAATGTCAATATATCAGTTCTTTGAGTATCATACTTACTTCCAGGATCAAATTTTACTTGTCAAAAGATTTTACTTTGAAGAATGATGAATAAGGTATTGCTTCCCTCTAACTTGTCCCAACACCCTAACCCACACAAAGGATAATAAAATTAACTATGTACTTAATACTCAGTGGGTGTATTTGAGGCACAGATAACAAGTTATTACTAATATTGATGCAACTACTTATACATATAAGTATTTTAACAAACTGCTCAACACCTAGATTACTGATGGATTTCAGCACCATCTTCACCATAGCAAAGTATATTAATGTATTAGCTTACAAATCCATTTAAAGCTTTGAAATACACCACCATCTCATCTTTATTCCTAACCAACCAAACTCAAGTCTTTCACTTTAACTCACTCTTGTTAGTCAAAAAGAAACAATGCTTTTAAATCATATTTCAGATAAGTTAATAGGATAAAATGCTTCCCTCAAAAAATTGGGCAAAATTTCAGTCTAGAAGAATACAATTTGAATCTTTTGGTCTATATCACAGGTTCTATTATATGTCAAGAACTTTCTTATTCCCCCAAAGTACTTACTTAATCAAATTATAATGCAAGACACTATAAGAATTCATCTAAAAATTGTAAAATCTCACTTAAAAAGAGTAACTTTCAGTTAAGAATCAGTAACTATATTCACTGGCCAAATAGTCTTAAAATTAAGCTCCTGACTATTCTATTATAAAATGTTTTCTGGACTGCAAATCAAATACATTTAATAGGGGGTGGAGCTCCTAGGCATTTGCAGAGAACCAATGAAACACTGTCAAATATCTAAGCTGACTGCTGGTAGTGGCCATTCGGGTTTGCTACCAAATCTAAATCCACTTCGTCAACAAGAATTTATTCTTAAAAGGACTTCAAGAAACAATCTATATGAGTAAATCATAATCGCAGTTATATGAATTGATCTTTGCCACCACAGTAAAAGAATTTCATTTTTCATAGTCCTACCTGAATGTATATTCTATTCTAAAAATGTGATCAAGTTTGAATCATTCAAAATATAAGTATTTTTATCCCTACTTGCCTTCAATCTAAAACTATATGACCATTACTCTCCCCATCTTTTCTAACTACTCAATACATTTCCCTTTAACACACACCCCTATCAATGCCTCTTCAGATCTTATAGCTATTATGCCCATTATCAACGCATTTGTGCATTTTCTATTTCACCATTCCTGTGCCTCCCTCTTTAGATACAATAGGGTAAAGGAGCTAAAAGCTAATTGTAGGTCAATCAAATCCACTTAGGTGCATGTTGGCACTTAAGTGCATGGCCAAAACAATATCATTCCCAACAGACTAATGTGGTAGAAACCATAGAAAACAAGTATCTGCCTATTCTTATAAAAGTTTACTATAATAATATAGCAACATGGTTAAGCGTAATTATTTCTCTGATGACAAAGTTTATTATATACTACCTTACTCTCAGATGGCAAAGTCTATATACTATCCCATACTCTCCATATCTAAAATAAAAAGTTAGGACCAGTAAACTTTCTGGATTTTTATTAAATCCTAATCTGAGGTAATTTAATAATAATATCTGATTTTACAGACATCATCCTAAAATCTGTAAACATCTTTCCAAAGTAAAGGCAAAAATAAGACTCATATCATGATTTTCTGCAGACTAAACAAGGTGGCTTGGTAACTACACAGAACTCCGGGGTAATTAACATACACTCACTTAGAGTAAATACAAGCAGTGTCCATTTTTAAGTGTAATACAATATTTATTACAGCAGAATTAATCCTAAGGCGTCCATATACGGTATTTAAATTGACAACTGGTACCTTAATAAGTGATACTTTAGTATTTCAATACCACTGAAGTCTCTAAAAACTAACATTATATCATTAAGGGAAAGAAGTGAAATTAAGTTTCAAAAAGACAAGCCACCCTAGGAAAAAATTAAAGAAATAAAGGGGGAAAAAAAGTAAAATTATGACAGTGAAAAAAGTTTAAGTTAAATCACTTTTGGATATTTTGAAGAGAAAAGATAATAAGCTCTAGCTTTTACAAATCAAAATGTTTATTGTTAAATTCAACGCTATTCAATGCCTCCTTAACATCAGTTGAGCTGAAACTAAAAGATCTACAAATTGTCAATATTGGCCTACCAATACTTCTGATCAAAAAAGGCCACAACAGTTAGATTTTTATTACTTGATTTTATTTTACACCAGGTGGTAGATGCAAAGCATTCCTTTTTAATAAAGTATATATAGACAATTAGCTTCACTCAGAATACACTTTTAATGCACATTTAAAAAAAAGGATTCATCTTACAAATTGTTTTGCAATTCAAATATACAATAGTCTTGGAAAACAAATAGTTTAGAAAACAAAAAGCCAATGTAAAAAGACTGATTAAAACAACCAAAACAGTACAGGTTCATATGGCTCTGACTTTACAGTTTTCTTACTGCATCATCAATATCAGAAATCTGTTCCTTCAGTTGGCTCCATTGTTCTGGATTTAAAGAAATACCTAAAACATATTTTTTTTAAAAAATAGAGTTAAAATTTATTTTAAGTGCAGATCTTTACAAATGAAACTTTACAATTGAAACATCACAATTTAAAATTTTAATTACCTATCTTCAATACCATTAAGAGTTTAAAAAAAATTATTACTGCTATATAGAACTTTATTTCTCCACAAAGTGCTCTGTGACCAGGTCAAAACAAGATCATTATTGCTCTTACATACCCTCCACTTTGATAGATGAGTGTATCTTTCAATATTTAAACTCATTCCTATGCAATCTTGACAAGTAATCAGAGCAAATGATAATATGCAGCTACAGCACAGTCATCAGAAAATTAGCAAGCCAAGCAGGCATGCACAAATTTGCCAAGTAACAATCAAATCCAGGACTGAGCAAGGTTTTTTCCACAGGTCCATAGGAAGCCAGGTAAATCACTTAGTTCTAGAGTGTTAAGCAGAATCTAGGGTACAGGCCCCAAGCCTCTTAGGACCCCTCTAGGGTACAAGCCCCAAGGACTCTTGTACCCCTCTTGGTACCTCTTGTACCCCTCTAGGGTACAAGCCCCAAGGACTCTTAGGACATCTCTGATGAAGTTAATTTGGGGCAGGGAGACCACATTGTTCAGGATACATTCAGGAGTATTTCTGAAAGCTATACAACACACTAAATAGTCACATTTCACTAAGTTCTAGAAGCTACAAAACCTAGCAGTACAAATGAAGGGACAGTAATTACCCTAGAGAGATAGTAAACTTCATTTTTACTATCACATCTCCAGAAGCTAGCATGGGCCAATAAAAATATGGTACATTAGCAAATTATCATATTTTGTACAAAGTTATCACTATGGGTACAATTAACTATTAGAGAGAGACACTCTTTCACCTTGTCTAAATTTGAATGTAAGCTTATCAAGGTATTATATCTTGTTCTATCTTATTCTCCAAGCCTCCAATATTTAATGCATTAATTCTACAAGTAAATAAGTGGAGAAAAAGATGAATTTTGGAGATTTCTGAATGCAAAGGGGTAATAACAAAACCGTGAAATGCATTAGGAAACTTAAAGCTATTCAAATAGTTTAACATTTGCAGCAATAAAAAAATCTGTCTAACATGCTAGACTGACTACTGCTGAAAGCAGAAGGGGGAAGCAAAGGAGACACCAATATTCAAGACTTGATTTCAACAAAAGATTTAAAGAGGGTGACAGATATTATGGAAAATGCATTAAGTTTAACAATACCATGTGTAAGACAATGAAATTGTATATAAAGCGGGAGGACAGCAAGTGGAAGCTCCAAATAACAGGGAAGTGGGGTAAATAATGAAGAAAATAAGCAGCATTTTGTCCCAGGTTAAAATTTTGAAACAGTCCAAATGGTTGTCCATATGTTCATGCGGCTGCTTTGTCAAGGTTCTCTGTTTGATATGTGCACTGCTTCTATTACAGAAACGCTTACTTTGGATTCAGTGACCAACAACTATAGGTTTTATAACCTCTCTCTAATCACTTCTTAACAAAACTTTCATCTCCTTCAACCCCAAGTCCTGTCCTTGGCCCTCTTCTCTTTTCTTGGCATTCCTTTCCTATGCAAACTTATGAACTTAACAAAATTTCGAGAAGCCTTTCTATGCAGGTAAATCTCTCTTCTGATCTCCAGACCTACCTCTCTACCTGCCTATACACAATCTCTACCTGGAAGTCATGACCCCCGTACTCCTAAATCACTGTGTCCAAAACTGAGCTCATTATCTTCTTCCCTAAGCATTTCTCTCTCTAGCACCACCACCCATGGGAATAACACCTACCTCCCAGGGTGACTGTGAAAAATCAAACGAGATTATATAAACTTTAAAACACTATATTAATGTTGATTATTATTCCCGATGCCTGCAATGTCCTCTCTCTTCAATTTAACCTGCATTCCTACCCATCATCCATTAAAGGCCAAATAATATGCTACTTCCTCCATAGAACCTTCTCTGAATTCCACCCACTAGCAATGATGGTTCCCCTCCCTTAAGCCACACAAACCACTTTGCTCTGCACCTTAATGAATTTAAGGAATTATGTCTATTAGAGTTAATTTGTGTTTGTCTTACACCCCTAACTAGACTAAACTCAACCATGTAGCAAACCCTGGATTTCAATCTCTAATACTGGAATTTAATAGGGATTTGATCCCCCGAGCAAGTCACCTCTCTGAGGTTGTTTCCTCATCTATAACAAACACTACCTCAAAAGCACGTTTCAAAAAAGGTGCTTCGAACTTTAAAGCACTGTAAGAAGCATGTGAATTTTTGTAATGGCTCTCTCAAGGACCTAACACAATGTTCTGTACACAAATGGCCCTTAAATAAATGTATGTTAAACTGAAAAAATGAATTAAGCTATTTCCCTAATTCAAGAGCAAAGATTAACTCTTCTCTTTCCTTAATAGCACCTAGTATGGGACTCAATAAAGCAAGTATTCAACAAATGCTTCTTGAATAAATAAAGAAGATTTCAATAAAACAGATGTGAGACAAGATGAAGAAGGGAAAGGTCAGGGGTAGGGATAAACATCAACAATTAATCTCTCTTACAGATCAAAGACAGAGAATACGTCCTTCCCAGGGAAGGGTACCTAAAAAATAGTATTCCCAAGTAATTTTATGACAGTCCAATTGGCCTCCAATTATCCCAAAAAAATGGTATAAAACAAAATAATTTCAATCAAAAATAATTAAAATCTCAAATTGATAAGATTATAAAGTGAAATTCTAGAAGCTCTCTGAACTACAGTAAAAAAAATTATAATAAACTTTATATAAATATACATAATTTTCAAAGCTGTGCAATAACAGATCCATGTTTTTTAAAAGTTCTTAACTAGAACATATCCACCACAAAGATGTCTAGGAATAAAAGAATAAAGTTAATCTCATCATTCTTAGGATTTCACAAGTGAAAGTATTCTTTCCACTGATAATTCACAATTCCTCCTTGCCTTAGTAGATGGTTTCACGAGTTTCTGTGGTCAAAAAATTCAATCACTTTGTAACCAACTTTCTGGTGATCAGCTTTGGCTTGATGACCAAAGCTGAAGTCTTTCTTGTATGGTAGTACCTGCCATAACACAACAGACCCACTGTCATAGCCTAAAAGAAGTTACAGTCACCATCTACAGAAGAAAAGGAAGCTTCAGAATAGGATTCTTTTTTATCTTACACTATTATAATTACATAAAGAGGAGATTTAGTTAATTTTCATGTTAATGATAAAATGTCCTAATGAGAAATTGGAGTAATTAGGTTTTAGGCAAATTAGAGACAAGAACCCTTTACATTCTGTACTATATGTATTCTTTTTTTTTTGAAGGGGGGAAGGCAGGGCAATTGGGTTTAAGTGACTTGCCCAAGGTCACACGGCTAGTAAATGTTAAGTGTCTGAGGCCGGATTTGAACTCAGGTCCTCCTGACTCCAGGGCTGGTGCTCTATTCACTGAGCCCCCTAGCCACCCCATATGTATTCTTTAGAGACATGTAAGTTTAGTTCCATCTTAACAATCCTCACAAAGTTATCTTCCAAAGAAGAAAAAAACTCACCTTTTCTACCAGGTTTCATTTCACCTTCCTGATCCATCCAGTATTCTCTAATATCAATTAGGACTTTTCCTTTAAAGTCTCGAACACTGACATATCTCATTTTTCCAATCTGCAAATAAAATAAGGTCATGAAAGATTCCTATCAATATTTATTTGCATAGTAAACTGTGTACAGACTTAAACCACATTAATCATTGAATATTTCACTAAAAACTACCTGATTCCATTATTTGATTATGGAAAATCTCATGACTACTATTTGACTACTTTTTTCAATAAAGTCAAAGTATCTACATAATAAAATTCAATAAAGTTTATCTTAAAAATCTTCCAAATATTTTCAAAAACAACTAGGAACAAAGGAAAACATCCACAAAATTTGTATTAATAAATTTGGGAACTATTATCTTGGGTTTTTTTAAAAAAATTTTTATGAATGTCTTGTTTCTTATATCATCATAATAATCCCCCCTCCAACTCCCTCTCAGAAAGTCATTCCACATATCAAGTAGTATTTTTTTTTTGCTTTTTTTTTTTCTGGAGGGGGAAGGCAGGGCCATTGGGGGTGAGTTGCCCAAGGTCACACGGCTAGTAACTGTTAAGTGTCTGAGGCCACATTTGAACTCAGGTCCTCCTGATTCCAGGGCCAGTGCTCTATTCACTGTGCCATCTAGTGTCACTGTCACCCCTTAAGTAGTATTTTTTTAAAATAAAAATATCAACACAATTGATTGGCACATGGAAAACATCCAAAAACATACACAATATACCTGTCACTTCTACAAAGGAGTAGGTTATGGTTTCCCCTCACATATCTTCGTTTGGTTCATACTTGATCTTTATTATTTTGTTACATTCACTTCTATTTGGAGGGGTGTGTGGTTGTTCTTTCCATTTAACACTGCTGTAATTGTTGTGTAGATTTTATTTCACTCTGCATCAGTTCATACAGATCTTTCCATGCTTCTCTGTATTTATCACACAGATCATTCTAATAGCATAGTAAAATTCACTACATTCATGTACCACAATATGATTAGCCATTCCCCAACCCAATGGGCATCGATTTTGTTTCCAATTCTTTTCTATCACAAAAAATGCTGCTATAAATATTTTGGTGTTATATGGGGACTTTCTTCTCACTGATGGTTTCCTTAGAGTGGACTTATAGCCCACTAAGAGAATTTCTAGTTCATAGGATATGGACATTTTAATCACTTTATTTGCATAATTTCAAACTGCTTTCCAGAATGACTGTACCATTTCACTGATCCACTATCAATGTATTAGTGTGCCTATGATTCTATAACCACTCCAACATCGACTACTGCCATTTTTTGGTCATCTTTAACAAATTAGAGTGAAGTGAAACCTTAGAAGTTGTTTTGATTTTCACTTCCCTTATTATGATTTACAGTTTTCTTTCATATGGTTGTGAATATTTTGCAATTCTTCTTTTGAAAACTATCTGTTCATATCTTTTGACCACTAATCTACAAGGAAATGGCTACTACTCATTGTGTGTATACAATATGTTTATATTAGTTAATATATAGATATCAAAGAGATTATACAAATTTTTTTTTCCCATTCAACCACTTCCATTCTTATCTTAGGTGCATTAAGTTTTTCTATGCAGGATCTTTTCAGTTTCATATAATCAAGGTTATCTATTTTATATTTTGTAACTGCCACTTTCTCTTGTTTGGTTAAGAATACTACTCAAAGGTTTGAGAAGCACATGATCTGCTTCTCTTCTAATTTTTTTATGATATGATCTTTAATATCAAACATGTCCATTAAAATGTTATCATGGAGTACAGTATAGGGTATTGGTCTAAGTCTAATTTCTGCCTTACTGATTTCCAGTTTTCCCATTAGTTTTTATCAAATCAAGAGTTTTTTCCTAAGTAATTTATGTTTTCCATTTTATCAAACACTGGGTTATTGAGTTCCATCATTTCTGATTCTCCCTTTTCTAATATGTTCCAATGATCAAATATTTTAATCAATATTAGATGATTTTGATGAGTGATGCCTTAGAATAGTCTGATGTGTAGAAATGCTACTGTCCCTTCATCTCAATTTCTTTTCATCATTTTCTTCAACATTCTACTTTATCAAGTTCAATAAAATATCCCCTTGGAAATTTGATTAGTATAGGAAACTATCATCTTTGAAAGAAAACTCTTTAGAGTACAACTACAAGGGCACATATTGCCAACAGATACTAAGTGAAAAAATGCACAAATTTAATGTTTTTTGTTTTAGCAAAATGTTAAGTTCTAGAGGAGACAGCAATCAACAAGCTTTATTAAGTGCCTATTAAGCAACAGGCACTATGCTAATAACTAGAAATACCAAGACAGAAATAAATTAAGTCTCTGCTCTCAAATTACCTCCTAGAGGTAAACCACATATACAACTTGTAAAATATAATTACTTTAAAATTACATACAAAGTATTTTAAGTGACATGAGAAAAGCATTCACAGCTGGAGGTAGAAGAATCAGAAAAGGCCTCCCATAAGAAAGACTGCTTCAGCCAAGTTTTGAAGGCCACTAGGGATTTTAAGAGGCAGAGGTGAGGAAAGAGTGCATTCCAGGCATGGGGGACAGAGGCACTGTGAATGCAGGAAGACCAGAAATGGCAATGTTGTGCATCAGGAACAAAACAGCTAGTATGGCTGGACCACAGTACATAACGAGGTTATGAAGAGTTTTAGAGGGATTGGGGCTGAAAGCTAAAGAAAGCTCTTTCTTTAAAAAAAATTTTTTTTAAGTTTTGATGATCACTACCACTTGTTTGGGGAAAATACAAATTTAAATGGATTACTGAAGTGATCAAGATACAAGATAGAAAATTAGAGATACTATTAGACATACCATTTCTTGCAAAATGGAAGGTAGCATATAAAGAACAGTAATAAATGCTTTAAACAAGGACTAAAGTAATGGCTCATAAAATAAACTGAACAGCTTAGGTATTACTAATTGATGACACCAAATCACCATTTACATATTCTGTATATTCTTATCTGGTATAGAATATAAGTTCCTAAAGACCAGGGATTGTTTCCTCTCTGTCTTTGTATCCCCAGTGCTTGGAGCATGAGGCTCTTAATAAATGCTTCTTGATTGAGAAAGGATATCTAACAAATGACCCGTTGGAATAATAAACATTAACTAAGGGCCTACTCTATGTCAAGTTGTTTAGTGCTAGAGAAAACTAAACTATTTCTATGGCGTGGTCAATAATCCTAAAACTGTTTTCCTGAGATGAATTTTTAAGGATTCTTCTGAACCAAAAATTTTACATAACAGGTTTTTGTTGTTCAGCTGTATCTGACTCTTTGTAACCCCATGGACTATCCTCCAGTACCTCTTTAAGTCTGTCCAAGTTCATGTTTGTTGCTTCCATGAAACTATCTACTATCTCATCCTATACCTATCACCTTTTCCTTTTGCCTTCAGTCTTTCAAAACATCAGGGTCTTTTCCAGGGAGTCCTATCTTCTCATTATGTGGGCAAAGTATTAAAGCTTCAGCTTCGGTATTTGACCTTCTAGTGAAGAGCCTGAATTAAATTCTTTTAAGTAATGACTGATTAGACCTTGCATCCAAGGAACTCTCAAAAGTCTTTTTCAGCACAATTCAAAAGCACTGATTCGTGATGCTCATCTCTCCTTATAATTCACCTCTCAGTCATACCTTACTACTGGAAAAACCATAGATTTGACTCTATGGACCTTTGTTAAGCAAGGATATCTCTGCTTTTTAGTATACTATCCAGGATTTACCATAGCTTTACTTCCAAGGAGCAAGTGTCTTTGAATTTCATGGCTGACATTGCCACCTGCAGTGATCTTTGGATCCAAGAATATAAAATCTGACACTACTTCCATTTCTTTTCCTTCTATTTGCCAGGAAATGTTTGTTGTTCTGAGCTGTTTGGTTTTTTTTTTTTATACTAAGCTTCAAGCCAGTTTTTATACTCTCATTTTTCATCCTCATCAAGAGGTTTCTTAATTCTTCTTCACTGTCTGCCAAAAGAATGTTATCTGCTGCATTTCTAAGGTTGTTGATATTTCTCATGGCGACCAGCTTTTGATTCATCAGCATGGCATTTCACATGATGTATTCTGCATATAAGTTAAATAAATCAGGTGACAATATACAGTCTTGTCTTATTCCATTCCCAACATTAAAGCAATCAGTTGTTTCGTGTTTGGTTCTTAACTGTTGCTTCTTGGCCTGCATACAGGTTCCTCAAGGACAAGTACTGGCACTTCCCTCTCTCTGAGGACTTGTTGTGATCCATGTAGCCAAAGGTTTTAGTGTAGTCAATGAAGCAGAAGTAGATGTTTTTCTGGAACTCCCTTGCTTTCTTCATAATCCAGAGAAAGTTGCCAATTTGGTCTCTAGTGCCTCTGCCTCTTCAAAAACCAGCCTGTTCTGGTAATTCTCAGTTTCACATATTGCTTGTGAAATCTTATGCATAACCTTGCTGGCATGTGAAATAACTGCAACTTGTTCAGTAATCTGAACATTCCTTGGCATTGCCCTTCTTTAGGATGGGGATGTAAACTGATCTTTTCCAATCCAGTGGCCCCTACTGAATTTTCCAAATTTGCTGACATATTGAGTGCAACACTTTATTTAAAACCCTAAAAGATGTTAAAGTGTTTAAAGTTTAAGCTGTAATTCCACCACCTCCACTAGCCTTACTGTTAGCAATGCTTCCTAAGGTCCATTTTACTTCATTCTCTAGGATGTCTGGCTCTAGATTAGTAATCATACCATCTTGTTATCAATGGTTAAGATCTTTCTTGTATAGTTCTTTTGTGTATTCTTGCCCCTTTTTCTAATCTCTTCTGCTTCTATTAAATCCCTACTACATTTGTCTTTTATCATGCCAATTTCTGCGTGAAACTTTCCCTTGATATCTCTAAATTTCCTGAAGAGATCTTGTCTTTCTCGTTCCATTGTTTTCTTCTATTTCTTTGTACTGTTCATTTGAAAAAACATCTCTCTTGCTATGCTCTGTAATTCTGCATTCAGTTGGGTATATCTTTCCCTTTCTCTTTTCTTTCCTTATCCTTTTGTAAAGCCTTGTCAGACATCCATTTTGCTTTCTTACTCTTCTTTTTCTTTGGAATGTTTTTTGTTGCTGCCTCCCATACAATACTACAAACCTCTGTCCACAGCTCTTCAGGCACTCTGGCACTATTTATCAGATCTAATCCCTGAAATTTATTCATCACATCTACTTCTTATTCATAAGGGATGTTATTTAGGTCATATTTAGTCTAATAGAGGACAGCAAAGTGCCATACTGGATAGTGCTAGCCTAAAGTAAGGTAGACTCATCACCCTGAGTTCAAATTCCACCTCAGACACTAGTTCTGTGACCCTGGGCAAGTCATTTAATCCTATTTCCCTCTGTTTCTTCATCTGTAAAAGGAGCTGGAGAAGGAAATGGCAAACCATTCCAGTATATTTTTTTTTTGGCCTTCTGGAGTGGGTAATGCAGGGCAATTGGGGTTAAGTGACTTGCCCAAGATCACATGGCTAGTAATAAGTGTTAAGTGTTTGAGGCCGCATTTGAACTCAGGTCCTCCTGATTCCAGGGCCAGTATTCTATTCACTGTGCCACCTAGCCACCCCCATTCCAGTATTTTTGCCAAGAAAACCCCAAACAGGGTCATGAAGTCAGATACAACTGAAAAAATGACTGAACAACATATGGCCATTCTTCAATCTAAGTCTGAATTTTGCAATAAGAAACTCATGATCTGCACCACAGTCAGCTCAAGGTCTTGTTTTAACTGACTATATATAGCTTCACATTTGGCTGCAAAGTATATAATCAATCTCATTTCCATATTGACCATATGATGATGTCCATCTGTAAAGTTACCTTTAGGGTTACTGAAAAAGAGTCTTTGTTATGACTAGCAAGTTAGATTGATAAAATTCTAGCAGAGGCCCTGCTTCATTTTGTATTCCTGAAGTGCCCACCAGAAATTATACACTAGAGATCCCTTAAACCTGCTAGAGGGGACGCCTACTGGGTTCCTTGGAAACCACCTAATAGGCTCCAATAGTAAAGAAATGTTTCACCTGTGTTGCTAAAAACATGCCACAGATTCCCACGGATTCAGGTCTGTTTTGCTTCAGTAGAAATAACACTAAGGCTTTGTTTCAATAAGAATAATACTGAGAATGTTTTGCTTGAATAGAAATAATACTGGGAATGCTTTGCCTTAAATGGGAATAATACTGAGAAAGCTTCGACTCAATGGAAACAATGCTAACCCCTTAGAAACATGTTCTGTTGCTAGCAATCACCATTGTCTATAAAATTATGTCTAACAGAAAGCTTGCTACAGTCTTTCGGTCTGAGAGGCAGTCCCAGCCGGTTAATAAACACTCCTATTAAATTATAATTGGCCTAGCTGTCCTGTTATATCTCAGGATCCATTACATTCCAAGGCCAAATGTGTTTGTTATTCCAATTATCTTTTGATTTCCTACTAAAATTCAGCATTCTAATCCCCATCTATGATGAATGTGACATCTTTTTTTGTTTTTTTTTTTCTAAATGATGCTGTAGGTCTTCATAGAACTGATCCACTTTGGCCTCTGGTGTCAGTGGTTAGAGCACAGATTTGTATTTCTGTGATGATGAACAGTATGCCTTGGATTTGAACAGAAAATTTGGTCATTTTTGGAAATAACAGATATTTACTAAAATAGTATTAATTTGATCAGTACAGATTATCCTGGATGAGACAGATAATATTATTTCACACCTCAGAGATTATTTTATGAGTTACTATAGTAAAAGAAATCATCTGGCAGCAGTCTTCTAACAACAGGCCTTTCCAAACTTAATCAGAGGGGTCCTCACACAGCAGATGTGGTCTGTATCCATAGCCCTTCCCAGCTTACTTGCTACTTTCCAGAAATTACACTCCAGTGTCATATCCTTCAGAATCCAGGGATCACTTCTATGCTGCAGGATCATATTAGAATTATATTCAAAAATTCCTATCCATGTTAAGTCTAACAAGAATGTTTTTCCTTGTAATAAAGAGATATCTTGGGAACATAATGCCCCCTAACAGTGGGTACTCTTCTGTCCAAGGACCTCTCTTCTCTTCTCCCTGGACATTCTCTTGTTAACCTCATAGATTTACATGGGTTTAACCATATCCTCTCTAATCAGATGACTCCCAGATCTACATAATCAGTCCCAGTTTTTCTCCCGAACCACAGACCCACATCAACAATTTCCTTTAAGATATTTCAAACTGGATATCCCAGGATCAACTTAAAATAAGCTGTCCAAAACTGACTTTCCCCAAAACCCTCTCCTTTTCCAAACTCCTCTACTTTTTCTGTTGAAAGCACACCACCCTTCTAGTCTCCCAAGTTCATAACTTCAGTATTATCCCGGACTCCTCACTCTCCCTCATCATTACCAAATCCTGTCATTTCTACCTTCACAACCTCTCTTACATCTGACCCCCTTTCTCTCCATTCACACAGCTGCCAGCTCAATTCAAGCCCGTATCACTTCTCACTTAGATTGTTATAATCACCCTGCCTCAGCTCTCTCTCCCACTCCAATCTATACTACACACCCCTGCCAAACTAATTTTCCTTCAGCACAGATCTGACCATGTGACTCAGCAACTCAACTAACTCCTCTGTCTTCCTAGAATAAAACGTAGATGTCTCTATTTAGCTTTTAGAGGCTGTAAAAACCTGACCCCAAACTTATATTCAGACTCCCTATACATTTCTCCTTCTACAATCTGTGACCAATCAAAATGATTTGATCTCTTTCCCGTTCCTCATACACGATACTTCACCTTCCATCTCCATACTTTTGCACTTGGCCACTCCCCCATGCCTGGAATTCACTCCCTCTTTACCTCTGCCTCAAGTGCCCTATTTTTCTTTGAACATGCTGCTCAGGCACCATCTTTTCCACAAAGTTTTCCTGATACTCCCAACTGCCAGAGCCCTCTTTCTAAAACCACCTCCTATTTAACCACTTTGCATATATTTGTATTTATTAACTTTATATTTATGGTGAATACATTTTATATGTAATATTTATCTCCTCCATCAGAATATAAGTTCACTGCAAGTAGGGACTGTTTCATTCTTTATAGTTGTATTCCCAGCACCTAACACAATGCATGACACACAGCAGGGGCTAAATAGATATTTGATATTGACTGGTAAGTGTGTTAGAGTACTTTTTATGTTTGCTAAATCAATGTCAAGTACGAGAGCTCTGATACTATCATTTCAGCATCAGAATGGAAAAAAAAATGTTTGCTAACATCAGGCATTTCAAGTGTCAGAACACTGGATGAATGTACCCCCAGCCCCACCTTTCAAGATGCCTTTACTCCATGTTCCCACTTTGGCAAATATCTCTTCTATGTATAGATTAGATTAGTAACAAGGAAAAATTATTTTTATTCCAAATTTAATATAAACATTATATAATCTCACAAAACATATTCCTAAATTTCAGGCCTATCAGGTAACCTTAGTTATGTTATTTTACCCTTTGCTTTTGCTCATAGGCTGAAAAGATGGGAAAAATATGCAACATCTTCTCCTCCCCCCAGGCCTTCCCAACATACAAAAAGGGCAAATGAGTTACTTATTATCTCTAACTGACTTTGATCAGCTCTTCAGAAATAGGCCCTGGCTCATAGAGGCATCACTAATAACTGTGTATTCAGCTTCACAAAGAGATCCTAAAGTACTAATCAAATCTATTTACTTGTCCCTAGAGACAAGATTCTAGGTCATTAGAGAGGGATTTCTTTTTTACAAGACTGCTTCAGTGAATTAAATCCTATAATAACCTTTGACTAACAAAACTATACTTTAAAAAACTTTACAATCTTAAAAATCCTTATTTGTACCTAAGAGAAAATTTCCCCTGCTGTAATTTAACATTGTTGTCACTTGTTTTATTCCTCCAGAACAGATTTTTTTCAGAGGTTGAGGAAATAAGAGTGGCAATCTTTCTCCTGGTCCTTAAACTATCTTCCAGGACAACTAAAACTGCTCAAGGTCATTAATGAACTTCTTTTTTGCAAAATACAATCACCTTTTATGCGGTCCTTATTTCTCTTTGCAGAAGCAGCCTTGACATTTGAGAGTCTGGAGACACCTGGGTTAAAAATCTCACTTTAAATAATTTGTGTAAGATAAATGACTGAATAAATGACTGAAGCCACATTGTCTCGTGTAAAATGGCAACAGTAATATCTCTAGCATTTATTTCCCAGAGCAATTGTGACAATCAAATGTGATAATACACGTAAAGTGCTTTGAAAACTTTACAGCACAACATAAAGGTCATCCATTATTATTTCTGATATACCTGATAAATATCTTCCTCTTGAAACACAAATTCTTCTAGTCCTGTGATACTTTACCCACCACATTTTCTTCTTCTCTCTTAACCTATATCTTCTTTGCTCTTCTACCTTCTATTGGCTACAAATTTTCATAGAAGCCTCAATACATAGCTTCTCACATTATCTATGCTCACTTCTTCAGAGATCATCCAATCTTAAGGTTTCCATTTTTACCCATGATTCCCAAAAATCTACATTTCAAGCCAAATCATTCTCATTTATTCTAGTACAGAATGTCCTGTTGCACATTTTAAGTAATAAAGACTATAAAGAATTCAAAGAAACCTGGGAACACTGAGGAATCGATACAGAGAAAAGTAAGCAGAACCAAAACAAGTTATACCACAATGATCACAATAATTTAAAGGAAAACAACACTAAAAACTGAGAACTCTGATCCCTTCCCTTTAAGATTCCTTCCTTCTAGGTGGATCAATCAAATACTTATTAAGCACCTAATGGGAATTCAACTACAAAGAATGAAACACTCTACACTTAAGGAGTTTACATTCTAACTGGGAGGACAAGTGCTTATCTAAGTACAAACAGAATATAAAGAGAATTAATGCAATGTAGAAAAATAAACCGTAGTTTGGAAGGGAGAGCACTGGTATTGGGAGTACCAAAAAAAAGCTATATGTAGAAGATGATGCTTGAGCTTTGTTTTTGAGGGAACAGAGGAATTCTATGAGGAAGAGGCTAAGGAAAGAATAGATTCTAAGCACATGGGGGACTTCCAGTGGAAAGTAATGTGAACAAGAGAAGGACTATTCAGCTGAATCTCAAAAACTCAGGAAGAGGGAATAACATATGATAGAATTGGAACAATAATTATGGATAGGTTGTTAAAAGCTAAATAGAGAAATTTATCTTAGAGGCAATAGGGGGCAGGCCCTAGAGTTCAGTGAGCATGGGAGTTAACACAATCAGAGAAGTACTTAAGGGCAAAGTGATAGGGAACACAATATATAAATGGGTAAATATAAGATACATATAGGGTAGAAGGATATGGTAGTCTAAGTGGTCTTTGTATCCAGTTGTGATCTTATCTTCCAACCCCGAGGAACAAACCATTCTATTTACTAATGCCAAATTACACTTCCTAAAACAATGCTTTCATCAAATCATTTCCCAGTTTAACTCTCCATAAGCCCAATTTTTAAAAAACTCCCTATCGATTATCCAAACAAGATCAAACTCCTTAATCTGGCATTCAAGGCCTACCATTGAGTGCAACAACTTTATCTAGCCATATTTCTTACACTAATCCTTCCTGATCAGAATCAGGAAGGCCTCCTTATTTATCTCCTTCATAACAAATTCACTCCTACTTCTGTCTTTGATTATTCAATGACCCCAGCTAAAATGCAGTCTTTTTGCTAATTAATAGTCTATGTATCCTTTAAAGCTCAGCTCAAGAGTCACCTACAATTTATTTATCACTTTTAATTCCTATAACATTTTTTTTTGTGGGAATCGCCACCTAGGTGTTTCACAAAGAATTTTTTTAAATGAGGCAACATGCATACAACTTCAGTCATAATATTCCAGCTACTACCCTAGGCTAATTCTTAGTGTTGTCCAAACAACTATTTCACTTGAAAGAACAACGAAATGTTGCATCCTTTCAACTAAAAGGATGATGAGTGTACAAAAAAGTCATCGGTTTAAATAGGGATCAGATTTAGACTTGGGTAGGGAAGTCACCAGAACCAAACCAGTCAGAATTCAAAACCCAGTCCTGTCACTCCAAATCAAACATCCTTTCTACTTTCCTTTTATTTCATGATCTTTAGTACCAAAATATATGGGAACTGCTTTGATTCTAAGAATATATAACTGTCAGCTTTACCTGAAACATATGATCATCTCGGCTGCTGCTTTGCTTGGATGAAGCTGGTGCTTTAGAACTTTCTCCTGTCTTTTGCTTCTTTATGGGTTTTTCTGGAAGAGCTTGTTTTTTCCTCTTTGCCTTAAAATACAAATTTTAAATATGCTCAAAGTATGCAAAGAGAAAATATATTTTTAAGTTCAACATGATTCCACAGGCAATAAAACCACAAAGAACTAAAATCCCAAATGTGGGGAAATGTTTTAAAAGGAGTAACCTCATTTATTCATTAGGAACATAGTCTTCAATCCATACATATGGCTTAAAAAGGAGTAATAGGTTTTCTTTCTAATTTAAATGCATTACTTAAAATTTTTTCAAGATCACCATAATTTTTCAATGACTTCCTATGAGAATTAAGACCCCTCCCTTACCACAAATAAGTACAGTCAAGAAAAGCAACCAGCACATTTGTCCACTGGCCAATTCTGACAGTTCACCACCTCCATTGAAAGGTAAGACATACCATTGCTGGAATTTGTGACCCATTAAGTTATATTAGTCATTAAATTGTTTATTATTTATTTAGAGCAAATCACATAGGTATACAATAAACTAATGAGAAGGGCAAATTAGAACACTCCTACCATAGATTGAATAGAACAAAATAAAGAGATATTTTGTACTGGGCTCTTAAAGTTAACTTCTTCGACTTTTATGGAAATCATCAAAATAGTGCTGACATTTTTCAATGTTACATTAAAAGCTTTCTAAATAATCATTGAACATCAGTCAAAAAGGCCCAATAGTATTTAAATGAAGTCCTTCCCCAAATCAGTAGAGGGCAGTCATGATTCTTAACTGGAAAAAAAAATTTTTTTTTTTTTTTTTAAGCAATTGAGGTTAAGTAACTTGCTCAAGGTTACAAGGTCAGGTGTTTCCGGGTGGGTGCTAAGTGCTGGCGCCTGGATTCAATCCCCAGGTCATTCCGATCCCCAGGTCATCCCAACACTGGAGCCAGTGCTCCTACTCAATGTGACACCTGGCCGCCCCAAAAAAATAACCTTTTTTATGGGAGAGTGCAAGAGATACCAGACCAGTGAGATTTCACTGGTATTGGGAATTACTAGTCAGGGAACAATTTCTACCAATAGGAATGAAAATGTTTTATAACTTAAAGACTTATGAGCATAAAGCACTGAAATGTTATGTTGCCACTATGTATCAGAGAGGTGAGACTTAAGTACATAAAACTATGTATCTTCTTGACCTGTGTCTACTAAACCAAACTGTCTCTCAATATATGAATAAAATTATTATATTCTGTATTTTTCTGCATATGATGAAAGAAAACTAAAAGACTAGAAAACTAAAAAGCTTCGATGAATTAAAGTGAAGCACAGTAAGGATCTGTGGTGCCATTTAGATCTAAGTACTTAAAATTAGGTCACACAGCTTGTTAATGGGTAAATTAAAAGCACTTTAGTCAAATCAAGAGTTTTCCTCTTTATACCATCTTCTTTAATATCAAAGCCTTGTTTAAGCACTGAAGGGAAAAGATCTCTACTATCTTTTTAAAGCTCTAAATAAATACAACTTGTCCAAAATTCTTTCATTTTCCTTTAGCAAATAGATACAACAGATGAAAAATCTGGAAGCCAAAAGCCGTAAGTCTACATATTGCACGTGCTTACAGCATACCACAAACAAGTTCAGTCAGGTTACCTCTGCTGGAAATAAAATGCTTTCCAAAGAAACTGGAAGTTAAAGATTCCAATCAAATATCTAATATAAGTTTGAAAAAACTTATTATTTTGACAGGAATAAAAAGGTTCTTGTGTTCCTTGAGATGTCTGGTAGTTATCAACAAATAAGGAGCATGGTTAATGGAAAACTTGGACCTATTTCACCATATTTACTTACAAATAAATAGCTACATTCAAACTACACACAATGCAAAGCATACCAAATACAAAATTTAATTAAAATGTTAAATAATAGCTTGGGAGTCGTGATTAAGATTATCAAATCAACCACAGGGAACAAAGAATTCAAGGATAATCTATTCTCATTATTGAATATAGGCATCACGGGGAAAAAAAGGATAAAATGCTCAACTTAAGAAGACCTGGGTCCTAATCAACTTCTGACACTTACCAGCTGTGCAACCATGGATAAATGACTTAACACCTCTCTAAGCCTCAGACAATTCTCAAAGAATTCTACTAAGTTACAGAAATAAAGGCAGTGATCTGTTTCCACACCAATAAGATCCACAGACCTTTGACATACATATCCCAACATTCTGAAAAGGAAAATTATACCCTAAGACTTAGAACCAGAGCAAACAGTAACTTTGACCCACTCTCCTTATACTTTAGTGTTGTAAATTTGCAATCAGAAGACCTTGGTTCAAATCTTAGTTCTCCCACATCCTCCTTTTTGTGGGCTTTTAATATGTCACTTGCTCATCTGTAAACCAGAGGACTGCAAGATCTTTAAGATCACTTTTAATTCTGAAAACCCATAATTCTTAGTACAAAAAAGGGAAGCATAGCACACCACTTCTAGACAGAAATACCACCAAAGACATTATGCAAATTAACTGTTTCAAATGATCACCTTTTTGTCGATTTCACTGTCAGAATCACTCCCAGATGAGCTTGAAGACACAAGTTCCTTTGATTTGGGCATCCTAGAAAGAAAATATACTGTAAGAATGTCTTATGAGTTAATTTTAAATGTATACTAATCATTTAAACTTAATTTCACACCAAGGAAGGGCCAAATTCTGCTACAAATAAGCGTGACTCTCTAGTCAATCTCTATTGTAATAGGCATGCTATAATAAGTACATTGCTAGAAATCATACTTCCGGTCTGTGTGAACGGAACAAAACAGAGCATAGCAGTAAACTACCAAGTGGAAGAAAGTACCCTGAACCCAGGGGGTGCAAAGAGGGAAGCGAAATACAAACACCACCATTTTCCTCCATGCTCCTGGATTTCTTACTCAACAAATGCTAAACATTTATTATGAGACTAAAGAAAAAAATTAAAAAACAAAGGTTCCTACCCTATTAGGAAGTGGGATACAAAAAACACACAAAATTCTGTAGTCTGGTACAATGGTGAGAGTGCTGGATTTGGAGTCAAAGGAATTGGGTTCAAATACTGGCTTTGTCACTTACCACATTGGGCAAGTTACGATCTGGGTTCCTCAACAGTAAAAGTTCCCTCTCAGCTCTAAATCTATCTTCCTTTTACATTAGAGAGGTACGAAACAAAATGCCATGATAGGTACAAAAGGGAAGATTCTTAAATATCAGGGAAAACTTCATGAAGGAAGTAGCATTTGGAACATTAAAATAGGGAAAACGTTACAAAATAATGTTGAAAACTAGAGTGGACATCAAATTGAAGAGTGCCTTGAATGCCAAAGATATAACAAAGTTCAGAAGATGGATTAGATAAAAGAGAATGAAGGAAGAAAAACCAAAAGACGTTTCTGCAATAGTCCAGATGGGTGTAAATTTGTACTAGGATGGCAGTAGAGGACACAGAGATAAGAGGGGAAAGAAGCAAGGAATTTGAAGATAGCATGAAAGACAGCAGTTGGTAGTAAATTTCGTGAAGTTGGAACAAAAGACCTGTGGGTTACTCAGCTGGGGCTCTGCTGTCCTACTTCCCACTAGGAAAGCAAAGAGCACACACAATAAGATATTTGTTAAGGAGATATAAGGTCAGAGAAAGCATTTGAAATTCAAGATTACTCACTGTATTAGGATTACATTATTTCAATCAACAAATACTGAGTGCCTACTATGTGCAAAATATTCTTGTGAGATAAAGACTGGCATGATTGCTGTCTTCAAAGAAATTATCAGGAAAGGAAAAAGGGAGAAGAGGGCATATGGGAGAGATGGCGAGTACACAAATGACTACAATAAAAGAATATGACAGGCACCACAGAATTCAGAGATAGCTACAAGGTAAAGCTCACTGGCAAAATGCATAGAGCAACACTAGCCCAGGAGTCAGGAAGACCTGAGTTCAAAATCCCACCTCAGACACTTAACTATCTGTGTGACTCTCTGGGTAAGTCCCTTAACCTCCATTTGCCATTTTTCCTTATCTGTAAAATAGGGATAATAAGAACACCTATCTCTCAGCCTGGCTGTGAGCATAAAATTAGGTATTTGTAAAGCACTTTGCAAACCTTTAAGCGCTATATAAATGCTAGTTGTTGCTGGGTTTTTTTTTGGTTTTTTTTTAGCAAACCCAGCTCTGAAACTAACCTATTATGTGACCATAGGCAAGCTGTTTCATCTCTGTGAGGCTGAGAACATAGTGAGCACTTGATAAATCTTTGTTGATTGAAGGATGACACCTGAAGTCCTTTCCAGATCTAACATTTTCTTTAATTCAAAAAAGCTATAGGAATAAATAAGGAGACTATATACAATTGGGCAAGATCTCTTGGAAAGCTTCATGAAATAGGTAGCACTAGAGGTTCTGAATGGGTTAAACAGAGTTAGCACAGGTAAAGTGAAAGGGAACAATAAGTTCAAAGAAAGAAAAGGGAAAATCATTTAGTAAGTCCCTACTATGTGCCAGGCAATGTGCTTAGTTAGCACTTTACAAGTATTACATTTACAAGTATCTCATTTGATCCTCACAACCAACCTGAAAGGTAGGTGTAATATTATCCTCATTTTACAGTTCAAGAAACTGAGGTAGCCAGGTTAAATGACTTAACCAGGGTCACAAAGCTAACGCCTAAAGATGGATTTGAACTCAGGTATTCCTGACTCCAGGCCTAGCAAATTAATTCTATTTGAACTGAGCCTCCTCTTAATGTAAGAAAGCAAGAAGAAAATAAGACTGAGCCTGCCTAGAGCATGGAGGTCCTAGAATGCCAAGCTGAAGGCAATAACGAACCATTAAAGGATTCTGAGCAAGAGAGTAGTAAGACTGTACTAACTTTTATACGAAGATATATTTGTCATAACATTTCACATTAGTTTTATTAACACTTTCTTAATTTTCAAATAGCATTAAGACAAAGCATTATCTAGTAATCAATGTAACCTGTCACTTTTCTATTTATACCTAGTACTAACCTTGTACTAATTATAGGTTTTTACAATTCAAAAAGTTTTAAGTAATCAGTTAGTTCCTAAGACTATAATAAAGCAGAACAAATTACCAGCTATGTTACACCCACTTCAAAATATCCCTACGCTTAGAAAAACATTTCACCTTGCCATGACACTTCAAATTTTAATTCAGCATAGCCTTTTTGGTACAAACCAAACTGGGTATTTTGAGATTCCGCCTCTTTTTCCTTTCTAGAAAATCAAAGTAATCAGGGGGCGGCTAGGTGGCGCAGTGAGTAAAGCGCCGGGCCCAGAGTCAGAAGGACCCGAGTTCGGTACAGGCCTCAGACACTTAATACTCTCCCACACAAATTAGCCGTGTAACCTATTGGGCAAGTTACTTAACCCCAATTGCCCTCCAAAAAGGCAAAAAGAGAACATCTTAAATTTTTTCAGTCGATCAGTAATCAGCTGTGTGTAGCTGAAAATACATGCTCAATAAGCTTCAACATGGTCCTTATTAGGTCAAGGTAAAAATTAAAAAGTGGGGCATTCTCCACTGGCAGCTTACTCCAAAAGTATAAGTCATCATCCCCTCAAAATAGCTGTCAATTTTGACTTAAAATCTTGAAGGTAAAGAGTAAAAAGAGAAGATACTACAATCGTTCATATTCATCTACTTTAAATGGTCAAAGTCTTAAAACACACTTATTTACCACCACCCTAAATCAGCTGTCAATAGACTAACTTCAATTATCTGCCCTAGAAGCCAGTATTCTGCAAAGATGAAAAATCATGAATTAAATATAAGCCATTTCAATTCATTTAACTACCAAAACATAATCTCGCCCAATTCCTTTAGTAAACACTTCCCTGAAAGATATTAAATAATCATCACCACAAGCATTTTCTCAAAACAAGAGTACAGATTTCATCTAGAGTAAGAGTTAGCTAAATGGTAAAGAAAGCAAACCCAAATAACCAAAGCCTTAATTAAGGCTTCAATTCATATTCCTTCTGTCAAGACAGCCTTTCTCAAAGAAAGAAACTCAGCTCTTTTAATTTGTTTTTCCTCAACAGCATCTACCCAACATGAATGCTACCTAACTTCAACGGGCGAGGAAGGCTGTCCCGGACAGGTCACACAATGCACGCAATGTGAAGAAGGTGTCTGGTCTTTCAGGATGGATGCGTGCGGGCGGGGGAGGAAGAGCGAAGAAAGAAGGAAACTGAGCAGGAGGAGGAGGAGGGTGGTGACAAGGAAAATCAGCTCCAGAAGGCCTGGAATCACATACAAAGAGAGACTGCGGAAGATGGGAGGTTAGGGAGGACGATCGCGGAGGGGAGGCGCGGTGCGGGGCGCAGCGGAGGGAAGAGGGGCGGTGGGAGGAGGAGGGGGGGGGCGGCCCACCAGGGTGGGATGGCTGGAGAAGAGCCGAGGACACTCAGGGAGTGCTAAGGGGAGGGACTTGCTCCAAGCGCCATTTTCTCCTTCTCTTCTTTCAATAAGTTTCCTTTCCCTGCCCTCCGCCCAAGGCCAAGATCAGCCCCTCCCCCCCGCCCCGACACCTTCCTCCCCGCTCCATCGAGCCCAGCCCGCCACGCGAACCCGGGGCAGCGCGAGGGAGGCCCGGCGGCCCACGGCCCGCGCCCCCACCGCCGCCATCCTTCGAGGCCCGGGTTTCTAAAAGCCGAGGATTCGGCGACGGGGCCCGCCCCCGAGGCGCCCACGGCTGCAGCCGCCGACTCCTCAGCCGGCCCGCGAGTGCGGGGCGTGGGGTCCGCCTCCCGACCGTGGGAGCCGCCAGAAGGCCAGGGACTCCGCCATTTCCCACCCCGGGGCCCGAAACGGCCGCTCAGCCCGCAACACGCAAGGGCTGTGGCGGCGCCGAGGGCCCTGGGCCTTGGATGGGGCCCCGGAGCGGCGCGATCGGCGGAGGGAAGGGAAGGGGAGGAGGCGCCGGCCTCAATGACTCACGCTCCGTTCCTGCAGCCGCACACTCAGCGGTTACCTCAGGAGTGACAGAGACCCGGAAATGACGAAAGGAAAGAATTGTCCCGCCCCTCCTGCGCTGGGGGCGGGAAGAGAGACTATGTTAGGTAGGGGGGCGTGTCCTTTCGAGCGAACTCGAGGCCGTTCTCCAGGTGTTTAAAGGGACCGCTTCCGGGAAGGGAAGAGAAGGGAAGATGGAGGGAGGGAGGGAGGGAGGAAGAGAGGAAAGAAAGAAGGGAGGGAGGGAGGAAGGGAGGGAGGAAGGAAAGAAAGAAGGGAGGGAGGAAGGAAAGAAGGGAGGGAGGAAGGAAAGAAGGGAGGGAGGAAGGAAGGAAGGGAGGGAGGAAGGGAGGGAGGAAGGAAGGAAGGGAGGAAGGAAAGAAGGGAGGGAGGAAGGAAAGAAGGGAGGGAGGAAGGAAGGGAGGAAGGAAGGAAGGGAGGAAGGAAAGAAGGGAGGGAGGAAGGAAAGAAGGGAGGGAGGAAGGAAGGGAGGAAGGAAGGAAGGGAGGAAGGAAAGAAGGGAGGAAGGAAAGAAGGGAGGAAGGAAGGGAGGAAGGAAAGAAGGGAGGAAGGAAGGGAGGAAGGAAGGAAGGAAGAGGGTAGGCAGGTAGAAAGGAAGAATTTTACCCCCAGAAGGGCAAGATAGTAGTGTGTTATCCCACCATCCCCACCCTTGGCCAGGCTTCTTGGAAAGGGCTGTGTTGATCCCAGAGCTGACTGAGTGAAAGTATGGAGAGAATATCAACTGTGACACCAAAAGCAGAAAAAAATTCTTTCTTTAAATAAATATTTATTAAGAACCTACCATGGAAAAAGACATCTTCCATGGAAAAAGACATCTTGGAAGAGTGAAGAAAGTGCTAGAACTGACAGCAGCTGCCTTGGAATCCCAGCTCTGCTCATTTACCAGTGTGTGACCTCAAGGAATTCACTTATCCTCTCTGTTATCAGTTGGACTAGAAAATCTCTTAAATTCCCTTCCATTAATAAATGCTTGTTGCCTTGACTTCCATCTCTAAATCTGTGATTGTATGTGACACTGTGCAAAACTGATTTTAAACCATAAGGCACTATAAAGTGGAAAGCATTGTTCAATAGAGACTTACCCCATGATTTCATTGGTTTAGAAACTCCCTCTCAGTATAAATTGACATTGTAATTTAAACCTCAGATGCACTGATTCTCTAAATGATCAAGGACCCATAGACAATAAGTTTTAGAAGTAGGACTGGTTTTAAGGTTGACCATCCACTACAGAACAGTGGGACCACACCGTGCCTGCTCTCCTACTTCTCATGTATTGTTATTGTTCCAAAAGAGCTATAATGTACTGTCCCTGCCCTCAAGGAGTTTAATCTATTTTGGGCAAACAAGACATGCCCACGTAAACAGGTAAATAATTGCCCAAGAGTTAAGTGACAGTACCAGACGATAGTACAGTAATACCTTTGTTAACCAAAAGAATTTGGAAATTACAAGAAGATGATGTTTGAAAAAAAAACCCTAAAAGCATAAAGTACCACTTAGATGTCAGGATTAATTGTCAGTAATTTTGTTAGGAATGATGGAAACTCTCTGGAATAGGTTCCAGAATAAGAATTCCTTCCCCTGGTCTTTTCTCCTCCAACCTTTCCTGACTGAGGAAGCTGCATATTTACAACCTGTAGTTCCAAAGGTGTCTCTGCTTCTCTAAAGCCTAAAGCTGTGCATTAAAAGATGGGTAGAATTTGGATAGCAATTGTAATGAGCATAATGAGGGGAATGGGTCACTTCTGGTGGAATAACTCAAGGTGGGGGAGGAGCATAATGAGTCAGAGAAAATGGAGAAGAGCCTGCCTCCCTCTCTTTGGAGTTAGGCTCCCTAATACTAAATCCAAATTAAATAAGTCTAGAGCAAAAGTTCCTTGTGAGAAAGGGATGCCCACTGGGCTGCAGGTGGCATAATATTGGGGGCTGCTTTTTAGCAGTGGTCGAAAGTGTCTCTTTATCTCCTTTTGTCTCTGGAGATTTAGTCAGCTATACCCTGTTATAACAATTAGCTAATTTTTAGCTTATGTAATGACCCTCAAGTACACACAGTGTCTTTCTCTACTTTATGGAATTTATATCAAATGAAAAGTTAAGAGTACAATCTGATGATTTTACCTATGAGCATGGCTTTTACTATATGTTGAATGGGTCTAGACATTGCCTATGACTTAATCTGTGGTATTTCAAGGCAGTGGGGTAGAAAGGCCTTGTCATCAACTGTGATGTTTATATCAGGACTAGATTTGTTTGAATTTATCACCTTTCCCTTAGTTGGTAGAAAAGTACTTTTTTGAAAATCCAAGTTTTGTCAAAGGGTGCCCCTACCTATAACAAAAGACTCTAGAAGTGAATCTGAGATCTCTGAAGCAATCAGGCAAGGATTAGTGGGGGGGGAGGGTTCGGGAGTGAGAGAAAGTCGGGGGAGGCAGGGCAGGGTAGGAACACCACCCACAGATTTAAGTTATGCTTCATTAGAAATAAATGAAGAAAACCTCCAGTAAAACTGGGTCTTGACTGCCAATGCTCTCCCCTTCTTTCCAATTTCAAAATCATAGCCACAATTTAGGGACAGGGAGAGGAACCAGGAAAAAGGAGATAGAGGATTCTTCACCAAACCACCACACTATTGTGGTGTGATGGAGACCAGGGAAGAAGAGAGTTTCAATGAGAATGTAGTCAGCTGTGTCAAATGATGATGAGAGGTCAAGAAGTCTGAGAACCAAAAAGAGGTTATTGGATATGCAAATAAGATGTTACTGGTGGCCTTCAAGAGAAGTTTCAGCACAGTAGTAGGTAGGTACAAAAATCAGATACCTTAAACAGGAGTTAGTGACTTCGAGGAAACTGAAGTAGTGTGTGTATTTATTAACTTTATATTTATGCAGTATATATATTTTATACATACTTGTCTCCCCTATTAGAATATAAGTTCTTTTTTGGGTAGGGATTAGTTTATTCTTAATGGTTCTATCATCAGGGCTAAGTACAGTGTCTGACACTTAGTAGGAGCTTATCAAAACTTGATTGATTGATTGGTTTGATAAGCAACTCTTTCAAGAACTTATGAAATAAAGGAAGAGAACTAGAACCATAAGTAAAAGGAACAATAGAGTCCAGTAAAGTGTTTTGAGGTGTGGGTGTGGGTGGGTATGGGTATGTGGGTGGTTGGCTAGGTAAGAGTAGTGAATAGAGCATCCACCCTGGAGTCAGGAGGACCTGAGTTCAAATCTAACCTCAGACACTTAATACTTACTAGCTGTGTGACCTTGGGCAAGTCACTTAACCCCAATTGCCCTCAAAAAGAAAAAAAAGATGTGTATGTGAGTGTTTATTTATATATACATTTATATGTGTATTTTTATATGTACATGAGGAGAGAGAGAGAGCTATGTAGGTTGGATATACATAGGAGAGGACATGATTGAAGAAGTCAAGTTTCAAAAGATTTTGGAGGAGATAGAATTCCAAGGTAATAATAATAGCTAGTATTTATATATTTATATAGTGCTTTAAGGTTTACAAATATTATCTCATTTGGTCCTCACAACAATCCTAGGAGGTAGGTGTTGTTTTTTTATTATTATATATTTTATATATTATATATTATTATATATTCCCCATTTATTACAAATGGGGAAATTGAAGCTGAGTGACTTGCCCCAGGTTACTTAATAAGTATCTGAGAAAGAATTTGAACTCAGGTTTTCCTGACTCCAGGGTCAGCATTTTATCCACTGCATCATATATGTTATTAACTTATATTAACCTTAAAAGCAGGAGGACACCTCTTGCTCTGAAACTGCTGGGAAGGATAAGAATCATGTCAAGACAGTTATTTAGAAGCAGAAAAGCTAAAAACTGAGGACGCTTTCACCTGATGATCTGGCTCTGTCTGCTGACTTTTGCCTTTTGTCTGGCCAAGTCTAATCTAAAATAGCTCTGACCCAATCAATCATTGTCGTGATAACCCATTCCAAATTTGACCTAACCACTGGGCTGTTTCTAAAGTTAATTGATTGATTCATAGGAGAAAGAGGGACAGAAAGAAGAGGAATGTAATTAGGTTCTTAAGGAAAGTAACAGTTTAGGAATAGACTCCATTGGGGAGAACTTCGGGGAATCAGAATGGGATTTCTAAGCAGCAGATGAAGGCCTGTTTGAAGTTAGACTGCAGGAATTTGTGGTAGATCAAATCAAAAGGTTTCCATGGAGTTCTCCAGCAACACTTAGCAGCCCTATTATAGGGGCAGAGGAGGCAGATGATGGGGATGGCCATGATTAGAGTGGAAGGCATAGAAGATCAAGGTCTAAGACAAACCTTGCCTGTCAATAATCCTGCTCCTAACAATGATTCCTTTCGACTTTTTCCTGTTGGTCTGATCGGGAATTCACTAAAGTCATTTACTTTTATTCAAAATCTGCCCTTTTCTGGCTATCAACAGCATTCTCAGACAGATGATTACAGAGTCACCGTGATTCTTTAAGTCTTTGCCTTAGAATTTGCACCTCTGCATTGACAAAATGCCTGGAACCCCAGTGAGCACAGGCCTAAAAAAGGCAGAGCCCCTCTATAATGGGACATGAAAGTCATTGAGGGCTTTGGAATCTAAGTGGTCTCTTTTTCCACAGGATTTGGGGGGTAGCATAGAAAGAGGCAGAGAATTCTGGTATTCTAGGGTCATTGGGAATTCTAGAGTTAATCTTTTAGACAAGTGGTGAACTTTCGCTTTGTTTTCTCATTCTTACAACTAGAAAAACTGCCCACTTTTGGTGTCTAGCTGTGGAAACCCTGGTTCAGTAGGAATTAATATTTTAGTCTTTTCATTAGCATAATAATGGATTTGAACCCAGATTCTCTCTCCAGAATCAATGCTCTTTCCACTAAAGCAAGGCTGTATTAGAGGACTGATCACTAAACCAGGAAGTATTCGGTATACTTTCAAGGGAGGGACTCTGCCCATCAGACTTTTTTCTCTTCCTGTCTGCTAGCATGTCAGGACTCTTTGAACCTCCCCTGGGCATCCCCTGAGGGGAGGGAGAAGAACACCATCCCTCACCCTGGCAGAAATGTTAAACTCATTGAAGCAGAAATGTTAAACTCATTGAACATAGTAGTCAGTAACTCTTCTGTGTGAGCTTAAGACTCAAAGCCCTAGCTAGCTACCTCTTCTGCTTTGAATATATATATATATATATATATATATTTTTTTTTTTTTTTAATTAAGGTAATATATTTTTTTTTTTTTTAAGCAATCGGGGTTAAGTAACTTGCTCAAGGTTACACGGCCAGTTATTTCTGGGTGTGGTGCTGAGTATCTGAGCCCAGATTTGATCCCCAGGTCATCCCAACACTGGAGCTGGTGCTCTTACTCGCTGTGCTACCTGGCCGCCCTGCTTTGAATATTTTTTTCTGAGCATAGACGACCAAGTAGTAATCCCAAAATGGATGTTTCAGCCTTGGAGGCAACCTTGTGAATCTGAGTGGTCAGGAACTTCTAGTTCATTATACTACAGTAAGTGTCCCCTCCAATCACTACAATATTTGCTAGAAACTGACCACCAGGACTAGCCATACCATATCACAAACTATATTATAAAGTGATAATTATCAAAATGATCTGGTACTGGCTAAGAAATAGAGTGGTGAATAAGTGGAATAGATTAGATATATAATACATTATAGTAAATGACCATAGTTATTTAGTATGTGTTAAACCCAAAGATCCAAGCTTTTAGAATAAAAATTCATTATTTGACAAAAACTTCTGGGAAAACTAGAAAACAGTATGACAGAAACTAGGTATAGACCAACATCTCATTCCCTATACCAAGATATGAAAATGGGTACATGATTTACACATAAAGGGTGATACCATAAGCAAATTAGGAGAGCATGAATATGATAATCTGTCAAATCTCCATATAAGAGAAAAATTTAGGACCAAACAAGATATGAGAGTATTACAAAATGTAAAATGGATAATTTTGATTATACAAAATTAAAAAGTTTTTGCACAAATGAAAACAATGCAACCAAAATTTAAAGGAAAGCAGAAAATTGGGGAGGTGAGGGAATTTTGCCACAAGAATCTCTGATAAATTTCTCATGTCTCAAATATGCAGAGAACTGAGTCAAATTCATAAGAATACAAGTCATTCCTGAATTGATAAAAGCTCAAAGGATATGAACAGGCAATTTTCAGATGAAGAAATCAAAGCTACCAATAGACATGTAAAAAAATGCTATAAATCACTATTGATTAGAGAAATACAAATTAAAACAAGTTTGAGATGCCACTTCACACCTATCAGATTGACTAATATGACAAAAAAGGAAAATGATAAATGTTGGAGGGGATATGGGAAAACTGGGACACTGTTGGTAGAGTTGTAAACTGATCCAACTGTTCTGGAAAGCAATTTGAAACTCTGCCCAAAGGACAACCAAATTTGCATACTTTTTGATCTAACAATACCATTGCTAGTTCTGTATCCCAAAGAGATTTTAAAAAAAGAGAGGGAAGAGGATTTATTTGTATAAAAAAAAATTTCTAGCAGCTCTTTTTGTGAAGGCTAAGGATTGGAAATCAAAGGGATACCCATCAGTTGGAGAATGGCTAAACAAGCTGTGGTATATGATTGTAATGGAATATTATGCTATAAGAAATTATAAGCAGGACGATTTCAGAAAAACCTGGAAAAATTTAAATGAACTGATGCAAAGTAAAGTGAGGTGAACCAGGAGAATGTTGTACACAGTAATAGAAATAAATATTTTACAATGAAGAATTATGAATGACTTAGCTATTCTCCACATTTCAATGATGTAAGACAATCCCAAAGGACTCATGATGAGGCATGCTATCTGCCTCTAGAGAAAAAACTGATGTTGTCTGAATACAAATTTAAGTATAGTATTCTTCATTTTCTTTTTCTTTTCTTCTTTCATTCTTTTTGTTTGAGTCTTCTTGTACAAAATGACTAACATGGAAATATTTTATATGATTGCACATGTTTAACCTATATGGGATTACCTCCAGGGAGACGGGAGGGGGGAGGAATAGAATTTGGAATTCAAAACTTTAAAAAAACAAACAAATGTTTAAAAAAATTTTAACATATAATTGGGGGGAAATGAAATATTAATTTTTTAACATTCAATATTTTTTTTAGATTTTGAGTTCCAATATTTTCTCCCTCCTCTCCTCCCTCCTTAAGATGGCAAGCAATCTGATATAGGTTATACATGTATAATCATATAAAAAATATTTCCACATTAGTCACATTCTGAAAGAAAAAACAGAACAAAAGGGGAAAAAAACATAGGGGGAAAAAAGAAAGGAAAATAGCATGCTTCGATCTGCATTCAGACTCCATCAGATCTCTCTCAGGATATGGATAGTGTTTTACATCGTGAGTCTTTTGGAATTGTCTTACATCATCATTTTATTGCTGAGAAGAGCTAAAGCAACCGCAGTTGATCATTGCACAGTGTTGCTATTGCTGTGTACAGTCTTCTCCTGGTTCTGCTCACTTCACTCAGCATCACTTATGTAAATCTTTCCAGATTTTTCTGAAGTTCTCCTGTTCATCATTTCTTATAGAACAATAGTATTCCATTACAGTCCTAATACCACTCATTTAGCCATTCACTTCTAGGTGATGGGAGATGGGCATCCTCTCAATTTCCAATTCTTTGCCACCACAAAAAAGAGCTGCTATAAATAAAATAAGATATTATTTTAAAAAGAAGAAGAAGATGATGATGATGACGATGACCATAGGACAGAGAAACCCAACTGTCTGGCTTGGCTTACTAGAAGAGAAGGACTTTGAGGGCAACAGCATAACACTAATGTGAATATGATATGTCCATTCAGCAGTCCCACAAGATTTTTTTATTTTGTTATTTTAAGTATCAACTTTCCAGGAGAGTTAAGAAGTAACACAAGTTATTGCTGCTTATTTAAGTCTTTGTCAATGTGATGAGGGATGGTAATAGGTTCAGCAGGAACTCTGATCTTTAAGACCAGAAAGCCTGTGATTCAGTCTGGAAAGAATTCAGCCCAAGCCAACTTGGAGTCAGAGTCGTAAAAGTTTATTCTATGCTTTACAGTGGGCAAGGGTCCTTAGGGGACCTGCAAGCTTAAAGAAGACACAAGCATAGCGTTTAAGGAGTTAAGGCTATTCATTGGATGTCAATTATGCTGACCAGGTGAGAAGAGGGTGGGATCAGGGAGGAGTTAAGGTGGGGCCAGTGTTTAAAGAAACATGCATTTTTAAATGTCAACTTCGAAGGCGTATTGCCCATAATTCACTGGGAAATAGCCCAAGGCGGGGCTACCTGGAGGTGTGGTTTTAGGCTTGAAATGTCACTAAGTCAGCTAGTGGTCAAGGGCTGACAGAGAAGTGCCCAGTCTGCCACTTATCAGTGTCATGTTTGACAAGATTGATGTCTGGAAACCAAGGCTAACAGAGACTCAGTATTTGGATAATTACTAAGGAGTTAACCTAGAGATAGGGTATTGAAGGATTCATGGGCGCAGCAGGACACTATACAAGGGGGAGCAAATAGTTGCCTAAGCTGGAATGTTTATAGATACTTTTGTGAAGGATTCATAGGTGTAGCTTGTTATTGTCCCAAGCTGAGATAAACAATTCATGAGTTGCTGCTGGGCAGAGTTAATGCTCTGAAGCTAGGCAGAGTTCAGGTAGGGGGAAGGGGCAGAGTTAATGCTCTGAGGCTGTGGGGGGGAGTATGATTTTACAAACTGGTTTTACAAATTGCTTTTACAGACGGATGTTCCAAACATAGATCCCAAGCACCCCATCAAATGCACATTTGTGAGTCTTTTGTGTTTCTTTTCTTTTATATCATTTCTTATAATCATTTCTTTTATATGGAGTAAATAAATAACTATCTCATACCTGATTTAAATCGGACATTGAACACCATTCTACTCTTCCCTTTTATCAAGAATGAAATCTAAATTTTAAGTGATTTTCCCCCAGGGCTCTGGGTTGGGATCATAAAGAAACAGAGAATGGGAGAAAAAAAAAAGCCTGATGGAGGAACCCTCCCCCCCTTCAGAGGATAAGCTCCCCTAGGACTGAAACAAGTCCTTGCAAATGGGTCCGAAGCTAAAAACCTCTTAATTGGAGAGGAGAGAGCGGGTCTCCTAGTCAACCTAAAAGTAGCTTTGTGTTCTTTTGTTACACTGTGATAAAATGGAAAGTGGGATGAACAGGAAGAGTTCTAGGCAAAGCCTTATGGGGTGGAGGAAGGAATCATGCTTGGGATAAACAAGTAGTAGTAACCATTTGGGGGTTTGTTTGGGTTCTTTTTCCCAGTCAAGGCATAGCTTTACTCCATTTTATAGGTTTGGAATCCTTTTTCTGAATGACTAAGTTTGCAGTTTAATGAACTATGATGTAGAAATAAGTATTTCTTTCCTTCCCTACTAGGACCCTCCTTGTGAATTTAAGCACATAAGCTCCATTAGTTCATGCTAAGTGGTTCTCCTAATTGCCTGGGATCCAGACCTTCTTACCCCCTGCTTTATGGTCCTAAAGAAATTCCCTTTCTCAGATTCAGGTTCTCTGCTTTCCTTCCTCTCCCACGCCACCTAAATTACTAAATTGGAGGGAAGAGACAAAAGTGGTTCAGTGAGAAAAAGCATATTCTGATTCTAAGATTTAGATTTGGCGATGAGAACTTTATCAAGACAGTTAACTTCCCTGTGTGTGCATCCCCAAACTGTGTGCAACAAAGATCTTTACCCAAATAATACTCAGAGGTTTCTCAAGGGAGAAGCAGAAAAGAATGGTTTATTACAATCTCAAGAAAGGGCCACCCTTCTGACAAATGGTTAGGGAGAGAAGCCATTTACAAAAGGAAATGGTGAAGTTATAAAGCCCTAATGTGGAATTCTCACCCACACCTCTTCTGACCCTTTTCTTCCATTGGCTAGAAGTCAGGTGCACAATCTAAGCTCAGGGCAATCTACCTCAAGTACAGGAACAAGGAAACAGTAGACCACCCAATGTACATTTGAGAAAGCACTTCTGTCCTTGGCATATTTTATGCTGAGGTGTCACTAAGGAGAGGGGTGACTCCCTACTGCTCTGAGTTTTGAGTTCTTGTAAATCATGTGATTTAAAGTGAAGGGGAACTTGGGCCTGTTTCCCATGAAAAGCCTTACTAGATTCTAGAGTGTAGTCTGAGAAGTTTTCACTTTTTCACTCACCTGGACCTCAGTTTCATTACTGTAGAAAAGAGCATAGCTATGACCATACCAGGGATGTGCCTGCTCAACCTGGCTCAGGAGAGACATTTGTTAAATTTTCATTGGGAGTATTTATATCCAGGAAATCAACAAATGTTACAAATCAGAATCTGATTTATTGTTTTGTTGATTATCTAGATTTTTTAAAGTGATGGAGAAAAGTTTAATGTAGAACAAACTTAAAAGTGCTTTCCCCCACAAAGAATTGGTTGTTTAAACATTTACCAGCACAACATGGGCCCTAAGCCTTCCTCTTCAGGCTCCTGTGAGGTTCCAGTGAAGTAACAGATGTGAAATGTCTTGTCTTTGTATTAGTAAAGGGATTCCCTGATGACCTTAGTATTTGGGAACTCAGTTGGCATTTGTTATTCAGTGGTTTCCAGATAATGTCTATAAGCAGGGAAGAGGTAGGTTTAAAATCTTCAAAGTGAGGAACTATGTTATTCTCCTTTTATATTCCCTATACTATTCTTTATGTAAGGATGCAACATGCATTTATTAAGTTCCTACTACGTGCCAAGCACTGTTCTAAGCCCTGAGGAATACAAGGAAAGGCAAAAACAGTCCCTATTCTCAAAGAATTCAATATGCAAAGAACTATAAGGCTAAACTGGAGGTAATTGCAGAGGGAAGGCACTAGCATTAAGGGAGAGCAGAATTGAGATTTTAAAGGAAGCCACAGAAATCAGGAGGCAAAGATAAGGAAGGAGAGAATTACAGCATGTGGGACAGCCAGTGAAGAGGCATAGGTTTGGAAGATGGCGTGTACTGTGTGAGGAACAGCAAGAAGGTGAGTGCTGCTTGACGGTGGAGTATGTGGAGGGGATTAAAGTGTAAGAATATCAGAAAGGTAGGAATGGACCTGGATGTTGTTGTTTGTGTGGCTTGTCTCTCCCTGAAGAGAACCAATGATTTCAGGAGGGTGATGTCTTAATTTGCAAGTGAATTGGATTTAAGTGAGGCTAAGCTGTGCAAAGTCATCAGCCTCATTCTCTCCTCCAGAGTCATCTGGGTCCCATGGGAAGACATAGAATAGGTCAGGACAACTGGAGATGACACCGGATACCATGGGAGACCTTGGCCTTCACAGGTCTCAGTTTGTCTGAGGCAACCCATTCAGTAATTAAAGGCTAGGTAAGAACTGAGGCAAACGATGGCCTGGTTTGCTTTCAGTGAAACAGGATATGAAGGACTTTGAATGGGGAGGTGGAGTGGGGTGACATGGTCAGACATGTATCTTAGGAAAATCAGTGTGACAGATGAGTGGAGGATGGACAGGTGTGAGGAGAAAACAGAGAGGGAAATCAACCATCAATCAGGCTGTTGCAATATAACCAGGTATGAAGTAATGAGGGCCTGAAGCAGGATCAGAGAAAGAGGCTTACACTAGAAATAGACCAACAGATTGTGTATGGTGGTCAGGGAGTGAGGAGTTGAATGTGATGCCTAGGTTACAAGCTTGGTTAACTAGAAGGATAGTAGTGCCCTCAACAGTGATAAGAAAGCCAAGAGGGGAAGGTTTAGGAAGAAAAATGAATTTACTTTTGGACACATTGAGTTTAAGATGTTTATGGGACATCCATTTTGACATGTCTAATAGGCAGACTGTAGGTCTGTAGGTCAGGAGAAAGAGAGCAGGTTATAAATGAATAAATAAAGGCAAGAATCATCTACATATGGATCAGAGGAACTGATGAGGTCCCCAAGTGAAATAATGTAGAGGAAGTAGAGAAGAGGGCCCAGGACAGAGCCTTGGGGACAATCATAGTTAGCAAGTCTGGACAACAAGGTAGCTCAGTGGATAGAGTGCCTCTCTTGGAGTCAGGAAGGCTCATATTCCTAAGTTCAAATCTAGCCTCAGATACTTCCTAGCTGTGTGATCCTGGGCAAGTCACATGACCCTGTTTGCCTCAGTTCCACACCTGTAAAATGAGCTGGAGAATCACTCCAATATCTTTGCCAAGAAAACACCAAATGGGATCATGAAGAGTCCAGTACCACTGAATAACAACAAAAGCATTTCTTTTTAACTTTCTCACACCTACTTCTTGAAGCTAGGAGCCTAATCTCAGCCATGTAGGGTCGGATTAGGTGGCCTTCCCTAGTATCCTGAGTTATATACTGAGGGTTCTCCTCCTGAACTAACGGAAATTGGCAAATTTACTTAAGGTAATTTTTAGGATAATTAATGTTAACTATCATCATAGAAAGTGGCTACAGATCAAAAGTCTAATGCTTTTAAGATATAAGAATAATGCACCTTCTCCAAAATAGAGTGGGCATAGGGGCTGCCAGGTGGCTCAGCGAGTAAGAGCACCTGGCTCCAGCGACGGGGTGACCTGGGGATCAAATCCGGGCTCAGATACTTAGCACCACACCCAGAAATAACTGGCTGTGTAACCTTGAGCAAGTTACTTAACTCCGATTGCTTAAAAAATAGAGTGGGCAAATCATTTGAAATCATCACTGACTCAAGATAACCAGTACAAAATGGCTTCTTTATACGCTAGCCTGACTTTTCTTGGATAATCTGTGATGGGCAAAAAAACCCATCTGTACCAGCAACTATCAGTCTCAGCTGACTCCAACTTAAGCAATGACACATCCTGTCCATAGCTGCCAGATATTGAAAGGAGACGTTCAAAGCCGGAGAGCAGAACCCTGACACCTGCAGTAGTAAGTTATGAATAGTCTATCTTTATGACTCACCTTTTTCACTTTGACTTGCCTTCCTTTTTTATCTAAAAAACTGTAAGAAACCCAGTATTGCCTCTCCCCTGGACGATTGCAATAACTTCCTAGACAGCCTTTAGCCTCACTACTTTTCAATTCCTGCTCCACTTAACGAGCCTTTGCTAAGCAATTATTGTGTGCCACATATAAGGGGAAAAAAATGTTAGAAAGAACATCCATTCTAAAAAGGGAAGACAACACGTAAAAGGAAGTTGGGTTGGGGAGATCTGTTGTGTTGCTGTAAGAGGAGTGGAGTAAGTATGGCTAATCAGGGCACTTCCTTAAAAACAGAAGTCTGAAAGAAAGTGACCAAGCAGACGAAGGGGCCAGAGGGCGGAGGGATCTTCCAAGGTGAGAAGACTGTAGGGAAATTGTGAAGAAAGAAGTCCAGAGAGTCAGGAGCAGAGCCAGGAGAGGAAGAATTCTGCTAGCTTAATCTTTCTAATGCACATGCCTAGTCATGGCCTCGATTCAATTCAAAGCAAGTCAGCAAATATTTATATATTTTATACCTTCTTCAGGCTAGCCACTCTAGTAGGTGTTAGGAATACAAAGATAAAATCAAATTAGTCTCTGTCCTTAAGAAGTCTACATCCCCTTCCTTCCGTTCTCCGCAGTCCTTCCCAAGCCCCCCTCCGCGTATATAGGTCATGGCCCCGCTGCTGCTGCTGCGCCCCGCCGCCGCCGCCCGCGCCTTTGGAGGCCTCCTGGGAGGAGGAGTCGCCAGTGGGCAGGGGCCCGCGCGCCCGGTCTGTGTTCGTGCACGTGCGGGGGGCGCCACACGGAGGGGGACAAGGCCTTTGCTGAATTCCCGACAGATGAAATTAAAGAGGAGAGGAAGATCCAGAAGCATCAATCCCTCCCCAAGATGTCTGGGGATTGGGAACTGGGTGTGCCAGGGACAGAAGCCAAGTTAGTCCGGAGAGGAGCTGGCAAGAGGATCACAGTCACATTCAACATTAACAACAGCATCCCACCGACATTTGATGGTGAGCCACGGGAGGGACAGAAAACCCAAAAACAGCAAGAGCCTGAGCTTGCATCAACCCCGAACTTCGAGGGGGAGGTTGTGAAGGACGATGCCAAGAAGGCCCTTGTGCTGGACTGCCACTGTCCAGAGGAGGAGAGGGACATCTTCTCCATTCGGGAAGAGCTTTCAGCCCACCAGTGAATCTGACTGGAAGAATACAAAGTACACACTCAACACGGATTCCCCGGACTGTGCCCTGCATGATCACTTGATGGACTTCCTGGCTGACCGGGGAGTGGACGACACATTCGCAGATGAGCTGATTGAGCTCAGCACGGCCTTAGCGCACCGGGAGTACATCAACTTTCTGGAAGATCTGAAAGGATTTGTCAAGTGTCATTAGGGAGGCCTGAGGCTGGGGAGTGGGGGAGGCCTGGGGGGCCTGCTGTGCTCCCTGAGCCCTTCCTAGAGAACGTTTTTAAAAGCCATCACGGAGAAAGTGCTGTACTGTGAAATACTGCCAGGCATAAATGATGTTCCCTAACCCTTTATTTCCTTTGTCTGCTGGCATTTTTGTATGCCACTACAGAATGACGAGAAATAAAACCCTCGGACCCCTCCAAAAGAAAAAAAGAAGTCTACATACTATCTGGGGAAATGATATTTACATAGATAAGTCAATATAAAACATATACAAAATAAATTGAGTGAGTTCGGAATAGGGGGGACTGCAGAGTGTTAACAACTGAGGAGATCAAAAAAGGCTTCCCATATTACATTGACCTTTAAAGGCAGCTAGAGGTTCTAAGAGGCAAAGGTGACAAGTGAGTGCGCATCAGGCATGAGGGACAACTTGTGCAAAGGTCTAGAAGGGGGAGATGTCATGTCATGTCTGAGGAATAGTAAATAGGCTATATAGAATTCAAGGCTGGGAGAGGAAATGGTGTAAAGTCATTCTGGAAAGATAGGCTGGAGCCAGACTGTGAAGGGCTTTGAATTCCAAACAGAGGAGTTTTAATTGTACCTTAAAAGCAACCCAGGGAACCACTGATGTTTCCTGAGCAGGAGAGTGACATGGTTAGACTGAGAGTCTAGAGATAATGGGATAAGTACCCACCAGGTGCCAAGTATTGTGCTAATCACTTTTTACAAATATCTCATTTGATCTTCACAGCAACCTTGCTATTAATAATGACTATTCTAATTTGTCTATGATATGGAGTACGAGGGAAAGTTGTTCAGTCATTTCAGTCATGTCTGACTCTTCATGACCCTATTTAAGGTTTCCTTGGCAAAGATACTGGAGTGGTTTGCCATTTACTTTTTCCAGGTCATTTTACAGATGAGGAAACTGAGGCCAACAGGGTTAAGCGACTTGCCCAGGGTTACACAGCTAGTAAAGTTCAGAGGTGGAATTTGAACTCTAGTCTTCCTGACTCCAGGTCCAGCTCTCTATCCACAGCCAATACCAGATGGCTCTAAAGCAAAAAGAAGAAAATAGAAGTAAAAGATACAATGGAGATAGAATTGTCAAGACTTGGTAATTGGTTGAATATATGCTATAACAAAGACATAGGCTCTTAAGGTTCTTCTCCCAACTCTAACTCAGAACAAGGCTCTTTCGAGCTCAAAGTGTGCCCCTGAGAGATGGACATGTTCCCCATACTATTAGCTTAAGCCAACATTCTGGTCTGTTCCCCCAATATCAACTGCCCCCAATATCTTCTGCCTATTAATATGTTATTTTTAATAGTATTTTATTTCCCCTAATTATGTGTTTACAATTTTTAGCATTCATTTTTACAAGATTTTGAGTTCCAAATCTTTCTCCCTGCTTCCCTCCCCTCCCTTCTTTCTAGGTATTTTGATACGGGTTATATATGAGCAATTATGTAAAACATATTTCCATATTATTCACAGTTATGAAAGAAGGAACAGATCAATAGAAAAAAACATTAAAAATAAAGTGAAAAAATTATGCTTCGATCTCCATTTAGAGTCCATCAGTTCCATATCAGAATGTGGATAGCATTTTCCATTGTGAGTCTTTAATACTTGTCTTGCATCATTGTGTTGCTGAGAAGAGCTAAGTCATTCATAGTTGATCATCACACAATGTTGCTGTTACTGTGTACAATGTTTTCCTTGTTCTGCTCAT
The DNA here is from genome assembly GCF_028583685.1 of Petaurus breviceps papuanus. Taxonomy (NCBI): domain Eukaryota; kingdom Metazoa; phylum Chordata; class Mammalia; order Diprotodontia; family Petauridae; genus Petaurus; species Petaurus breviceps. Next base: position 2,043,387 of record NW_027185665.1, read on the forward strand.
TTCACTTTGCCTCATTTTTTCAAGTCTTTCTAGGTTTTTCTGAAATCTGCCTGTTCATCATTTCTTATTGCATACTAGTATTCCATTACATTTATATACCATAGCTTGTTCACAGCCATTCCCTAATTGATGGGCATCTCCTCAATTTCCAATATTCTGCCACCACAAAAAGGATTGCTATAAATATTTTTGCACATGTAAGTCCTTTTCCCTCTTTTATGATCTCTTTGGAATATAGCCCTAGAAGTGTTATTGCTGGATCAAAAAGTATGCACAGTTTGGTTGCCCTTTGGGCATAGTACCAAATCGCCCTTCAGAATGATTGGATCAGTTCATAACTCCACCAACAGTACATTAGTGCCCCAATTTTCCCACATCATCAACATTTACCATTTTCCTGTTTTGTCATATTAGCCAATCTAATTGGGGTGATGTGGTACCTCAGAGTTGTTTTAATTTGCATTTCTCTAATCAAAAGTGATTTAGAGCACTTCTTCATACACCAATAAGCAGCTTTGATTTCTTCATCTGAAAACTTCCTGTTAATATCCTTTGACCATTTATCAATGGAGAATGGCTTATATTCTTATAAATATAACTTAGTTCTCTCTATATTTGAGAAATAAGGCCTTTATCAGAGACACTGCTGTAAAGATTGTTTCCCAGCTTTCTGCTTTCCTTCTAAACTTGATTGCATTGGTTTTGTTTACGAAAAAGCTTTTAAATTTAATTTAATCAAAATTATCTATTTTATATTTCATAATGCTATCTCTTCTTTGGTCACAAATTCTTCTCTTCTCCATAGTTCTGACAGATAAACCATTCCTTGCTCTTCTAATTTGCTTACAGTGTCACCCTTTATGTCTAAATAATGTACCCATTTTGACTTTATCTTGGTATAGGATGTGAGATGTTGGTGTATACCTTTAGTTTATATGTAAACTATGTATATAAACATAAACTCTATCTACAATTTGTGTATGTTACCTTTTATAAAAGGATATATGCTGGGGAAAATGTAGAAAGTACCAAAGAAGGATATATGCTGGGAAAAATGTAGAAAGTACTAAAGTATAAAAATGTCTCTCTGGTCAAGATGGCAGAGTAGAAGCAGGACCTCCACGTGGCTCCGGCTTCCACCTTCCCCAATCCATGTAAAAGGGGACTCTGAACAAACTGTGGAGCTGCAGAACCCACAAAATGACACAGAGAAACTAACCTCCCACTGAGGACAGCCCAGCAGGCCGGCAGGAATTGCCCAGCGCAGCAGTTGGGGAGCCAAGCCCAGGCACAGGTGAGCCGGAGGTTTTAGCCCCAGGGCAGCCCTGACCAGTGGCTGGGCAGAGGGCCTCCAGATCACCAGCAGCTGTGACCGTTTCCAGATTTATCAACACACAGATGCGAAGGACAAAGGGAGAGTTCAGTGCAGTGTGGACTTTGGGAGCAGTAGTTGGGAGAGCTTTGGCTTTTGCCCCCAGGGCGAGAAGCCGCTGAGACACCTTGGTTCAGCCTCATGCAACTTCAGCTCCTGGCCTGCAGAGTGTAGGGGGACCAAGCACCAGTCTGAGGGGTAATAGCTCTTGCTTTAACTTGCTTGGATCTGGATTGCAGTCTAGGGTGGAGGTCCTGGGGTGAGTGTCCGGCTTGCCAGAGCATGTGGAGGCTTCAGAGAGGGCACCCAACTAATACCTCTGGCAGCTGAGAAAACCCCAGCATTTGGGACGAAAGTTCCTCTGTCTGGTGGCAGAGTCCTACTGTGGCAAAAAGCCCAGGGGTCAAGTGACTGAAGGGCAACATGACCAGGCAAAGGAAACAAAGCAAACAGAAGAATCCAAAATTAGACTCCTATTTTGGGGACAAAAAGGAGCAAAGCATGGAACAGGAGGAAGACAGTGAAGTCAGAACTCCTGCACCAAAAGCTTCCAAGGAATATACGAGCTGGTTACAGGCCATAGAGGACCTTAAGAAGCAGATAAGAGAAGTGGAGGAAAAATTGGGAAGAGAAATGAGAATGATGCAAGGAAATTACAAAATGAGAGTTAACAGCCTGATTGAGGAAAATATGCCCCTCTGTGGTGGTATTGCTCTTCAGTTGTTTTCAGTCATGTCTGATTCTTCATGATCCCATTTGAGGTTTTCTTGGCAAAGATACTGGAGAGATTTCCCATTTCCTTCTCTAATTCATTTTACAGATGAGGAAACTGAGGCAAACAAAGTTAAGTGACTTCCCCAGGGTCACACAGCTAGTAAGTGTCTGAGACCAGATTTGAACTCAGGAAGCTTAGTCATCCTAATTCCAGGCCCAGCACTCTATGCACTATGGCGCCCAAAGTCAATGCCCAAAGTCAGGAGACCTAGGTTAAAATCCCACCCCTGATGTTTCCTATCTGTTTGACCTTGAACAAGTTACTTAACCTCCCTGGCCTCAGTTTCCTCATCTATAAAATGAAGGGATTGGACACAATGGCTTCCAAGGTCTGTTCCAGCTTTAGATCTAGGATCTAATAATGCTTTCAATCCCTACTATTTTACAAGAGGGGGACATGGAAATTTAAAGAGGTTAAGTAGCTTGCCTAAGGACACACAAGGAGAGAGGGAATAAACCTTTATTAAGCAGCTACTATGTAGGAGGTACTGTGCTAAGCACTTTACAAATATTATCTCATTTGATCCTTAAAGCAAACCTTTGAGATGGGTGCTATTATTATCCCTATTTTATAGTTGAGAAAACTGAGGTAAACAGAGGTTAAGTGACTTGTCCAGGGTCACATAGATAGTAAATACTAAAGGTGGGATTTGAACTCAGTTCTTTTTTTTTTTTAAGCAATCGGGGTTAAGTAACTTGCTCAAGGTTACACGGCCAGTTATTTCTGGGTGTGGTGCTGAGTATCTGAGCCCAGATTTGATCCCCAGGTCATCCTGACACTAGGGCCAGTGCTCTTACTCGCTGAGCCACCTGGCCACCCCTAAGCAATTGGGGTTAAATAACTTGCTCAAGGTTACTGTAATGGGAATATAAATTTTTAAGATGTTCCCTGCCCTTAGGCCAAAATGCACCTGGAGCCTGGGGTAGGAGGCTTGTCTTTCAGTAGATACTTTTTGATTAGGCAGTGAGTCAATAAGGTTGTTACATTCTCTGAGCCAGGAGAAGGCTATATAAGCCCTGATGTATAGCTTTGTTTTGGGGCTCACTTTGAGAAGTGTTCTGTGATTTGATCTGGATTCTGGGAAGCCGTTGTTGAGAGCCCCCCCTCGGCTTTGAAAAACCCAGATGTTGAAACCCAGATGTTGATTTGGTATGGATGTAATGGTTAGACAGTTTGAAATCAGTCTACTTGATCTGTTTCTCTGACTTGATAATTCTGTCTGTATACTCTGAAGTTCGGGGTGCTAACCTCTTTCCCCTGAACTAGGTAAACGATACATATTTGACTGATTAAAGTAAGCTTGTTAACCCATTTTGAGTTGCTTTCCTGTGGTGGCAGTAACCCTGAGGACGCTTGGGGTGCTTGCTGCTACAGTTACACGGCCAGGTGTTTCTAGGTGGGTGCTAAGTGTCTGAACCCGGGATTCGATCCCCAGGTCATCCTGACACTGGAGCCAATGTTCTTACTCGCTGTGCTACCTAGCCGCCCCTGAACTCAGTTCTTGATGAGTTCTCTATCCACTTTGATATGCAGGTGCCACATAGATAATAAGGGTCAGAATTAGAACTCAAACTTAGGTCTCTTGACTTCTTTCTAGTCTAGTGTTTGTTCACTGTACCATATTAATAGCACGATTCCCAATGTATATTGTTATCATGCTGGTCACAGAGATATCTTTTGGATAACTACTCCAGCAGAGAAACCCCCAGTAGGTGAGCAAATTTTACCTATTAGGTCTATGTAAGTTTTACTAGCTGTTTGTGGCCCCTATATCTTACTTCCTGAAAGATCAGGGTTATAATCTGTCTTACATGAAAGCACTCTTTTCTCAGGGCTATTTTCCACTGGTACTGCCTGCCACTGTGGTCCTCACTTTATTAGGAACATCAATATTTCATTGTCTCAAGCTGTGCTTCTCAGTGTCCTTGAAGTATCTCTTATGTTTGCCTCATGTACAAGCAACTCAGTACCCAAGATCAGAGAAGGATTATTTATTCTCAAAGCCAGTCAGTTTCAAGAACTACCAATCCCATGAATTTCATATATGATGGTATTTTATTTTCCCCCAATTATATATGCAGACAATTTTTAACATTCACTTTTTTGTAAAATTTTGAATTCCAAATTTTTTCCCTCTCTCTACCTTTTTCCTCTATCCCCTCTCCCCTCACTAAGACTATAAGCAATTTGATATAGGTTATATATGTGCAATCATGTAAAACATTTCTATATTAGTCATATTGTGAAAGAAAAAAACAGAATAAGAGGAAAAAAAATAAAAATAATATGCCTCAATTCCATTCAGACTTCATCGGTTCTTTCTTTGGATGTGGATAGCATTTTCCATCATGAGTCTTTTGGAATTGTCTTGGATCATTATATTGCTGAGGAGAGCTAAGTCATTCAGTTGATCATTGTACAATGTTGCTGTTTTAATTTTCTCCTGGCTCTGCTTATTTCACTTTGTGTCAGTTTATGTTTAAGTCTTTCCAGGTTTTTTAAAAACCCACTTATCAGTGTCGTGTGTGTGTGTGTGTGTGTGTGTGTGTGTGTGTGTGTGTGTGTCCAGGACCATCTCCAGTCATCCAGATTTATATTTTGCCATTGGACCCAGATGACTCCAGAGGAGAAAGTGAGGCTGGTGATTTTGCACAGCCCTTCCTCACTTAAATCCAATTCACTTGCAAGTCAAGGCATCACTTTCCTGATGCCCTGGTCCTCTTCGAGAATGAAGGACAAACAACAATAGCCTTATATATGTATTTAGGTATGTATGTATGTATAGAGACAGACAGAGCGACAGAGACAGAGACATTGAGAGAGAGACAAAAGATAGATATATATATAGAGAGAAAGATGCAGTATCTTCCTGAGTTCAAATATGGCCTCTGATACGTATTAGCTGTATGACACTGGGCAAGTCATTTAACTCTATTTGCCTCAGTTTCCATCTGTAAAATGAGCTGGAGAAGGAAGTGGCAAACCAATCTAGTATTTTTGCTTCAGAGACCCCAAATGGAGTCATGAAGAGTCAGACAAGCCTGAAACAACTGAACAATTCATACATATTCACTTATTTATTATGACTGGGGAAAGGAAAAGAATAAGGGGTTAAGGGAGAGGAGAGGAGTTTTTGAGTGGGAAATAAAAAGGACTGATATTTTGCAGATACAGAATTAGAGTGGGGAAAGCAATCTTATTCCAAAGGATGAATTAGCAGCAAGGCATTATGGAAGGGACGAGCATCACAGGAGGTCTTTTAAGGACAAGTTTACATAATGATCCCTATATATTTGTGCTTCCATGATATATGAGGCTTTTTCTTTGCAGTGTTGTTCCCAAAGAAATGGTGACTGACCCTGGAGACTCTGTAGCTAAATTAGGCGTTGTTTTGGTGCCATCAGGCTGTGGGGAATATATTGATCCTATATTTTTCAATCTTAGGTTGATTTTGGAGCCTGAGAAACCATCTGAGTTTGGGAGTTTGGATCAAGTCACATTTCAAAGTCCTGTAGGTACCTTAGGATAAATGTGGGGGCGCTCACTCTCCCAGTCTAGGGACTCCATGGATAAGTTAGAAGTTCTCTTGCTTCTCCTTACATCATCCTTCTGTATTCTGATAACATCCTTAGGGACCCCAATTCCATCTAGGCTCCAAAAATTCTTCACTGGTAGGTTAGAATATCTAGAGAGATCCCCAGATTAATCTTCTTAATTGGGGGCCTGGTAGAACTTTGAGGCTAACACACAGACTTAGAGCAGCCTCTTTGCTTTGGTTAAAGGTTAGATTAGGAGGGGCGGCTAGGTGGCACACTGAATAGAGCATCAGCACTGGAGTCGGGAGGACCTGAGTTCAAATCCAGCTCAGACACTTAACACACATGCACACACCAAAAAAAAAAAAAACCTGGCCACGTGACCTTGGGCAAGTCACTTAACCCCAATTGCCCTCTAAAAAGCAAAGACAAAAAAAAAGTTTAGATTAGGTCCTCCTCAGTCTCTGACTGAACCTGCATTCCAAAACTACATGGAAGAACACAGGGCTATTCCAAAATTGAGGGGTGCAAGTAGGGAGTCAAAAGCTAAAGACCCCTGGCATAAGTGCTTTGTTATAGGATCACTCACTGGCTTTCTAGATGGCAACTATGTTAAGAAATTCATTATGGGGGCGGCTAGGTGGCACAGGGAGTAAAGTGCCGGTGCTGGAGTCAGGAGGACCCAAGTTCGGTTCCGGCCTCAGACACTTAAAAAAAACTAGCCATGTAACCTTGGGCAAGTTACTTAACCCCAATTGCCCTCCAAAAAGCAAAAAAAAAATTTCATTATGCTCTGAATAGTTATTCATTCATTCATTTGTTCATTCAACAAATATATATCGAGTCCCAACTATGTCCAATATATTTTGTTAGGAACCTTGAAAGATGCATGACAGTAAAACCCAGTCTTTATCCTCAGGGAGTTTAAACATTCAATGAATAATGTAGTGTGATATTATTGTATTATAAGAAATGAAGAATATAATGACTACCAAAAAGCATGGGAATTGGTGCAAAATGAATTAAGCAGACCTAGAAAAACTATATGTAAAATGACTACAGTAATGTAAATGGAGAGAACAACAGTAAAAGAATCAAACCTTAATGATATGAAATTATAATGACCAAACTTGCTCCCAAAGAATAACTGAGAAGATAGCTTTCCCCTTCTTTGCAGAAGTGGAGGTCTACGAGTATACATCGTGTCTAATGCTAGACATTTTAGATGCATTGGTTATTTTGCTAGACTGGTCTCCCCCCTCTTTTTTATACTTTGTTATAAGAAATGACTATCTGAGACCAGAGAAGAGAGAGGAATTGAGAAATCTAGATGATTAAAAAAGACATCAATTAAAAAGAAAAAGTAAAAAAAGTTTAAAAAAGACCAAAAAAAACAAATAATGCTATGAGAGCTCAATAAAAATGCAATAGCTAGCATAATTTCTAAAACAAAAAAGCAGCTATACCTTTACTACCTAGTAACTTCAGGAAAATACCCTGGCAAATATTATTCTGGCTCCCCTTGTGACTAATCCATTTGCTCTAGGAAGTGTTGTGTCACTGGGGAAGAGCATTCCCTAAGGACTCAGACTGGCCCCACGTTACACATGGGAGACTATGACAGGTCCAGGACAAACCTAGAATTTTAATTGCATTTCCAAGATCAAACAAGAACCCCAGACCTTTCAAAGGATTGATAGAGATTTTGCAACTGACTCTGGAGCTAACCTAGTCACAGGAAAGTCTAGAGTAATTCACCTGAGACCAGGACTTCCTCTTTTCCCTCTGGTCTATATCAGTTGCTCCCAACACTTCGCAAATCTCCACACAAAGCCCAGGCACACACACACACACCCATCACATACACAAAGACACACACACACACAAACACACTAGTCAGAACCTCTTCAAGAGAAGAGAAGTGTTGAGTTTCATGCCATTTGCCTTGGGATTGGAGAGCATTCACTTCTTAGCAAGGCACAAGCCTGTCAAGAGGCATGAAAATTATCAGAGACCATACACATTACTAAAAAACTACCTTGCAGAGGCTCCAATTTAACAATGTGGGTGGCTCGTAAATAAAAAGGAGCCAATGGATGAAAAGCAATAACATTCTAGAATGTCACTCCATGGGGGAGTTTTTCTTTCCTTAAAAACCTTCCTTTGGTAGCCACTTGGACTGCAGAACCCATGAAAATGCCCAGGCTCCTGCTGAATAGCCCAACAGAGCAGCTAGGGAATGAGGGGACTCAAGTAGACCTTGGCCACTTGGTTTTCCAGGTCCTTTTCTTCCCTTTACCCAACATTTGCCTTATGGGAATTCAGACATATCAAAACAAGGCAGAATCCTTATCCCAGAAGGACTGTAGACATGGGTTCCATACTGTGATTCAGTTGACACAGCTGCCTTTATTTATTTGATTTTTCCCATTACAATGCTGGTAAGTGGTGGTGTAAGTAAGAAGCGAGAGATTACATACTTCTAGATACAGATTTTCAGAGCTAAGTTTTCCTTGGTGGAGTCCGAGAAGCAATGCATAGTCTGACAAATTAGTTATTGTTCTTAATCCCCTTTAACCGTTGCCAGACAAAGAGATAAGCCTGAGAAATCTTATTGCACAAGACAGTTTTCCCCAAAGCACTGGGGCCAATTTTTTTTTTTTAATTTCTAGTGTATCTGTGACTCTTCAGGTAGAGGAGGCAGCAATGGTAACAACCATTTGCAAAACATCTCTCTCTGGGAAGAGGAAGAAAACATGAACAGACTCCTCTCCCCAGATCTACTGCCTGGAGTCCTCTTAAGAAGCCCCTCCTCCCTCTGCTCTAAGCTCACCTCAATTATCAACTTGGGCCCTCCCACCACCTACAAAATTTCATAGTTCTGCAAGAACCAGACAGAAATACAATTGGGAAATGTTTAACAAAATAAACAAAAATACATTACAACACAGATAATGTTAATTTGTGGTTTTCTAAATCAATGTACATCCCAGAGGGATCTGTTTCTATTTGAGTCTGACCCACTACTTTAGAAGCCTTAGAGAAATCACCCAGGGTTCTCTTTTAACATGCAAAATAGTGTTCTCAGTCATGTACAAAGACACAAAACTGAACTTTTAAGGGAACTAAAGAGGTTTGTAGACCTAAGGCATCAGACACTGATCTCATGTCACCTGCAGCTTTTAGTATTAATCAACAAATGAAAGGCTATGTGACCTAAAGGATAAATGTCTGGTCTTGGTGTCTGAAAGACTTGGGTTTATTTTTTTTTATTAAATTTTATGTTTATTTTTAGTTTACATCATTCATTTCCACAAGATTTTGAGTTACAAATTTTCTCCCCATCTCTCCCCAACCTACCACCCCAAAACAGCGATACCAATGTATACCCCCTCCCTCAATCTGCTCTCTCCTATATCCTCCCCCATCCTCCCCAATCCTCCCTCTGACTTTCCAGTAGGGCAAAATGGATCTCTATGCCCTGGTGCCTGTATATCTTATTTACCAATTGCAGGTAATAATAATAATTATATATATATATATATATATATATGTTTTAAACATTTTATTTTAAAACTTTGAATTCCAGATTCTTTCCCTTCTTCTCTTGTCACCCACATTTACTGGGAAGATAAGCAATTCAATATAGGTTGTACATGTGTAGTTATGCAAAACATTTCCATAATGGATATTTTGTGAAAGGTTGACTATATTTCCCCCATCCTATCCCGTCACCAACTTGTTCTATTCTCTACTTTGACCTCCTACAACTTCCCTCTCCCCAACTGGCCCTTCACTCTATCATCCCCCCTCTCATCCTCTTCCCCCCTATGCTCCTGTCAGGTGAGATACCCTATTTAGTGTGTATGTCATTCCCTCCCTAAGCCAAATTCAATGAGAGTAAGGTTGGCTCATTCCCTTTTGCCTTCCTGTACTTCCCCTCCATTGTAGCAGTTTTCCCTTGCCTCTTCTATATGAGATAATTTACCCCACTCTGTCTCACCCCATCTCCTCTCATTATATTCCTCTCTCACCTCTCAATTAAACCTTATAATGATCATCCCTTCCTATTCAATATACCTGTACACATATATACACACACTCACATATGTATTCCTACACCCATATACCCTCCTATATAGACATATATATGTATATATACATTTCTATTCCCTTCACCTATTCTCATACTGAAAAAAGTTTCATAAGTTACAATTATTGTTTTTTCATGTAGGAGTGTAAATAGTTCAACTTTGATAAGTTCCTTATGATTTCTTTTCCCTGTTTACCCTCTCATGCTTCTCTTGCTTCTTGTATCTGAATGTTAAATTTTCTATTCAGCTCTTATTTTTTCATCAAGAATGCTTGAAAGTCCTCTATTCCATTGAATGACCATATTTTCCCCTGAAACATGATACTCAGTTTTTCTGGGTAGGTGATTCTTGGTTTTAATCCCAGCTCCTTTGAGAGGAGAATATCACATTCTCCAGAATATCATATTCCAACCCCTTTGATCCCTCAGTGTAGAAGCTGCCAGATCCTGAGTTATCCTGATTGTGTTTCCACAATATTCAAATTGTTTCTTCCTGGCTGCTGTAATATTTTCTCCTTGATCTGGGAACTCCAGAACCTGACTATAATATTCCCAGGAGTTTTCTTTTGGGGATCTTTTTCAAGAGGTGATCAGTGGATTCTTTCAACATCTATTTTGCCCTCTGGTTCTAAAACATCAGGGCAATTTTCCTTGAGAATTTCTTGGAGGATGATTTCTAGGTTCATTTTTTGATCATGGCTTTCAGGTAGTCCAATAATTTTTAAATTGTCTCTCCTGGATCTATTTTCCAGGTGAGTGGTTTTTCCCATGAGATATTTCACATTGCCTTCTATTTTTTCATTTGTTTGGATGTTTAATAGTATCTCAATTTCTAATAAAGTCACTAGCTTCCATTTGCTCCAGTCTAATTCTGAAGGAATGATTCTCTTCAGTGAGCTTTTGAGATTCTTTTTCCATCTGGCAAATTCGTCTTTTTAAGGCATTCTTCTCCTCATTGCCTTTTTGAACCTCTTTTGCCATTCCCTTTCCCAATTTTTCCTCCACTTCTCTTATTTGGTTTTCAAAATCCTTCTTAAGCTCCTCTATGGTCTGTAACCAATTCATATTTTTCTTGGCAGCTTTTGGTGCAGGAGTTCTGACTTCATTGTCTTCTTCCTGTTCCATGCTTTGATCCTTTTCCTCCCCAAAATAAGAGTGTAAAGTGGGATTGTTCTGCTTCTTTGCTTCTTTTGTTTGCTCACGTTGCCCATCAATTACTTGACTTTTGAGCTTTTTGCCGCAGTAGAACTCTGCTTCCAGAGAGGGGAGCTTTGTCCCAAATCACTGGAGTTTTCTCAGATGTCAGAGCCATTAGTTGGGTACCCTCTCTGAAGCCTCCATACACTCTGTCACACTGGTCACGCACCCCAGGATCCCCACCCTAGACAGTAACCCAGATCCAAGCAGGTTAAAGCAAGTATGATTACCCCTCATACTGGTTGCTTGGTCCCCCTACAATCTGCAGGCCAGGAGCTCTGAAGCAGCCATGCCACAGCCTCAGCCACTTCTCCCTCTGGGGGCAGAGGCCAGACTGCACTCCGGGACCCCCTCTTCCCAAAGTCCACTGACCTCTCACTTTGTCTTTGACATTTATGGGTTGATAATTCTGGCAACTGCCACAGCTGCTGGGGATCTGAAGTTCCTCCAGCTGGGGCTGGCCGTGGCTGCCCTGAGGCTGAAACCTCGAGCTTGGGGCTGGGTTCTGCTTCCAGCGTGCTATGCTGGCCCCTTCCTGCTGGCCTGCTGGGCTGTCTTCAACAGGTGGTTAGTTTCTCTCTGTCACTTTGTGGGTTCTGTAGCTCTAAAGTTTGTTTAGAGTCATTTTTTACATGTATTGGAGGAGGTGGAAGCAGGAGCCACACAGAAGTTCTTTTTCTACTCTGCCATCTTGATTCCCAAGACTTGGGTTTGATTCCTGCCTCTAACCTATACTGACTGTATGACCCTAGGCAAGTTGCTTAAACTCTTAGTACCCAATGAGTCTCTAAAAATCTAAATAGCAGAACAGACACCAACCTGAATTTAGAAAGTGTTTCCTCTTTAACATTATACAATGAAATCATGGGTTTAGGGGGTAGGGTGGGGGAAGTATTAAACAATGTGAAAGTCAGGCTTACAATCTAGAATTTTTATATCTCTTCCCTGTGACTATTTGTAGATTGGAAAATGGAAAACAGGGAGAACTGAGCACCTTGTGGATTTGTATGGAGTCCCTGAAGCCACTATGTCATCTATCCTTCCCTACACTAGATTCCCTAGCAGAGGTATCCTTCACTCTCCACTCCTTTCCGTCTATACAATCCTATCTATCCTTCAAGGCCTAGCCCAAGTCTCTACCAACTCCAAGCCATGAATCAATCAATCCATAAACATTTACCAAGTGCCTTCTATGTGCCAGGCACCGCGCTGAGCCCGGGGATATAAAAAGAGGCAAAATTCGATCCCTGCCCTCAAGAAGCGTATACTCGAATGTAGGAGACAACATACAAGCAAATCCATAGGAAGCAAGCTATCATACAGGATGAAGTGTTGCTGTTGTTTGTTTGTCCTTCATTTTTGAAGAGGAGCAAGATGACTCCTCGGTCATCAGAGTCCAGTCGGAAAACAAAGGTCAGAACAACTGGCAATGGCTCAGAAGGCAACAGATGACCTGGAGGTCTTCTTTTATTTCTTTTGAGGGACAATTGGGGTTGACTTGCCCAAGGTCATATGGCTAGTAAGTGTTAAGTGTCTGAATCCAGATTTGAACTCAGGTTCTCCTGACTCCAGGGATGGTGCTGTATTCACCACACCACCTAGCTACCCCAACCTGTGGGTCTTCAATCTCTGACCAAAGTTCTAAGGGTTCCACAGTTCCTGCTTTAGCCACCTTCACTGCCATTCAAACACATTGATCTCATCTGGCCATTGCCCTGAGTGAAATCTTCACCACTGGACTTGAGATCCATCAGTTACTCTCAACTTGGTTTAGACCTGCTGAGGTGTGGACCCTGCGCATGCTACTACATTTTGGAACCACGGGTGAGAGTTGAGAGGTGGATGAGCAGCCCTGAGAAGAGCTCAGCAAACCTTCCCATAAAAGGGACTCATCCTCCCTGAACACCCCACGCACCTCTACAGGATGAATAGGAAACAATTAACAGAGAGAAAGTGCTAGTTTTGAGAGGGTTGGGTAAGGCTTCCTGTAAAGGATAAGTTTTAATTGGGACTTAAAGGAAGCCAGAGAAGCCAACAGGCCTCAGTACAAAGCAGTCATGAGAAGCTGAAGGGGTGCCAAGATGATCAGGATGGTAAAAGGAACCTTGCTCAACTAAATCAACTCAAGAGGTTCTCAATGACTATTTGTGTTGAATGTGGTTCTCGTGCTATGGCTAAATCAATTGACTTTGGTTAACTGTTGAATGACCTATACGTATCTAATCTTATTCTTACCAGTCAGGCCTAGCCCCACACAGGCACTAAACTCATCAAAATTATTGATTTTCTTTTAATTCCATTCAATTTCAAATTATCCACACTAGTGGAGTGGAAGAAGTCTAATGTAATCTGTCTTTCAGGAACAAAATAAAGGTCTAGGTCTGAAGTAAGTATAGCTAGAGAATCCAATAGTTACTCTTGGTGCATGCCAGCACCAATCAATGTCTTGAGGGTAATCCTAGGAATGCTTAAAGTAGGTAGGTGGTATAGTGGGTGGAGTATTGAAACTGGAGTCAGGAGGAACCCAAGTTAAATATTGCCTCAGACACCAACTGGCTGTGTGACCTTGAGCAAATCAGCTTGCCCTTGGGTACAATGGGGATAATAATAACCCCTAGCTCACAGGGGTTCTTGTGAGGATCGAATGAGACATTAAGTGATAACTGCTTGGCAAACTTTAAAGTGCCACATAATCAATAGATGTAATTATTGAACCTAAGTTCTGTCAGTGATCTGGTTACAGATGCTGAGAATCCAGTTAGTCCTCAACTACCTTAGAATAGAGCAGACTGACACCTGCTGGACATCTTAGTTTGCAATGCCATGGAGTAATTACTGAGTCCTTAATATTATGGAGTGAGTGCCTGTTCCTTCAGAGCTTCACAAACCACAGTGGATTTCCCTCCAGTACAAGTAGATTTAATTGGCTCCATTCTAATTATGCAATACCATGTATTGCTTGTACTTACTGTTTAATGTGGGCAAACAATCATTAGATAGGTGATGAAATATAGCTGATGACAAAATGCCTTGCAAAATTCGAAAGGCGAACTCTGAAGAATTCTGAAAATTCCTTGTTAAAACCTGGTACAGTATCTCAAATGGGCAGAACATATTCAACAGCTCAAAGAAAATGACAATATCCTGTTCTGGAAAATGATACATCTGGACTATGGGTTTCAGGGAGTCTGGAAGGAACAGAAGACAGAGGGAAGCCAACAGGTGGGATCACCATTTACCAGCAGGCTTCATTCTGGTCAATCATTGGAACTTTTCATGCCTAAAAGCACTTTTTGGACCCATATCACTTTTAAGTAAATTTTAAGTTACTTTCTTCCTAAAAGGCATTCAGTTCCCTATGCCACCACAAACACATACCACATCTGGAAAAATGTGAATTCCCCTTTCATTTCCATCTGTTAGTAAGGGACAAGAATTCCCCTAAAGCTTCCCTCCTCTCAAAGGTAAAGGCAGAACTTGGAAATCAGAAACCCATTCTCTTCATATAGGCAGAGTCATAAGAGCTAGAAGGGACCTTAGAGGTGATCTCATTCAAAACCCCTCATTTTATAGTTGTGGAAACAGAGACCCAGCAAGAGCTTAAGGGACCTGTCCAAGGTCACATAGGTAGTAAATGGAAGAGCCAAGATCTGGGTCCAGGTCCTCAGACTCCAAATACAAATCCGTAAAATGTTTTTCCTCCATTCTTAAGTAGTAGAATAAAACAAAAACCTTTCTGACATGGAGAAAACCACTGTGCCACATAATAGATTTTCAAGTGGCATTATTTTTGAAAATGAAAAGCAATAGGCAGATGTAATATAAATGATCCTTGATTTAAAGGAACATCTCTCATTAGTATCATAATGGTAAAGGGAAGAGAATAAGCCTTTATATAGAACCTATTATGTGCCAGATAGTACATGTCTGTGCTAAGCACTTTTACAAATATTATCTCATTTGACTGTCACAACAACACTGTCAGGTAGACATTAGTACAATGGGAAGAGCACTTGCTTGGAGGTTGGAGGATCTGGGTTCAAATCTTACCTTTTTCACTTACTACTTGTTCCATTCTTTCTTTTTTTTAAATTAATTTGTTTATTTACTTTTAGTTTACAATATTCAATTCCACAGTCCCTTGAGTTTCAAATTTTCTCCTCCTCTCTCTTCCTCCCCTCCCCCATCACAGCAGCATGCACTCAAATATAGGATCTACAAATATCTTCACATTAATTATTAGTCAGGTTGTAAAGAAGGATTATGACTGATAGAATGATCAGTGGGAAAGAGGAAACAAAACAAAACAAGAAAAAGAAACAGCAAGATGTTTGTTTCAATCTGCATTCAGACTCTGCAGCTCTTTCTCTGGATGGGGATATCTTTTTCAATCATGAGTCTTTTGGAGTTGTCTTATAACCTTTCATTGCTGAGAGGAGCCCAGTCTATTGAAGTTAGTTGTCACGCAAACGTTGTGTCTGTGGACAGATTTCTCTTGGTTCTGCTCTTTTTGCTCAGCATCAGTTTATATAAGTCTCTCCAGGTTATTATGAAGTCTGTCGGCTCTTCATTTCTTATAGCACAGTAGTATTCCATTACATTCATATGCCACAACTTGTTCAGCCATTCCCCAATTGATCGGCACCCCCTTGATTTCTAATTCTTTGCCACCAAAAAGAGCTGCTATAAATATTTTTGTACACACAGGTCCTCCTCCCACTTCTGTGATCTCTTTGGGACACAACCCTAGAAGTGGTATTGCTGGGTCAAAGGACATACACTTATTTATAGCCCTTTGGGCATAGTTCCATATTGCTCTAGAAAATGATTGGATCAGTTCACAACTCCACCAAAAGTGCATTAGTGTTCCAATTTTCTACTTCCTCTCCAGCACTTATCATTTTCCTGTTTTGTCATCTTAGCCAATCTGGCCAGTGAGGTGTGGTACATCAGAGTTGTTTCGGTTTTCATTTCTCTAATCAATATTGATTTAGAGCATTTTTTTCATATGCTTATAGATACCTTTAATTTCATCTTCTGAAAACTATCTGTTCATGTCCTTTGACTCTTTATCAGTTGGGGAGTGGCTTGTACTTACTACATTCTTGAGCAAGTCATTTAACCTGCTCTCACTTTCCTCACTATAAAATGAGGGGATTGGACTAAATGGGGCCTGGGTTTCTTTCCATCTCTATATCTATAATCACAGTTTAGAATTGGAAGAGTGCTTAAAGATCCCCCATAAATCAATCACTTCATTTTACACACAGGGAAACTGAGACTCAGAGTTTTGGTGACTTATTCCAGGTCACACTGGCACAAAGCAGTCAACCCAGTTTTTTACTTCAGATCTAGGGCTTTTCTTCCACTCTCACATATGTGAAGTTTATCTAATTTTGATGGTGGGCACAAGGAAAAGAGAGATATAGATTCCCTTCAGCATCTTTCCTCTAACTCTTTTCTCTCTCCTTCCAGGAGCAAAACAAGAAAGTATCTAATGGTGTGAAGTGGGGGACAGAAGCTCAAATAGAAGCCCAAGGCAGTATGACTTGATAGCAACAGCACTAGATTGAACAGGAGATGAGTTCTCTGAACCTGGTTCTGGGCTAACTTGTAATGTAACTTTAGGCAAGTCTCTTCATTTCTTTAGGCCTCAGTTTCCTCCTCTGTAAAAATAGATTAGACTAGATCATCTCAATTCTCCTCTCCCTCCCCTATTATTCTATGCATTTCGTTCTTCCTCTTTCCTTTCACATTCCCTTCACTTCCAAGGAGAAAAAAAAAAACACAAACAGAAGAAACTAGGGACTAAGGAGCATTATAAATGTTTCCCCTCATTCTTAAATAGTAGAATAAAATGAGAGCCTTTGAGACAAGGACAAAAGGCACTTCCCCTTCATTCTGTCTCACCTGACATCACATCATTCCTTAGTGGAGTGATCAGCTTGCAGTCTGTTCCCTTTGTCTTGAGTCTCAATGCCAAGTGCTCCTCAGATCACCTAGGTCAGGAACATGCTTATTATTTGCTTCTGGGACATATAAGCAAGTCATTTAATCTTCTTAGGTCCCAGCTGAGTGAAGGTGCTGGGCTTCTGATTTCTAAAGTGCAATTCAAAAATCCCATGATCTTTCACTCTCCCGGCTTGCTAGTGGGTGTGGGGGAGGAGGAGGAGGAGAAAGAGCAAGGACGGTATATGGCCATAGCCTTCTAGATTGACACATCTCATTCAGAAAAAGGTTCCAGAACTGTACTGGAATTGGCAGGAGGGGAGGAGGATGTGCAATGAAGCAAGGGGGCTGGTAAAATAGAAGAGCAGCAAATGCAGAGTGAGGCAAAGTATGGCTGGGGCCTGCCTGAAGTTGGGGATCAGGTTAGGACCCCATAAATCAAGACACTGGGGCCTCAGGGTGGAAATTCTCAGCAAAAGGTTTAAAACCTTTTTTTTCATGGTTTTGTGTCTGATGATAAGTTTTTAATTCCCCTTCTTGCAGTCACATGTCGTTGTTGACAATCTGCTCTGTCCTATGCATCTTTCCATTGTCCTTTGGGGTTCACCACAATACACGTTTTCTGAGATCATGGTGCTGCACATATGTGTTGTGGGATAGAGAGGGGATAGTCCATGTATTGTTATTAAAGCATTTGACATCTGCAGCAAGTAAAAACTTGTAATTGTTGAAAGCACTGTATGATTTATTCAAATGCAATTAGCTATGGGGCTTCAGTTGTAAGTATAGGAGTGGTGTGGAGAATGGACGCATTAGTTGTGAGAATTACCTGGCACACAGTAAGCACTTAATAAAAGCTTTGTTTCCTTCCTTCCTTCCTTTGTTGAGACAGAGAAAAGAGAAGCCATCTGTTCTCCTCTGATCAACCCAGGAACGATCTGAGGGGGAGACTTCAGGAGCTTTTCTAAATATGGAAGGACAACTCTGGGGTAAGGAGATAAGTAAGCAAATGGAAATGGAAAAGTTGGAGACAAGAGTGATATAAGTAAATGAAGGGAATTTTGACCAAGGATGCCAAAGATAATCTAGGAAACAAAGTAAGAATTTTGCACTTGATTCACAGAACAATGGGAAGCATTAAAAAAAAAAGTAGGTAAAATTTTGGATCCATAGGCAACATTTTGCAAAAAGACACACCTTCACGCCAATGCCACCTGAAATGCTTCATCTCTCTTACATTCATTCTTCACCTTCATCTAGAATTTCCATCCCTCAATCCCTCAGTATTTTCTCTTACTTTACTAAGAAAATCGAAGTCATTCAAGTTCTTTCTTCCCCTATTCTCTTTATCTTAAAATCCCTTAATATCATTTCCCACTATCTCCTCCTCAGTCTCTGACAAAGAGGTGACTCTTCTCCTTACCAAGGCCAGTCCCATTTATAGTTGCCCTTGATCTTTCCTGTCTTCTTCAGAAGAATTCATCCTCAATAATCCGCCCCATTTGCCTCAGTTCTTCAACCCAATAGTGTGTGTGTTCAAATATACTCAATTCTTCCTAATCCTAAAGAAAAAAAAAACCTAAGTAAAGGTGTAGATCCAGTAAAACAATATACACAATGTAAATGAAAAGAACAATAATGACAAAACAATCAAAGATGAATGTTAAAAAGAATAAGAATCATATAAAGAAAAAGCATTGCACCAAATAAGGGATATCAGAAAACACTTCTCCCCCTTCCTTTGCAGAGGTGGGTAGAGGTAGTTCACAAGTGAGGAACATTGCATGTTAATATCATGCCTTTAAATACATTGATCAGTTTTAATTAATTTTTTCTCATTAAAAAAAATTTTGTTATAAGAGTTATCTCTTGGAGAAGGGATGAAAAGGGACACAAGAGAAAATCCAAGTAATAGAAGAACAAAAGATATCAATAAAAATCTAGTAAAAAAAATTTTCACTAAATCCTACTGTACCTTCAGTCCATCATCTTATTTCTTTCTTTTTCTGAACAAAAGTTAACTACAATCTTGGTCTCAACTGCCTCTCCTCTCACTCACTACTCAGACCTTTGCAATGTGGTTTCTGACCTTATCACTTAACTGAAATGGCTTTATGCAAAGTTACCAGTAATTTCTTTTTTTTTTTAAGCAATCGGGGTTAAATAACTTGCTCAAGGTTACACGGCCAGTTATTTCTGGGTGTGGTGCTGAGTATCTGAGCCTGGATTTGATCCAGGTCATCCTGACACTGGAGCCAGTGCTCTTACTCGCTGAGCCACCTGGCCGCCCCTAAGCAATTGGGGTTAAGTAACTTGCTCAAGGTTACACAGCCAGGTGTTTCTGGGTGGGTGCTAAGTGTCTGAGCCCGGGATTTGATCTCCAGGTCTTCTCAACACTGGAGCCAGTGCTCTTACTCAATGTGCTACCTGGCCACCCCGTACCAGTAATTTCTTAATAGCTAAATCTAATGACCTATTTTAAGTTCTATTCCTTCCCAATTTATCTGAGGCATTTGACATCACATTCTTTCCTCCCAGATTCTTTCTCCCTCTGGGCTTTTGTGCCACTACTCTCTCTTGGTTCTCTTATTAACTGTCTGACACTCTTCAATTTCCTTTGCCAGCTCATCACCCACATCACACCCACTAACAGAGAGAGTACCCCAAGGTTAGGTCAGAAATCCTTTCTTCCCTCTATATGTTTATATCTTTCAGTAACCTCTTCAGCTCCCATGAGTTTCAGTATGATCTCAATGCAAATGACTCCCCTATCTATATGTAGTGAGTGTGCTCTAATCTGGGCTCACCCTCCTAGAACAAAACTGGCTACATCTCTCACTCTGGGCTCTAGAGGTAACCTTGAGGGTTTGGGGTATCCCTTTTCTAATATTATCAGTCAACCACCCACCAGTTATGTTCTCCCACTGGTCACCTACAGTGACCAGCACCCCAATTCCACTTAACCATTTAATATCATTTAGATTTACAAATAAATTTTTACAGACATTTATAAACATAGAAACAAACAAAAAGTACAAATATTTCCCCCAACACCTTCACAGTATACTCTCTCTTATCCTATCTGAGCCTTTGAGAGAGTTCAGGCTTAGCTTCAGGTTGAGGCTCAGACTAAGCACAATTTCTATATAGCATTGGTCCCACCGAGTTCATGAACTGATGTTACATGACTGCTAGAGGAGTCTTAGAACCAGTTACTCTGGCCTGGGTCTTAAAGGCTACTCTGAGATCCTTGGGACTTCAATGCTGTACTACCCATAAAATCCTACATAGATTTGACTTCCTGACTGCCCTGGACTCACAGATGCCAGGATGCCCCCCTTGACAACTCACCATCCTGACCTTTTGAAACTCACAAGGCCAGAGCCTCCAATTCCTCTATCTAAAATGAAAAAACCAACATCATGGCAAAGGACAAAGGCCCATTTTCATAGGGCCACATGTAGATCTTGGTGAGAGAGGGCCCTAGGTCCTTCCTTTACATCACTGCTCTCATTGGATGTTATTAACTGAGTCAAACCAAGAGCAGAAATCCACCCAAAAGTCAGGGCCAATGCCAACCAAAGCCTTTTGAAGGTTCCCATTATGCCAGCTCTGTATCTGTAGCCAATCAAAGTGCCTGAACCATATGGTTAGCAGTTCGGTACCACTTACAGAATGTCTGCACGTGATCCACACTCTCTCTAAGGTCCTTTCATTATATGTCATCACGATTCTCCCAGAAGCAAGTTTTCCAACTTCTTCCATTTGGGGAACAGCATCATAGACTTTTTGCACATGTACCAATCCTCCATTACATTCATTACATATATTGTCCAGCCCCAGTCTCTCTTCCCTGAGCTTCAGTCCAGCATCACCAATTTCCCATTAGACATTTCAAACTATAAGTTCCAGAGATATCTCAAACTCATTATATTTAAAACTGAACTCATTGTCTTCCCTCTCATCAAAACCCTCTTTTCTTCCAAACTCCCCTATATCTATAGAAGGCATCACCATCCTTCCCTTCTCTCCGGTTCATACCTTCAGCATCATCCTAAGTTTCTCATTCTATCTCACCACACATATCCAATCAGTTGCCAAATCTTGCCATTTCTACCTTTTTTTTTTTGCCCTTTTTTTTTTGGAGGGGGGAGGCAGGGCAATTGGGGTTAAGTGACTTGCCCAAGGTCACACCGCTAGTAAGTGTTAAGTGTCTGACATTTCTATCTTTAAAACCTCTCATATACCTGACTCCATCTCTCCATTCACACAGCTACACCTTAGTCAGGTCCTCAACACTTCTCACTTAGATTATCATAAAGTACTCCCTGCCTCAAATTTCTCCCCAGTTTAGTACATCCTAGATATTTCTACCAATATCATTTTCTTTAATCACAAATTTGACTATGTAATTCTGGTCCTCAAACAACTCTAGTGGTTTCTTAGTGTCTCCAGGATAAAAAAAATATAAACTCCTTAGCTTGTATAGCTCTACAAGAAAAGAGAGGGAGAGGGAAACAGAGATATCAAGGTTATGTAAAAACGTAGGTTTCCTTTAAAAAAGAAAAAGCTCTTTACAACCTGTCCCTAATCTATTTTTTCAGTCTCAATGAGCATTATTCCCCCTTCTTCACTCTGTAATCCAGCCAGTTGGCCTTCTCTCTGTTCCATATACATGATTCTTCATTTCCCATCCCTGTACCTTTGCACTGTCCATAGTTGTTCCTGGAATTTCACTCTGTTCTTATCTCTACCTCATGGAGTTACATTATTTTCTTTAATAAGTTGCTCGATCACCATCTTTTCCATCAAGCCTTTCTTGATGCCCCAATTGATAGTTCCTACCTTCCCAAACGATCTTGTATTTAGCTGCTACCTTGCACACATCTGTATTGATTCACTTACCATTTATTCTGTATTTATTTTTATATCTGTATTTGTTGTCTTCCCCATTCCAGGGAAAACTCTTGACAGTGATTGTCTTACTTTTTTGTGCTCATGTATCCAGCACCAAGCATAGTGCCTGGCATAAAGCAGATGCTTAATAAATATTGGTTGGTTGATTGATAACTGTGGCAGGGCTAGAACTCCTCTCTCCTGACTGCTACCCCATCACTCTTTTCCTAATAACATGCTGCCTAATTGTCTAAGCAAACATCCCACTTTTCATCTGTGTTGCTGCCAGATACAGACGTTTCCTGGGAAATCACAAGGCTAAGGAGGTTGGCTTCCCCTTGTGAGGTATACTAAAACCCCAGACCCTTAAAAAAAATGGAACTGTCCAGTTGCCACACCAGATGCAGGAACATTTTAGTATCCCCACTGCAGAAGAAACAGAGGCCTCGACTCCAGACATGGCCAGGAAGAAAACATTCCTAATTGACAAACACTGAAGTTCACAAGGATACCTAGGGACTGGAATGAATGCTTGTTGCCATGGTACTGCTTTCAATTATGCTTGTGCAGACGTTCTCTTATCACATTTGCTCTCCTACACACAGGCCGCTTCTCCCCCTTCCTCATCTGCTGGTATTTCTCATTCTGCATGAGGCACAGAGGTACAAGTCAGGCAAGAATCCACGCATGGCCCTTGTCCAGAGTGGCTATCCCTTCAGCCTGAGAAGCCTGTGAGACCAGGGGCTGTTTCAAAACTGTCCTTGAGAGCAGAGCCCAGTATGAGGTGAACATCAAAATAGAAGTGAGGCAATTCTTACAAGAGGTTGCAGACAACATGCAGGGCTGACTGTTTCACAGAACTCTGAACAGTGTCTCAGGAGAGTGTTTGGATCAGTTCCCTGGAACAATGCCCTTTGCAAAATGCTCCTTCCAGTAAACTAAAGGGGCTGTTCTCAAGCTTATGTTGAGTCATTATTCTCACAGAATCACATATTCTTTTCTTTTCCCACTTAATAGTATTTTATTTTTGCCATTACATGTAAAGATAGTTTTCGACATTTACTTTTAGAAAATTTTGAGTTCCAAATTTGTTTCTCCCTCCCTCCCCCACCCTCTCCCCAAGAGAGCAAGCAATTTGACATAGGTTATACGTGTACAATCATATTAAACATATTTCTACATTAGTCATATTGTAAAAGAAGAATCAGAACAAAAGGGAAAAAACATGAGAAAGAAAAAAAGAGAAAATTTAATTCTTCAATCTGCATTCAGATTCCATAGTTCTTTTTTTGGATGTGGATAGTATTTTCGATCATGAGTCTTTTGGAATTGTCTTAGATTATTGTATTGCCAAGAAGAACTAAGTCTATCAAAGTTAAGAACCACATATTCTAAGTTGGAGACCTTATTATCATAAGCATACCGTGTGCTAAGTACTAAGGATATAAAGAAAAAAGTCTCTACCCTCAAGAAGCTCACATTCCAGGGGGAGGGGAGAAACCCATGTAAATATTCAGATATATACAAGATATATACAGAGTGGATGAGAAACCATTTCAGAGGGGAAGGCATTGTCAGCTGGGAGAATCAGAAAGGCCTCCTGAGGAAAGTGAAATTTGAGCTGAGATTTGAAGGAACCAGAGAAACGAAAAGGCAGAGGTGGGAGGGAGAATATTCCAGTTTTGAGGGACAGCTAGTGCAAAGACAGAAACTGGTGGTGGAGAAAGGTATAAAAAAGATGGGAAGGGGGGCAGCTAGGTGGTGCAGTAAATAGAGCACTAGCCCTGGAGTCAGGAGGACCTGAGTTCAAATCTAGCCTCAGACACTTAACACTTACTAGCCATGTGACCTTGGATAAGTCAACCCCAATTGCCCTCCTTTACCCCCTCCAAAAAAAAGCAAAAAAAAAGATTGGGAAGGTAGAAAGGGGTCAGGTTGTGATGAACTTTAAATGCCAGACAAAGGAGTTTATAATTTATGTTTCAGGTAGTGGGGAGCCACTAGAATTTATCATGTAGAGAGCTGACATGGTCATATGTGAGTTTTAGGAAAAATCACTTTAGCAGCTGTGTAGAGGAATGACATGGAGAAAGGTATGAGACAAGGATACAAATAGAAGGCTGTTGATATAATTCAGGTGAAAGGATGTAAGACCCTGACCTAGGGTGGTGGCTATGTGAGTAGAGAAGTTTTATACAAGAGTTGTTGAGAAAGTACAAATGGGGGTGGCAAGGTGGCACAGTGAATAGAGCACCGGCCCTGGAGTCAGGAGGACCTGAGTTCAAATCCAGCCTCAGACACTTGACACATTTACTAGCCTGGTGACTTTGGGCAAGTCACTTAACCCCAATTGCCCTCCAAAAAGCAAAAAAAAAAAAAAGAGAGAGAGAGAGAGAAAGTACAAATGACAAGATTTGGCAATCAATTTGTTATATGAGAAAAGTGATAGTGAGGAATCAAGAGTGAAACTTGGAGGCTTGCAAAGTTAGGTGACTAGAAGGATGGTGGTTCCCTCAACAGTAACTGGGAATTTGGAGAGAAGCAAGGGTGTGGAAGAAAATATAACGAGTTCGTTTTGGACACATTGAGTTTGAGATGCCTACAAGACACATTCACTATGTCCTGAAAGAAGCTGGTAATGGAAGACTATAGAAAGACTTCAATGGCAATACTGATGTGGGAATCATTTGCATAGAGCTAATGAGATCATCAACTGAAGTAGCATAGAAGAAAAAGAAGAGAGGCCCAGAACCAAGCCTTGGGAGACACTCACAGCTTGTGGGCAGGAAGAAGTCAGTTGATAAACTAGCATTTATTAATTATCTACTATGCGCCAAGCACTGATAAGCTCTAGGTATGCAATAAAAGGCCACAACAAAAAAACAAAACCCAGTCCCTGCTCTCAAGGGGCTCACAGTCTAATGAAGGAATTAATGTGCAGACAATCATGTTCAAACAAGATACAGAGGTATCTACAGATCCATGCATATTGATATGTTGATCTATTACAAATCAGGTATAGCTTGAAAGTGAGTTTTTTTTTTTATTTGTTTGCTTTGTATTCATTGTTGGAGAGCTATGTTGAGCCCTCATCCCACTCTTGGATGGACTCAGCTCCTATTTTGCCAACTGAGTTCTGCTTTGCCATGGTTACTTTCAGGGCTGTAGGGCCCAATGGCAGAAACAGGTCTTAAGCCTTCCAGAAGATGGATCTAATTTTTCTTTGGGCTTTGATGAACCTAAAAAATAAACAGTGAAAATGAACAAAATGGCATCTAACATTTTTGGAACACCTGAATAAAATTTACCATCTTGGATTAAGTCAACTGGGATCATTCTAGAAAGGACGATTCTAAAACAGCACTGTCAAACTCAAATAGTTCCATTACATATTGACTTCGAAAACCACAAATTAACATTATCTACATTGTATTATATTTTCATTTATTTTATTCAACATTTCCCAATTACATTTTAATCTGGCATCTTGGGACCAACCATCTGGCTACTTTTCAACGATTCTTTCCAATGGTTGATGACATGAACTACTTGATGTTTCTATATCTGAATGATACTATTTTTTTTCAAGATTTTACAAGAGAATGAAGAAAGACTACTGCATGTATTTAGGAAAATATGTACTACATGCATGTGTAATGCATGTTCTTCTAGATGTCATTGTTCTAAAGCTAATTGACAAGTGTCAATTCTGTGGTGACTTTGTTAAGTCAAAAGGAGGTGGGTGCTAGCCCTAAGAAGAAAGAAATCCTTTGATTGTTAAATTGTATAGTGGATAGAGTGCTAGGCCTGGATTCAAGAAAACCCAAGTTCAAAATCAGACTCAAATACTTACTTGCTGTGTGACCCTAGGCAAGTCATTTAACCTCTTTCTTTCTTCAACTGTAAAATGGGGATCACAAAAGCACCTATTTCTATGAGTTGTTGTGAGGATCAAATGAGATAATATTTGTAAAACATTTAGCATAGTGGTACATAGTAGGAATTTAATAATTCTTATATAATTTAATTAAAATTAAATAAACTTAATTAATAAATTCATATTCCCTCCCCTTAGGACAATGTGAATTGATGGATAGTATTCACTATGCTGGACTTCAAGCAAGACTTTTACTTCATCCTCAAACCATCCTTCTCTTAGCAGGAAGGCTTCAATTTGTTCAATGATTCTTGTTAAGCAGTAAGGGTTTCATAACTGGTTTCCAAGTTACCCTCTCAGCAGTGAATTATCTCCTGAGGGTGTAATGTCCTACACATTTAGACAATTTATGTGGCAGAGTTACCACTTCACCTTCCTTCCTCTTTCTCCAAAGTGTCCATAGCATGATGTTAACGGTTGTTTGTTTATTTTTGTTTTTTTTTTTAAGTATTATTACAGCCTTTAGGGACCTCTCAAATCAATAGTCTTCAATGAGCAACAAATTCTGCTACAGAAGCAGTAATTATTCCTCCTAGCACACAAATATGCAATGTCCAATGACAACTCAGCACTGTCATTTCTATACATGTGACAAATTTTAACAACAAACAAAAAGTTCAATGGTATTCAGTTCACAACATGAAAGATAACTTACTGTGTTTACAATGGCAAACTGTCAAATTGCAACCTAAAATTTGAGAAAATAAATAAATCTTCAAAATTCTCAGTGCCACTAGGATAAGCAGCTTTAGTCATGTAGTTTAGTCTACTATTCTAAACAGTTTATATCTTGAAATATCAAAGATGTTTAGGACCCTTGCCCCCAAAAGAAAATCTTCAATGGATTTCTGCAATGATAAAGGAAAAAGGCTTGGTTTGACCCAATACTCCATAATCTGCCTTAACGAAGTCATAATAACCCCACATGAGCCTCCATAAAATGTCACAAGAATCTCGTGTTGTCCCCCTGACACTTCTGGCTCTGGGACCCCTTCCTCCTTTTCCTAAATTCATTAGGTTTCCTGACCAGTACAACACTTCCAATTCACAGACTAAGAACCACAATTCCAGTTGCAAGGTATCTAATTAAGATGCAATACAGTGTAAATATCAAGAGAGAATTCAATAGGAGAATCATTCTCTGCCCTTGTACACAAAGAAGTCAGTCTCCTAGACTTTCCAATGTGGTGTCCCTTCCTTCCCCCCTTTCCCATCCCCTAAACAAACACCTGGGGAACACTTGCATGGGAGCAGAGGAACTAGCTCCGTGCATATTAATAGAGTGAAGAGTCAATCATTCTTTCATGTTCTCTCAGCATGTTCTCCAAAGCCAGCATGAACATCTGCTGAAGGTCTTTGGGCTGGATATGTTTTCGTTCTGGGCTTCCAGTTCCCTCCATATGGAGTCAATTTCCCCATTTTCCCTACTTTGCAATATCCAGAGCCTAAATACACTTGCTATAGACTACAATGCTAATATTCTTCTCAATAGCTCGCATCCCAGATCAGACTCCAGTTTGACTCTCCACCCAATTCTGCCCAAGAACTCCTGGGGTATTCATTTTCTATGGGGCTCCCCACTGAATCCAGGCACAAATCCCATGAGGATACTGACATCCTGAACCTTCTTCCAATGAACCACTGATCCTCTTCTCTGCTCATTATTGGCACTGAAGCCAGGCAGGATTTCTCTACCAAAGCCAGTCTGGCATGCCCCTATTAAAGATATAATGTGGGAATCCTAGTTCATGATTATTTTTTAAAGAAGTGGTCCTGAAAGAACATTATTATATGGTGGTATTGAATATATTCTTCGCTTACTGAATTCCAAAACTGTTTCCTTACCCAGTCATTTTTTTTTAATGAGATTATCTGGAAGCTTTGCAATAGAATAATGGGGCAGGGGGAGAATGCTAAGATAATGGCATTTTATTTACAGCTCTCCCCAACATTAACAAGAATAATAGACACCAGCAGCATTCATTTCAGTGCCACCCAGCACGAGCACCTGGATTTGCCCATTAAGGGAAACTGTACCAGAGGCCAAATGCTTTTAATACTATTCCTTCCATCCTTTGATTCTTAATGAGGCCCCAAAATAGGTCCAGAGCTGATCAGTACACTCTAAAAAAGAGTAAAGAGGACTGAGCTCCTCTTAAGGACATATAATGAGACAATCCTCCATGTACAGTAAATTTGAAATGGTGCCCAGAATGTGCATAGACCTTGAAGAAAGAGTGCCTGAGGTGCTGGCATTGATCATTTTAGTCTCTATGTAATTTAATCTACATCTAACTCCTTTGCTAATCCCTCCACAAAACACTTTATAGAGAATGTTATTTTTCCTTCCTCCCTTCCTTTCCTGTTTTCTTGGCCTGTGTCAGTTCCTTTTTGAATCATCAGTTATTTCAGATGGGTTGTTTTATTTCTTTATTTTTTTCCAAATGCTTTATTAACTTCTGATTTACATCTTTCATTTCTGCCAGATTTTGAGTTACAAATTTTCTCCCTGTTTTTCCCCTACCCACCCCCCTCCAAAATAGCAGTCCCACAGGATATCCCCTCCTCCAATCTGCTCTCTCCCATATTTTCTCCTGTACCCCTTTCGACTTTTCCAGTGGATCTCTATGCCCCAGTGCCTGTATATCTTATTTCCCAATTACATGTAAAATAGTATTGATAATAGTATATATGTATATATATATGCATACATACATACCTGAATATTTGATTTTAAAACTCTGAATTCCAGATTCATTCCCTTCCTCCCTTGTCACCTACCCTTACTGGGAAGATAAGCAGTTCAGTATAGGATGTACATGTGTGGCTAATGCAAAACAATAACATAGTAGACATATTGTAAAAGACTGACTATATTTCCCTCCAACTTGTTCTATTCTCTACTTTGATCCCATCCCTTTTCAAAAGTGGGTGCTTCCAACTTCCCTCCCCCCCAGCCTGCCCTCCCTTCCATCATTCCCCCTCTCATCCCCTTCCCCCCCTACTCTCCTGTAGGGTGAGATACCCTATTTAGTGTCTATTTCATTCCCACCTCAAGCCAAATTCAATGGGAATAAGGTTGACCCTTTTGCCTTCCTATTCTTCCCCTCCATTGTAACCATTTCCCCTTGCCTCTTCTGTATGAGATAGTTTACCCCATTCTGTCTCTCCCCATCTCCTCTCATTATTTTCCTCTCTCACCTCTTAATTTCACCTTTTAAGTATCATCCCTTCCTGTTAAATTGGTCCTGTGCCCTCTATCTATGTATACCTGTAAACATATATACACACATTCACATATGTATTCATATGCCCATATACCCTCATATATAGACATATATGTGTGTGTGTATTTATATTCCCTTCAACTACTGAGAAAAGTTTCATAAGTTACAATTATTGTTTTTCCATGTAGGAATGTTAATAGTTCAACTTTGATAAGTTCCTTATGGTTTCTTTTCCCTGTTTACCTTCTCATACTTCTCTTGCTTCTTGTATCTGAATGTCAAATTTTC
The DNA here is from genome assembly GCF_028583685.1 of Petaurus breviceps papuanus. Classification (NCBI taxonomy): domain Eukaryota; kingdom Metazoa; phylum Chordata; class Mammalia; order Diprotodontia; family Petauridae; genus Petaurus; species Petaurus breviceps. Next base: position 2,072,657 of record NW_027185665.1, read on the forward strand.
TGTTCAACTCTGGTTTTTTCAGCAAGAATGCTTGAAAGTCCTCTATTCCATTGAATGACCATATTTTACCCTGAAACATGATACTCAGTTATGCTGGGTAGGTGACTCTTGGTTTTAATCCCAGCTCCTTTGCCCTCTGGAATATCATATTCCAAGCCCTTCGATCCCTCAGTGTAGAAGCTGCCAGATCCTGGGTTATCCTGATTGCGTTTCCACAATATTCAAATTGTTTCTTCCTGGCTGCTTGTAATATTCTCTCCTTAATTTGGGAATTCCAGAACCTGGCTATAATATTCTTAGGAGTTTTCTTTTTGGGATCTTTTTTCAGGAGGTGATCAGTATATTCTTTCAACATCTATTTTGCCCTCTGATTCTAAAACATCAGGGCAGTTTTCTTTGAGAACTTCCTGGAGGATGAGTTCTAGGTTCTTACTTTAATCATGGCTTTCAGGTAGTCCAACAATTTTTAAATTATCTCTCCTGGATCTATTTTCCAGGTCAGTGGTTTTTCCCATGAGATATTTCACATTGCCTTCTATTCTTTCATTTGTTTGGATCTGTTTAACAGTATCTTGATTTCTCATAAAGTCATTAGCTTCCATTTGCTCCAGTCTAATTCTGAAGCCTTCTGAAATCTGAAGATTCTCCTCTGAGCTTTTGAGATTCTTTTTTGATCTGGCAAATTCAACTTTTTAAGGCATTCTTCTCCTCATTGCCTTTTTGAGCCTCTTTTGCCATTTGAGTCAGTCTGGTTTTTTAAAGTGTTATTTTCCTCAGTCAGGCTGTTGACTCTCATTTCATAATTTTCTTGCATTGTTCTCATTTCTCTTCCCAATTTTTCCTCCACTTCTCTTATCTGATTCTTAAGGTCCTCTATGGCCCGTAACCAGCTCATATTTTCCTTGGAAACTTTTGGTGCAGGAATTCTGACTTCACTGTCTTCCTCCTGTTTCATGCTTTGCTCCTTTTTGTCCCCAAAATAGGAGTTTAGTGTTGGAATCTTCTGTCTGCTTTTTTTCCTTTGCCTGGTCATGTCACCCCTCAGTCACTTGACCCCTGGGCTTTTTGCCACAGTAGGACTCTGCCACCAGACAGGGGAGCTTTTGTCCCAAACACTGGGGTTTTCTCAGGTGCTGGAGGTATTAGATGGGTACCCTCTCTGAGGTCTCCACATGCTCTGGCAAGCTGGACATATACCCCAGGACCTCCACCCTAGACTGCAATCCAGATCCCAAAAGGTTAAAGCAAGAGCCATTACCCCTCAGACTGGTGGCTGGTCCCCCTACACTCTGCAGGCCAGGAGCTGAAGCTGCCACATGGCACTGGCTGGCTGTGCTGGTGCCTCAGCGGCTTCTCACCCCAGGGGCAAAAGCCACGCACTCCCACTTACTGGTCCCAAAGTCCAGACTGTACTGCCCTCTTACTTTGTCCTTCACATCTGTGTGTTGATAAATCTGGAAACAGCCACAGCTGTTGCTGATCTGGAGTCCCTCAGGCAGTGGCTGGTCAGGCCCACCCTGGGGCTAAATCCTCTGCTCCCAGAGCACTGCCCTGGTCGATTCCTGCCAGCCTGCCGGGCTGTCCTCAGCAGGAGGTTATCTTCTCTGTGTCATTTTGTGGTTTCTGTAGCCTATTTCTTTATTTATTAAAAAAACAAACAAAGCCTACACTAGTATAAGGAGTGTGGTCCCCAGTTAAGATATGTCTGTCTACATGGGTTGTTAAAATGTGGTTTACAGAGAAGCATCACTGGAATCTTACCCATGCTACCCTTCATCCAAGAGACAGTAATTCCTTATTTGAAGGGAGCAAAGGGGACACAAGGTTGTTTACTCCAGTCTCCAAGGGGAAAGCAAAACTATAATTATATCTATCTATTCCCCCCTAAATATTGGTAGTCTAGAGATGAATAGGGTCAGAATAAAAAGTTGCTTTCTTGATCACTCTTACATTTGGTAAGGTTCCCCAAGATTACACCTGTAGATTTTTCATCAATTAGTATTTTTTTTACCTTTTCTGACCAATTCCATATACTCTACTGGTATATGAATTTCCACATGTAGAAGTGGTACTAAATGATAGATCAATCCTATATTAGCACTTTTGATGTTACTGTTATTAACATTATTATTATTTATTGTCTACACTAACCGTAAGTACAATACCCATTTTTGGACATTCCTTTCCCAAGTTAGAAGTAACTAGTGTAGTTGAGATCCAACTTCAAAGCCAGGAAGATCTGAGCTCAAGTACTGTATCTAATGCATACTGATTCTAGGCAAGTCAATATTCATGTCAGGGGTCTAGGCAATTATCCAAGACTGTAAATTACAAAGATGTCAACCTGCATTGGAAGAAGTACTTCCCTCACCTGTTATTCCCTATACCAATGAAATCACAAGCCTAGTCCTTATCCCTATCCCTTTCTCAGGTAGAAGAAACTTTTCTATTATGATGAGGTATTGAAATGCTTTTTGCTTGCTTATTAAGAGTTCAAAACTTTCTTTGTGTCATTGACGCTTGTCCTGGAATATTTACTTGTCAAAATTGCAAAGCATTTTTTTTCCTTTTCTTCTAACTTGTACAAAAAATTTTACTCTTCTTCCCATTCCCACTTCTCTAAGATAACAGTAGCTCCAATCTGGGTCATTTTCAGGATGTTTACAAGTATATATGAAGACCAGAATTCAGCAATAATAGTACCTCTTCAGGGCACTCACCATCATCCTTAAGCTCACGGTGGGAACCAAACCATCATTCGTTTCTCCCCAGACAACAGGCAATCTGCAAAGGTCAGAGAAATCACAAGTAAGGAGAGGACTGTCCAGATGCCAAACTCATGGGCTCTATTCAATTAGCATTTAGAAAAGACTGCTCAAGAGCTCAGGAACATGCCAACTGGTCATGAGAACGTGTAAATCTTCAAGAACACTTGAAGGGTGAGGGGCCTTGGTAAAAAGGTGATAGTGTTCATGATATTTACATAGTAGAGTGATCTTGCCTCATCTTGCATTGTTTCTGAAGATATCCTACATCTTTTATGCAAGTAGGGTCCCAGTATTAGCATGGGCAAGGCTGGTGAAGAAGGAAGTGTATAGTTCCAGAGGAATGGATCCTTCATCTGGAAGTAGCTGACAGGGCCAAGAGCAACCTTCCAAGCACTATGAGAACTCACTATCCATCTGAGAGTCAACTGACTATAATTCATCTCTACAATAATTCATATCTTTAAACAAGTCTCACAGGAAGACATTTGAGTTTTACAGTGGACCGTGCTTTCATGGTTTAGTGGGAAAGAGGGGATTGGAGTAATGTTTACTATTCACTTAGAGAGCACAAGTTATTAAATGTTGAGGAGTGGGTAAGAGAGCCTGATCACATCTCCCACCCTTAAAATTAACCCCATAAAACAAGGACATCTATCTTTATGTTCTGAAACATTGTAAATCATACAGAAATTTCTTGTTCTTTGAAAAATTTAGTATAATTTGACTGTGGATCCTCTTGGGCCTAGTGTTAGAAGAAAGAGAAAATTTGTGAAATTTCTATGCTTAGAAAAGGAGCAAAACACCAAGCCATCAGAAAGAAGATAAGGAATAATCAAGACCAAAGGAGAGAACAATACAGTTGAAACAAGGAACAATTGAAAAGATAAAAATTGTCTGATTTCTCTTTTTGTAATGGCTCTGTTTAAATTGTCCACTTACTGCTTTATTAATTTTTTCTTTTTCTTCTTTTAAAAAATCATTAATTTATTTTAAACTTAAATACACAATAAGAAAAGAAAAAGAAACATTATAAACTTAAATGCAGAAGAAAAAAGAAAAAAATATTAGCATGTGCACAAAACAATGTAAGATTCAAAATAAATTTCCATTTCAAGAAAGCATATATATATATATATATATATATATATATATATATATATATATAAAAAAAAAAGTATATATTAAAAACTATGCATTAGTTATCCGTCTTTTCTTTGCTTCCTTGTAGGTTTTCTTTTGTTCTCTGCTGTGTACTTTTTACTTTGTTCTCTTTTTCCCCTTTCTTTCCCCAAAAAGGCTACAATTAAGAGCCAAGATATAGATAGATAGATAGATAGATAGATAGATAGATAGATAGATAGATGGATGGATGGATGGATGGATGGATGGATGGATGGATGGATGGATGGATGGATGGATGGATGGATGGATAGATAGATAGATAGATAGATAGATAGATAGATAGATAGATAGATAGATAGATAGATAGATGATAGATAGATAGATAGATGATAGATAGATAGATAGATAGATAGATAGATAGATAGATAGATAGACAGATAGATGGATAGATAGGTAGATGGAGATAGAGATGTCTACACACACACATACACATATATACACATAAACATGCATATGCATTCCTTATCAGCAAAGGTTCCCTCAATCTTCCACAGCTCAGATGCTGGACGTCTCACACTGTACAAGAGATGAAAGTTCCTGTGACTGGGACTGATGCTACCTCTCAACCCAGCTAATCCCAGGTCTTGCCACTTACTGTTTCAGCCTGTTTACTCCTCACAGGGAACAGAACTGGGATTTTTCTTCAGATCTTCTGCAATTGTCCCAGGAGGACTATTTTGCCTCAACTCACATTTATTTTGATTGCTTTATGTTCACCCTAAGGCACTATTTTATCTTGTTTCTGTTGGAAATCTGGAGAGTTTGGACATTTCTGACCTATTCTGCCATCTTCCCAGAATCTTCTCCGCTTACTACTTTATCTTGGTATTTGATACTATTATACAGAAACCATCCGTTTCTCTTAGGTTCACAAAATTACTGGCATGAACTTTGTATAGTGATTTCTGATATTTTTGTTCTTTTTTTTCTGTTTTTTCTTTTTCCATTTCTACTTCTGAGTTTCCTCTTGGATTTCCTCTTATTTTTCTTTGATTAAACTTGTTAATTATTTATCATTTTTAAAATCTTCTTACATTTGTTTATCTTTTCAATTATTTTCTTATTTTCAACTTTACTGATCTCTCCTCTGGTCTTTATTATGTCTTATGTTCCTCTTCTAGTGGTTTAACATTTTGCTCCTTCTCTAAGTAGACATTTCATTAATTTTCTCTTTCTTTCATTGACATAAACATTCAAGAGTGTGGATTTGCCTGTGGTATCATCCCACAGATTTTTATATATAGGACCTGTGTTGTCACTGTCCTTAATGTATTCTGTAATTATTTTTATAATCTCTTCTTTTGCACAATCATTGTTTGGTAAGTAATTTTTAAAATGTTTTACCTTTTGTTCACCCCATCATTTTTATTACAGTCATTGCCTATAAAATATTGTTTAGAATCTCTGCTTTGGATAATTGAATGAAAAATAATTTACTAGGTAAATTACTTCATTCTAGGTAATGTTGTAAGGACTAGGGATACAAAAAAAGCGGGGGTGGGGGACAGTCTCTGCCCTCAAGGAACTTACTTTCTATTAAGAGAAGATAATATACATTGGAAAGTGGTGGCCAGGGAGTTTGGATATGTGGAGTCACAAGGATGGTGAGTTGATGGATAGGGCAGTCAATTGACATGACCTTTCTGTTATTATTTGTTTAATTACTGTTCCTAGAGCATGAAATATAAAGTAGAGGTAAAAAGGTGGGATACATTCTTGACGGCATACAGATGGTAAAATAGACTGGAGGGACAATTGGATAGGATAAGAAGGTATACATCTTTGTTATCTGGCATGTGAACTTTTAAAATTGTTCTTGTTTATCCTTTGTTCTCAAAGAGAACCAAAGACATCACAAGGGTGATATCTTGACTTGCGTGTGAATTGGATATGAGCAGGTCAGAACTATGCACAGTCTTCAGTCTTACTCTTTTCTTCAGAGTCATCAAAATCCAATGGCAAGACAAAAGTGGATGACCTTGACCTTTCTAAATTAAGGTCTTTTCCATATCTCAATTTGTCTGAGATCACATCTATTCAATAACTAAAGTTTGGGTAAGAATTAAGACAAAAGATGCTTCAATTTATCATCACAAAGATATCATATGGAAGGGGAAGACCCTCAGAGTTTGTAGAAAACAATTGCTACAATCACTCATCCTAATCCATCAAAAACTAAACAATGAGCCACAGAGGCTTGGGTTGAAGCTATTATTGTCCATTCAATGAAAGCCAGAGTGATTTGGGTTTTAAGATGGAATCAAGTAGTTCCATTTAAAACACAATGGACTTTTTTTTTACTTTCACATTATAAATTAGTCAGGTTATTAAGACAGATTGTATCAGATGGAATGAAGCATGGTAAAGAAGACATAAAACCAAACAAGAGAAGGAAAAAGATCAGGTATTTTGCTTCCACCTGGATATAAACTCAATTCTTTCTAGTTCTTTCTCTGCACATATTCTCTCCATCATGAGTCTTTTGGGATTGACTTATATCACTGCATTGCTGAGAAGAGTCCATTCTATCAAAGTTGGTCATCACACATACGTTGTATCTGTAATTGTGTACAAATTTCTCCTGGTTCTACTTTTCTCACTAAGCATCAGTTTGTATAAGCCTCTCCAGGTAAATATGAAGACCGTGTGTTCTTCAAGAAAAGAAAAAAACATGTTCCTCGTTTCTTATAGCACAATAGTATTCCATAACATGCATATACCACAACTTGTTCAGCCATTCCCCAATTGATGGGCACCCCCTTAATTTCCAATTCTTTGCCACCACAAAAAGAGCTGCTATAAACATTTTTGTACATATGGGTCTTCTTCGCACTTCTATGATCTCTTTGGGATATAACCCTAGGAGCAGTATTGCTGGGTCAAAGGATATGAAAGTATTTATAGCCCTTTGGGCATAATTCCAGATTGCTCTCCAGAAAGGCTGGATCAATTCACAACTCCACCAGCAATGCATTAGTGTTCCAATTTGCCCACATCCTCTCCAGCATTTGTCATTTTCCTGTTTTGTCATCTTAGCCAATCTGACTGGTGAGATGTGGTACTTCAGAGTTGTTTTGATTTGCAATTCTCTAATCAATAGTGATTTAGAGCATTTCTCCATGTGCTTATGGATATCTTTAATTTCTTTCTCTGAAAATTGCCTGTTCATATCCTTTGACCATTTATCAATTGGGGAATGACTTGTATTCTTAAAAATTTTACTCAATTCTCTGTATATTTTAGAAATCAGTCCTTTGTCAGAGACACAGGTTGTAAAGATTCTTTCCCAATTTCCCAGCTTCCTCTTAATCTTGGTTACATTGGCTTTGTTTGTACAGAAGCTTTTCAATTTCATGTAATCAAAATTATCCATTTTACATTTTATAATGTTCTCTAATTCTTGTTTAGTCAAAAAGTCTTTCCCTCTCCACAAGTCTGACAGGTAAACTATTCCTTGTTTTAGGAGACTTCTTACAGTATCAACCTTTATACCTAGATCATGCACCCATTTAGACTTGATTTTGGTATATGGTGTTAGATAATGGTCTATGCCCAGTTTCTGCCATACTATATTCCAGTTTTCCCAGCAGTTTTTGTCAAATAGTGAGTTCTTATACCAAAAACCAGGGTATGGGGGTTTATCAAACAATAGATTACTATAGCCGTTGACTTCTGAATCTAGTGTGCCTAATCTATTCTACTGATCCACTCCTCTATTCCTCACCCAGTACCAAGTAGTTTTGATGAATGCTGCTTTGTAATACAGATTGAAATCTGGTATAGCTAGTCCACCTTCCCTAGCATTTCTTTTCATTAATTCCCTTGATATTCTGGACCGTTTATTCTTCCAAATGAATTTTGTTACTATTTTTTTCTAGCTCTATAAAGTAGTTTTTTGGCAAATTAATTGGTATGGCACTAAATATATAATTTAATTTTGGTAAAATTGTCATTTTTATTATATTAGCTCGACCCAGCCATGAGCAATTGATATTTTTCCAATTAGTTAGATCTGACTTTATTTGTGTGAATAGTGTTTTGTAGTTGTGGTCATATAGGTCCTGGGTTTGTTTTGGCAGGTAGATCCCCAAATATTTTATAATGTCTACAGTAACTTTATTTTTTTTATCAAGATTTATTTTAATTTCTAAAAACATAAATGTTTAATTTTAAACCACACTCCCCACAAGTAACATTTCTTGTACCACATTAAACTGTCAATATGTTATAACTAATCTCTAGTTAAGTCCAAACATCAAAAACAATAACATCCAATCAAAAAATAATGGCCTTAAAAAAAGGCTAATCGCCAGTAAAGTAAAATACAAAAAAGTTTTCAGAGTTCACAAATGTTACAACAGAAAGATAAGCGATTCAAGTAGAGTGCTATTTTAAAATTATTCCAACAAGAAGCATGTGTGCATGTTGTACTTTATAAATGTTTACTTTGAACCTTTACTTTGTAAAATTACTAATATTTTATTACTAGACAATAAATTATGGGGTTGCTGATTAAATGGCACTTAAATATTAAAATAGGGAAAATAAAAGCAATAATCCCATGAACTTTGTCTTTGTCGAAACAAGTCCTTTACAAAGTAATCTAAAACACTTAATTTAAGTGAGTCATCCACTCATCCGCCATTGGTTTTTGCAATTTTTTTAAAAAACCGTAGTTTTCCTCAAGGGATCACTGTTTATAAGTCTGAACTTGTTTTTCTTTTAACATTCTTAGAATGTCTACTCCTGAACATTTTGATCTTTAAGGCACTACACAATGAAGTTCCCTTTAAATCAAATTAACAGAAGTACTTTAGGAATGGCTAAGTAAGATCTCTTCTAAGTTCTCTTTTCTAGTTTAGTTTATAAAGTAGAGGTAATCTATTTAAGGGCCTAAAGGAAATGACATCCAAGTACATTTTCCTAAAATTCCAATGTTGGTAATAGCATTTCTTTTAAAAAAAAGAACTTATCAAAAATTCAGGTGTTTATTTAAAAAGAGGAAAAGTACATGAGATCTAAAGGGGAAGATCTAAAGAAAATTTTAACCTATAAATTTTCTAAATCCTTTTTCAAGTGACAAGTATTAGTAAGACTGGCATTAATATTGTGATCACACAATTACAGCAGAGCTTACACAGGCTTAACATATATAATTTACATTTAAAATAAGTTAAATAATTTTAAAAATATATTCTAATTTAATTGGCCCTTAAATATTTTCCCTCTGGGAAACATTTAGCTGAACTTGGCTTTTTCTATCTATGGTTAATTCTGACTTGACTATTCCCCTGTCCTTTTCCCCCTTCATCCCCCCCCCAAAAAAACACACTTTAATGAGTTACTTTAAAAACTGGGGTTGTTTTTATATTTAAAGTTTATTTTACTTAAATATTTAAAGTTTTGTTTTTCTGAAGTGGAATTCAATCATCTTTGCATGTCTATCATTGTTCAGAGTTAATGGTAGTAGAGGGAAAGGACTTAGATATAACACTATGCATAAAGATCATAAATTGGAAAGAATATTATGAACAGAAAGAAATCAAAGTTTAAGGAGTAAAAGGCTCAAATAATTTTGAGTACAAATACCATCTATAATAAGAGGTCAGAAAACATGGAAAATGGAGAGCTGTAATTCTAAACTATTTTTTGAAATTCAAAAACTTAAGAATTTCAGGGCATGAAAATAAATATAAAATGGGAAAAGTGCAATAATGACCCCTAATAAGAAACTTCTTTTAAGTAAATAATCCCAAATAAAATGAAGTTTCACAAAATCTCATCTTAAACAAATATATTACACTACACACATCAAATAAAAAGTTCACCATCATTTCTTTTCAGAGCATTAGACTGCCAAAGCTTTACAAAATGCATTAGTTGTCCATAGCATCTAAATCTAGTAGCATTATCTGTAGCCACTAGAATCATCTGTTTTCATCTGCAGCAAATGACTTAAAGCTAAGCCAAAAGTTTTCACTTATATACATATATTTCTATCACAAAAAGCTGTTATGATCCTGTTATGCTCTCTGCTTTTACTGTGTGTTTCACAAAGCTTCTGTATAGTTCAACATACTAAAAACAATCTTGATTTTTAAAAGAAATCTTTTTGGTACTGCTGCATGATGGGTATAAATGTAAGATTAATTTACACTTAAAATGGCAACTACATTGTATCATATAAACAAATTCAGATTTGGGAAAATTTTCTTGAGTTAACCAAACACAAGGCTGCAGCAATGATAAAATGGTGGAATACAAGGAAAAAATGAACACTAAATTGACTTTTGATCAGTGGCCATTCATTATTTTGCTTTCTGGCATACGGAAGAAATTATCTTCTTTGAGTTTCAAATGTTCTGGTAAATCCAGTTGTCTCTTAGCTTCTTCAATATCATCTTGAATTGCTGAAATAAGGGCATCAAGTGAACTAAAGTTTTTCTCTGGTCTGATGTAGCCAGTAATGACTATACTAAAGATTTCCCCATAGAAGTCTTCTTTGAAGGTATGTATGTGAGTTTCCATAGATTTTTTAGTGTTCTTGTAGTATGGGTTCCATCCTATGCTTAAAACCATCTTATGGACGTCTCCGTTTCCAACCGAGGGCCAACTATAGTAAATCCCAGTGGATAAATCACTCGGGATTATCGACTGCTTGCTCAGGAAAGTTAGCTGTGGGGATGCCAAGCTGCTTGGAGCCCCGTCCGAAGCCCCTCACCACTTTACCCCGGCAGAAATAAGGCAGGTGCTTCATCACGGCGCTGGCTCCGGGCTCGGCGGACGGCCCGGGGGAAGAGAGCGGAGGAGTCGCCGTGGAACTCAGGGCAACGACTCCCCCTGGCCAGCCGCGAGTGGGAGGAGGGGGGAGATTCCGAAGGGCGATCAGGCGCGCGTGGAGGGCGCGAGACTGGCGGCCAATGGGCCTCGACCGAACGCTGCAGGCGAAGGTCGCTAGACAGAACCTCTGCGCGCCACTGACCCAACAGAAGCCGCAATCTACAGTAACTTTAAATAGGATTTCTCCTTCTATCTCTTGCTGTTGAATTTCATTGGAAATATATAGGAATGCCGAGGATTTATGTGGGTTTATTTTATATCCTGCAACTTTGCCAAATTTATTTATTGTCTCAAGTAGTTTTTTACTTGATTCTCTAGGATTCTCTAAGTATATCATCATATCATCTGCCAAGAGTGATAACTTGGTCTCTTCTTCGCCTAATTTGATTCCTTTGATTTCTTTTTCTTCTAATTGCTACTGCTAACATTTCTAGTACCAGATTGAATAAGAGGGGTGATAGTGGACACCCTTGTTTCACCCCTGATCTTATGAGAAGTGCTTCTAGCTTCTCCCCATTACATATAATACTTGCTGATGGCTTTAAATACATGTTACCTATTATTTTAAGGAAGGCTCCATTTATTCCTATACTTTCTAATGTTTTTAATAAGAATGGATGTTGTATTTTGTCAAAAGCCTTCTCTGCATCTATTGAGATGATCATGTGGTTTCTGCTAGTTTTATTGTTGATATGCTCAATTATACTGATGGTTTTCCTAATATTAAACCATCCTTGCATTCCTGGAATAAATCCTACCTGATCATAGTGTATTATTCTTGAGATAAGTTGCTGTAGTCTTTTTGCTAGTATTTTATTTAGAATTTTTGCATCTATATTTCATTCATGAGGTAGATTGGTCTATAATTTTCTTTCTCTGTTTTATCTCTTCCTGATTGAGGTATCAGTACCATATTTGTGTCATAAAAGGAATTTGGTAGGACTCCTTCTTAACTAATTTTCCCAAATAGTTTGTAGAGTATTGGAATCAATTGTTCTTTAAATGTTTGATAGAATTCACTAGTAAATCCGTCTGGCCCTGGAGATTTTTTCCTAGGGAGTGGACTGATGGCTTGTTCAATTTCTTTTTCTGAGATGGGGTTATTTAAGTAATTTACTTCCTCTTCAATTAATCTGGGCAACTTGCATTTTTTGTAAATATTCATCCATTTCCCTAAGATTGTCATATTTATGTGCATACAATTGGGAAAAATAATTCCTAATTATTGTTTTGATTTCCTCTTCATTGGAGGTAGATTCACCCTTTTCATTTTTGATACTCATAATTTGGTTTTCTTCTCTCTCTTTTTTTTTTTTTTTTTGGCCTTTTTTTGGAGGGCAATTGGGGTTAAGTATCTTGCCCAAGGTTACAAGGATAGTATTTTTGTGTGGGTGTAAGGTGTTCCAGGCGGAAACTTAACTCGGTCCTCCAGACTCCAGGGCTGACGCTTTACTCACTGCGCCACCTAGCTGCCCTTCTCTCTTTTTTATTTTTTATCATATTGACTAAGGGTCTATCAATTTTGTTAGTTTTTCCATAAAACCAGCTCTTAGTTTTATTTATTAATTCATTAGTTTTCTTAATTTCAATTTTATTAATCTCTCCTTTGGTTTTCAATATTTCTCATTTAGTATTTAATTGGGGATTTTGAATCTGTTCTTTTTCTAGGTTTTTCAATTGCATGCCCAATTCATTGACCTCCCTTTTCTCTAATTTAATCATGTATACACTCAGGGATATAAAACTTCCCCTAAGGACTGCCTTTAATGCATCCCACAAATTTTGATATGTTGTCTCATTATCATTCTCTTGAATAATTACTGGTTGTTTCTATAATTTCTTGTTTGACCCACTCATTCTTTAGGATTGAATTGTTTAATTTCTAATTAGTTTTTAGTCTGTCTTTCCATGGCCCTTTATTGCATAATTTTTATTGCATCATGATCTGAGAAGGATGCATTTAATATTTCTGCCTTACTGCATAGAATTGTGAGGTTTTTATGCTCTAGAACGTGGTCACTTTTTGAGTATGTGCCATGAACTGCTGAGAAGAAAGTATATTCCTTTTTATCCCCATTCAGTTTTCTCCAGAGATCTATCATACCTATCCTCTCTAAAATCCTGTTCACCTCCTTAACTTCTTTCTTGTTTATTTTGAGGTTAGATTTATCAAGTTCAGAGAGGGGGAGATTAAGGTCTCCTACTAGTATAGTTTTGCTATCTATTTCTTCCTCTAATTCTTTTACCTTCTCCTCTAGGAATCTGGATGCTATACCACTTGGTGCATATATGTTAAGTAATGATCTTGCTTCATTCTCAATGGTGCCTTTTAACAGGATATAGTTTCCTTCCTTATCTCTTTTAATTAGGTCAATTTTTGCTTTTGCTTTATCTGAGATAAGGATTACTACCCCTGCTTTTTTTACTTTAGCTGAGGCATGATATATTTTACTACAGCCTTTTACCTTTACCCTGTGTGTAGCCCTCTGTTTCAGATGTGTTTCTTGTAAACAGCATATTGTAGGATTATGATTTCTAATCCATTCTGCTATCTGTCTCCGTTTTATGGCAGAGTTCATTCCATTCACATTTACAGTTAGGATTGTTATCTGTTTGTTCCCTCCATCCTGTTCCTGCCCCTGTTAATGTTCATAGTTTTCCTTCCTTCTCCCTTCCCCCCCATAATAGTTTTCCTTTTGACCACTGCCTCCCTCAGTGTTCCCTTATCAGCCCCCCTCCCTTTTCCTCCCCTTTCCCCTTACTTCTTCCCTTCCTACTAACCACCTTTTAACCACCTACTAACCACTTTCATAGCCCTTTCCCCCTCCTACTACCTGTAGAATATTTTTATACTTAACAAAGTATGTTATTTCTTCTTCGCACCAAGAGTGACAGGAACAAGTCTCATGCGAAGCTCCTCTCCCTCTCCTCTTTCCCTCTGAAATGATACTTTTTGTGTATCTTCTCCATAGAGTCCTGTGCTTAACTGGTTGTTATTCCCTCCTTGCACCAGAACCAATGAGGGAAAAGCTCATATGATTCCCATCTCCCTCCCTTCTTTTCCTCTGCTATACAGTTTTTATGCCTCTTTGTGTGGCATAATTTACCCTTTTCCACTTATTCATTCCTTTTCTTCCATTGCAGTTCCTTTGTAGCCCTTAATAAGATTTTTTTTAATCATCATTTTGTGTATTTTATACTCATACCCTCTACTTCTCTATAACCAGTTTGCTCTTATCAAATAGCAGGGTGTGTGTGTGTTTTCCTTGTTTACCTTTCTACATCACTGTTGCATCTCATAATTGGAGGTTGAATTTTCCATTGAGTTCTGGCTTTTTTTATCAAGAAGGATCTCTGTTATATCGTTGAATGACCATCTCTTTGTCTGGAAGAAATATGCTCAGTCTCACTGGGTATGTGATCCTTGGCTGTAACCCAAGCTCTTTTCCCTTCCAGAAAATTGTATTCCACTGCCTCTGATCTTTCAGTGTAGAGGCTGCCAAATCCTGTGCAATCCTCACTGTGGCCCCTTGATATCTGAACTGTTGCTTTCTGGCTGCTTGAAGTATTTCCTCTTTTATCTGGTAGTTCTGGAGTTTGACCACAACATTTAGAGGACTTTTCAGTTTGGGATCTCTTTCAGCAGGTGTCCGGTAGATTCTCTCGATTTCTATTTTACCCTCAGGTTTTAGTATCTCAAGACAGTTTTCCTTAACAAGCTCTTGGAGAATGTTTTTCAGGCTCATTTTTTCATCATGATTTTCTGGTAGGCCTATGATTCTCATATTATCTCTCCTGAATCTGTTTTCCAGGTCAGTTATTTTTTCTTTGAGGTATTTTACCTCTTTTTCTAATTTTTATTCTTGTTGTTTTGTTTGACTAATTCTTGGTTCCTCATAGAGTTATTTGTTTCAATTTGGTTGATTCTAGTTTTTAGCAAATCATTTTCCTTGGTTAATTTTTGGAGCTCCTTTTCCATATCATACACTTTTCTTTTTAGACAGATGTTTTCTTCATTATAATGTTTTTCTAATTCTGCTATTTTGGTTTTGAGAGAATTATTCATTTTGTTTTCTATCTCTCTCATTTGGTTTTCAAAGTTCCATTTGATCTCATTTAGGAGAGCCTTCTGTGCTTGGGACTCATTCCCTATTGATGTTTCAGCTGTGGGTGTGGAGTCCACATTGTCTCTCTCTCTGAGTTTGGTTCCTCCCTCTGAGGATAGTAGGACTCCAGAGTCTTTGTCTTTGTAGTCTGCTTTCTACCCATTTTGAGGCAGGGCCCTAGCCATGTCCTTCCTCTAGGGATCTGTAGCAGCAAGCACCCCAAGCGTCCTCAGGGTTTGCTGCCACCACAGGTTCTTAGATCTGCTTTGTTAAAGGAAAGCAACTCAAAATGGGTTAACAAGCTTACTTTAATCAGTCAGACATATATCGTTTTACCTTGTTCAGGGGAAAAGGTCAGCACCCCGAACTTCAAAGTATACAGGCAGAATTATCAAGACAGAAACAGATCTAGTAGACAGATTTCAAACTGTCCAACCATTACATCCATACCCAGTCAACATCTGCGTTTCAATATCTGGGTTTTTTCAAAGCCGGGGGGTCTCTGGACAACGGCTTCCCAGAATCCATATCAAATCACAGAACACTTCTCAAAGTGAGCCCCCAAAACACAGCTACACATCAGGGCTTATATAGCCTTCTCCTGGCTCAGAGAATGTAACAACCTTTTGGACCCACTGGCCAATCAAAAAGTATCTACTGAAAAACAAGCCTCCCACCCCAGGCTCCAGGTGCACTTTAGCCTAGGGGCAGGGAAGATCTTTAAATTTGCATTTCCTTTACAGGATCCCAAGCCTTTACTGTAGAGGGTTTTGCCCTGGGGCAATAATTACTATGTTTTCAGGGATAGAGGGGGGGCGTTTGGAGCAGGTGAGGTTCACTCTGTCATCCTGGTCTATGGAGGTCCTGATCGGGGCCTTTTGGGGGGGGGGCTATGAAGTGGTAGCCCCAGGAGTATTTGCTGTTCAGGACAGGGGCCCCTGTATTTGGTTCTCACCTCGCTCTTTACGGTCCCAGCCCTTTGGTGATAGGCCTGGTAGTGGCCCTTGTGGTTGGTGGGAAGACTTGCCCTCCAAGTTGATCAGGCCCCTTCCAGGCCTGCCTCTGCATCTCACAATGGATTTTTAAAAGCCCATTTTTCCAGAGCTATATTTCCAAAAATCAAAAATGAAATCCACAAAGAACAAAAAATAAATTGTCTCAGCTTTTTGGAAGAAGAAGGAGGAGTTGGGGAAGAAGAAGAAGGGAGAGGAGAAGAAAAGTGAAAAAGGAAGAGAAGAAAAAGAAATAGCAGCACTCCCCAATCTCTGCTTAAATTGGCAGGTTGGGTCCCCAGAGGGCACTGACTCATCAGAGAACATGATAGAGACAGTTAATACCAAATGTTCTCCTAAGAACCTAGTTCACTGCTTCCCACAAATATATCCTACACGGGAGGAATAAGCTTAAATTTAGACCACCATAATTGTAGTGAGCCACATGTTTAAGAAGTATGTGTGAAGTTTGAACTCACATCACCTGCCTTCATAGTCCATTGCTTTGTGTAGAGACTTCACACAGAATCCTTATTATTGTTCATTGTGCATTCTACAAGAGGATCAGTGACATCATGAGGGTGATGTCTTGACTTGGGTCTGAATTGGATATGAGTGGGGCAGAGTTGTGCAGTCTTCAGCTTTATTCTCTCCTCCAGAGTCATCAAAGTCCAGTAGCAAGACAAAGGTCAAGTAAGCCAGGGTCTGACCTTAGAAAAAAATTACATGAATACTGTGGTGGAAAAGAAGGTCTAATACCCAGGAGAGATATGTGAGCAAAGCCAAACAAAAGCCCTTTAGCTCTACTACGACAGCAAGTCATCTCTGGTCTTTCAGGTACCTATGGTAGAAGCCCCTCCAGCTCCAAACAGATCCTGTGTGAAATCAGTCCACCTTCCTCTAGGCTAGGTTTTTACGTCCACAGATATGCAATGTGGACCTAGTGCTCTAAGGTGCCCTCAGGCTAAAATTAGCTGTCTTCTTTTTTTGATTATTCACCTAATTCCCTTTTTGTCTGATATCATTAGACCCATTGTCTTTGTCATTTGGCAGCAGATTTTCATTTTAAATCTGTTTAGAGCTGTCTAAGTTAAATGTATATCCTATAAAAAGAAATGTTGAGGGGTGGCCAGGTAGCACAGCGAGTAAGAGCACCGGCTCCAGTGTTGAGAAGACCTGGAGATCGAATCCCGGGCTCAGACACTTAGCACCCACCCAGAAACACCTGGCCGTGTAACCTTGAGCAAGTTACTTAACCCCAATTGCTAAAAAAAAAAAAAAAAAGAAAAGAAAAGAGATGTTGAATTATGTTATTTAATCCATTTTAGATGCTTTTTGCATTTTATTAGAGAGTTTTATGACATTTTCTTTTAGCATTTTAATCAGCAAATTTGTCTTTTCTTTGGTCATTCTCTTTGAAGGAATTACCCACTTTCTTATTCTTATTATTTCCCAAATTTAATAGAGCCATTCTAAATTAAGTTCCTCCATTTTCTATTAACAACAGTATAGATGCAATAAGGGTCTGGCATATGGCCAGAGTACTCAACACTTCTCTTTACATGAAGGTTCTTAGGAAATTGCTTCTGGAAGAATCATAAGTGTCTGAGGCCATATTTGAACTCAGGAAGATGAGTCTTCCTGACTCTGGACCAGTACTCTTTGCACTATGGCACCACCCAGCTGTTCTTCGGTGCTGTTATCCCCATTTTACCATACATTGCAATAAATTGCATTTCTTTACTCAATTGAGCAAACTGAGGCAAACCGAGGTTAAGTGACTTACCCAGGGTCACATAGGTAAGTGTCGGAGGCTGGATTTTAACCGTCTTCTTGACTGTGTCCACTATATAATGCTCCATCCACTATACCACCTAACTGCTGCAAGGCACTTAAGGAGACTCTATCACTCCATTCTGTCATTCTGGTCTATGTATTTTCCAAGAGTTTATATAATTCAGTAATTTGGGGAGGCCTGTATTTCCAGCTGGCCTGCATCATGTGTAATTTCATTTTCCACTATAGTCAGTTTAACTATTTGTTGTTTTTATAATTTTTAAAAGGTATTCTATCGTATTGTCCACATTGGTCATTGTCTTAATTAATTCCTCACAGTCTTTTGTTTCTCTTCTCATATAATTTTCATGTCTGATTTTCTAATTTCTTCTATTATTTGATCTTGTCAATTTTTTTTAGCATTGCTATTTCTTGTGTGGTCCAAGAGAGTCTTGCCTTCTTTTGTTTCTACAGAGATTCCCAGGGCTCAAAGAAATTATTCACAAAGGGAGGCTGGTAGAGCAAGTTCTGAGATTCTGGCATGAGAAAGGGATTGCTCCCTCCTTCTTCTCGGGGTTACAATGTTCTCTTTTTACAGAACTGTGAAATAAGAGCCACACAACAGATAAAAAGAACACTCTCCAGACTTTTCAAACTTTTCTTCTAATTTGGCTTTCAGAAGCAAGACAGTAGTACCAGGAATTGAGACAGCCAGAGCAGGAAGCAGGACCAAGGGAATCTAGGCAAAAAAGCAACAGTTACCAAGCTCTGACCAGCACTGGCTAGAATCTGCTGAAAACCAGCAGTGATCATGAATCTTGTTTGTTAGTAGGCTGGAAAATTAAAAGAAATTTTATCATCCCCATTTTTTCTTTTATTAGTGTGCTGATTGGGAGATGGGAAGGTTGAGTGAAGAATTCATTCCTTTTTATAAGCTTCAGGTATATATATTCAGGATATTGTTACACAAAGAATATCTAGGAGGAAGATCTGTATGAGTAAATGAGTGAATGTTCATTCACCCAGAAAACCTAGGAGAAAGTAAGCATAATGGAGAAGAGCTTATTTTTTTTTCCTATATTTTGATTCCATGTTACCAAAGCTCTGTGAAGACCCACTGAATTTCTCAATAGGTATGTACCAAGATCTGAGGGGATGAAATATCTAATGAAGTGAGGACAGTGAGTCAAAAAATATAAATAATAAAGGGCACATTTTAATGTTTGCTAAATACATCATCTCCTAAATGAGATAGGATACAGGAATGAAAGGAAAAGTTTGTGAATCAAAATGCCATCTTGGGGACAGAAAAAATTGCTAGATTTATTCAGGCTAACAGCATGCTAAAAGATGTTTACAGACACAGCAGATAGGTAGAAACTGCATTGTACGGTATTAAGCAGAGAAACAGCTAGTGTCTAAGTCAGATCTTGCTTTTTGATGTTTCAAACCCCTTGAGTGGATTTTTACTTATATTGACTATATGTGAGGAATATGCCAAGTGATACCACACCACAAATATTTATTTACCTCATTGTGAAGTTGTAATTTTCATATTTTTCATTGTTGTTCAGTCGTTTTTCAGTCATGTCTGACTTCATGACCCCATTTAGGGTTTTCTTGGCAGAGATACTGAAGTGGTTTGCCATTCCCTTAGCCAGCTCATTTTATAGATGATGAAACTGAAACAAACAGGGATAAGTGACTTGCCCAAGGTCACACAACTAGTAAGTGTCTGAGGCCAGATTTCTACTCAGAAAGATGAGTCTTCCTGACTCCAGGCCTGGCACTGTGCCACCTAGCTGCCCCTTCATCTTTACCTAATCACTTTTAATGTTATTTATCCACCAAAGGGACTTCTAGTGCCAAGATGGCACAGTGAGGAAGAAACCCTCTGAAGTCCTCCAAAGTTCCCTTCCAACAACTAGAAAAACCACCTCCGAAGTGATCTAGGAGCAGGGAAGCAGCTTGCCAGCATGGCAGGAAAGGTCTGTCTCATTGAGGTGGGAGGGGAGCAAGGTCCAAGAGCAAGCAGCTGCCAGCTTCTCAGCAGAGGGCCTATAGCAAGTCTCCTAGCCTGGGGCAATCCACCAGCAAGGCCCCACCCTCCTGCAAACCAAGAGTCCCTAGGCATGTGGCAAGGCACCACCCCAGTGACCCCACCTCCAACACTAGACACCGGGAAGCCTTAACCCCACTGAGCAGTAAAGCTACGCCTCAGGGCTAGCCAACAGTAAGACTGCACCCCTGGGGCCTGCCAGCCAAGAGACCTTGTTTCCATAGCAACCCAGCAGCAGGGGCCCACCTCTGTGTCAGACCAGAAATAATATCCTTCCTCCAGGGTCAGCCACCAGAAAGACTCTGTTAACATAGCAACCCAGCAGCAAGGCCTGGAGCAGATCAACAGCTAAACCCCACACCCAGGGAAGATCAACAGGGAGGTGTCTCCCCCACTACCCCAGTACAAGCCAGAAGGGAAGCCTACCCTCTAGAGAAAGCAAGTAGCTAAGCCCTGAAGCCCAGTGAAAGCCAACAGTAAGATCCAGAGCCTCAGGACAAAAATCTTAGGACTGTGCAGGACCAGAGCCAAACTCTCACATTAAAATACCAAGTCACAAAAAAGGCAGAACAATGAGCAAAAAACAAAAACAAACAGAAAAAATAGAGCTTGACTGTAGAAAGTTACTATGATGATAGGGAAGATCAAGGTATGTACTTAGAAGAGGACATTAGTGTCAAAATGTGAAGCCTCAAAGAAAAATGTAATTTGGTCTCAGGCCCAAAAAAAGAATTCCTGGAAGAGCTTAAAAAGGATTTTAAAAAGCAAATTAGAGGAGTAGGAAAAAAATTGGGGAAAGAAATGAGAGAAATACAAGAGAAAAATTTTAAAAAGCATGGGAAAAGATATACAAAAATTTACTGAGGGAAAAAAATCTCCTTAAAAATTGAATTGGCTAAATGGAAAAGGAAGTACAAATGCTCACTGAAGAAAATAATTCCTTAACAATTAGAACTGAACAAGTGGAAATTGACTCTGAGACATCAAGATATGATAAAACAAAATTTAAAAAATAGAATAAAATGTGAAATTTCTCATTGGAAAAACAATTGACCTAGAAAATAGATCCAGGAGAGATAATATAAGAATTATTGGACTACCTGAAAGCCATGATAAAAAAAAAAAAAGCCTGGACAACATCTTTCAAGAAATTATCAAAGAAGGGGCGGCCAGGTAGCACAGCAAGTAAGAGCACCAGCTCCACTGTCAGGATGACCTGGGGATGGAATCCCAGGCTCAGAAACTTAGCACCCACCCAGAAACACCCGGCCATGTAACCTTGAGCAAGTTACTTAACCCCAATTGCTTTAAAAAAAAAGAAATTATAAAAAAAAACTGTCCTGATATATTAGAACTCAAGAGCAAAATAGAAATTAAAAGAATTCACCAATCACTACCTGAAAGACATCCCAAAGTGAGAACTCCCAGGAACATCATAACCAAATTCCAGAGCTCACAGATCAAAGAGTAAGCATTGCAAGCAGTCAAAAAGAAGCAATTCAAATATTGTGGAGCTACAGTCAGGATTATACAGGATTTGTC
Source organism: Petaurus breviceps papuanus (assembly GCF_028583685.1). NCBI lineage: Eukaryota > Metazoa > Chordata > Mammalia > Diprotodontia > Petauridae > Petaurus > Petaurus breviceps. The sequence goes on from NW_027185665.1 coordinate 2,093,922, forward strand.
AGCTTCCACATTAAAGAACCAGAGGGTTTGCAATATGATATATCGGAAGGCAAAGGAGTTAGGATTACAGCCAAGAATCACCTACCCAGCAAAATTGAATATAACCTTTCAGGGGATAAAAATGGGTATTTATCAAAAATAGAGGACTTTCAAGCATTTCTAATTAAAAGACCAGAGATGAATAAAAATTTTGACCTCCAAATACAAGATTCAAGGGAAATATAAGAAGGTTAAAAAAGAAACAAAGAAGAGAAAAACATAAGAAATTCACTATTGTTTATATTTCTATATGGCAAGACAATATTTATAACTCCTAACAACTGTATTACTGGGGCGGCTAGGTGGAGCAGTGAATAGAGCACTGGCCCTGGAGTCAGAAGGAGTTCAAATCAGGCCTCAGACACTTGACATACTTACTAGCCATGTGACTTTGGGCAAGTCACTTAACCCCAATTGCTCTCTAAAAAGCAAAAAAACAAAACAAAAAATCCAGATCAAAGAATCCAGATCAAATCACAGAACACTTCTCAAAGTGAGCCCCCAAAACAAAGCTCCACATCAGGGCTTATATAGCCTTCTCCTGGCTCAGAGAATGTAACAACCTTATTGACCCACTGGCCAATCAAAAAGTATCTATGAAAAACAAGCCTCCCACCCCAGGCTTCAGGTGCACTTTAGCCTAGGAGCAGGGAAGATCTTTAAAATTTGCATTCCATTACACTAACCAATTCCCAAGTCTTGTTAATTCTACCTCTCACTTCTGTCTCCAACAGCTATCATATCTTTTCCCTTCTCTCCACTAATATGTGTGACCCTAATAGCTCTCTCCTAGACTGCTGTAATAAGCTCCAAATTGAGCTCCCTCTGTCCAGATTCTGTCCTCTCCCATCCATCCTCTGCACAGCTATCAAAATAGTCTTCATAAGGTGCCTAGATTATCATGTCACTTCCCTGATCAAATATCTTTAGTAACTTCCTCTTTTTCCTAATATAAAACACAAACTCCTTAGCTGGGCATTCGGAGCCTCCACAATTTTAGTTTTTCCTTTGACTTTTCTGTAGTGATTTTATATTATTCTTTCACACAGTCCATGTTTCAACCAGACTGACCTAGCAGCTACTCCCAGAACCCAGTACTCCATCTCTCATTTCCACACCTTTGCCCAAACTGTGCTCCTTCCTACCAGTTCCAGTCTTAGAGAGCTCTCTTGTCATACCTTTGCCTTTCAGGAGCCTTCTTTTTCATACTGATAAAACTCATTAGTCCCCTCTTCCATGAAGTTATCCCTGATCTTCCCTGTTTCCCCCATCCCCAGTTATTTGTGTTCTCTGCCCCCTCAAATTACCCTGCAACTCTCTCCCAGTAGAAAATGACTTTTGAAGTTAAGAACTGTTTTCACGAGTTTTGTTTTTGTTTTGGGATCCCAAGTGCTAAGCATCATGTTTTGAACATATCTGTCACTTAATAGATTGTTTTCTGGGGAAGTTTTAATGCAACTTCCTGTCCTGCCCGGTTATCCCCTCTACTTGCCTAGCCAACCCCAGAAATACTTTCCAAATTCCATGCCTACAGCCTCTAAACTTTCCACCCAGAACTAGGTCAATCACTCCCATGCTTCCCTAAAGTTAAATAGGCTAGAATGAGATCCAGACCTTCCCTTAGGACCTAAGTCTGGCAAAATCGTGGCTGGATCCACCAGATTATAGTGAATTATTACAAAGTAGTAGAGGATTAGAGAATCAGGGTTAAGAGAAAGCATAGCTGACCATCCTGAATTCACTAAATAAACTATATATGTGTGTGTGGGGGAGGCTCTTAACAATTCATCGTTCACAGAAACATTGGAATCTGTATATGAAAATGTGTTGGATTTTGCAAAGATTCTGTGATTTTAGGAATACAGGGGAAATGGGAACTGCCATTCTAGACTGCAGCAGGCAGATAAAGGTTAGGAGACTTACTCAGGGTCACATGGCTAATAGATGTGAAAAGCAAGATTTTAGTCCATTTTAATTTAAGATTACTTGGCTCCAAGCATAGTATTTGCATCTGTTGCCTAAATCAGAATGTTATAAAACTTCACGTACACACACACACACACACACACACACACACACACACACACACAGAAGGAACATTACTTTAACAAACTTCTGAGAGTGTTGAGAAAAGAGAACAAGACTGACTCCATGTTGAACAAAGAACTGTATTAACAGAATGACTTTGATAGCAACATCAGTTGCAGAAACTGCTTTATGAAGCAAAATGTTGCAAAAATTGTTCCTCTTCTCTATTCCAGGATATCACAAAACAAACAAAATGTTCTTGTCATTGTAGATATTTTCCTTGTTGATGAAGGAAAACACACCCAGAAGCCTGTTTTTGTTTTTGTTCAGTTGTTTAATTGTGTCCAACTCTGTCGGAACCATAGCACACCAGGTCCTTCCGACCAGAGGGGTTCGTTTTCCAGTGTCACATCTTTTAGCATTTTCGTACTGTTCATGGAGTTTTCTTGGCAAAAGTACTGGAGTGATTTTCCATTTCATTCTCCAATGGATCATCATTTGTCTGAACTTTCCACTATGACCTGTCTATCTTGCATAACCCTGCATCACATAGTTTCATTGAGCTATGCAAGCCCCTCTGCCACAACAAGGCAGTGATCCAGGAGAGGAGAAGCCTATAAAAGTATGTATCTATGCTTTTCACAAATGGAATGTGCACTGAGCAATTTGATTCTGACTCCTCTTGTTAGCAAGTAAAATCTTGCCTGGCTTATGCCACTGGACTTACAAGATATGATTTATTGTCAAGGTTATTTATCTCCCTTATTAGTACAATAAGGGAGTAATTTATTTCAGTTTTTGTATAATGCATTTAATCTCTGTGAGTACCTCAGGGCCCTCTATAAGTACCTGTAGAAAGAAACAAAATCAAGACACACTAGATAGAGACAAGAGTTGTGTGAATGATTCTGAGGACTTTTGTGGTGCTTTTTTTTCTCCTCTCTTCCACCTTAAGAGGAATTTTCTGCTGATGGCTAGAGGCTGCCATGGCTCAAATTCTATCAGTGGTTGATAGCAAATGACAAAGAATTGAACAGACAGACCATGGCTCCCCAAATCCATGACATCCAGAAACCCAGATTGCAGAGATGAGAGAAGTTGAGGCCAATTTGGAGCAACAGTGATGGCAGCTGTTGAAAACTTCATTGAATGAATGAATCAATGAATGAATAAGTGTTGTTGATCTTGTCCTACCAAATCCTTGCCTTGGATTACTCCCACCACTCCCTGTCTTCATTACAATTTATATGCTACAGAAGGAAGCTGGAGAAAACTGCAAAACCATGCTAACTAGATCCATTATAAACATATGTTACATAATCATAACAACTTAATCAATTCTTTATCCCACTCACGACAGTGGCTTTTACAAACCGTTTCATCCTTCCCTAAACTTCCCATGGCTTCCACTTTCCCAGGAATGTCTGGAAACAGCTTCAACCAGTTTCTGAGGGATCAGTGTTAAATTTTCAATATGAGCATTTACACTTTGGAAAATGGAAAATACTGCAAATAATGGCTTGATTTATTGTTTTGCTAGTTGTCTAGACTTAAGAAAACATTAACAATGTAGTTTAAACTTAAAATTGCATGTATATACTTTTATTTTTAGGAAGTCAGTTGTTAAACATTTACAGAACACTCCGTTTGAGCTCAGTAATATAATAATTCAGGGAATGAAACCATCACCAGACTAAGGACCAGGTGACTGTAGGCATCATTATCATCATCATCATCATCATCATCATCATCATCATCATCATCATCATCACTGACATGTACTTTATATAGCACTTATATAGTTCCTTAAGGTTTGCAAAATTCTTCACATATATTATCTCATTTAAGCCTCACAACACTCCTGCCCTCTCCCCACCCTCTCAGCTAAGAACTTTGCTTCATATATCCCTGAAAAAAAAATTGAGGTCATTTACCAAGTGACCTCTCTTCTCCCCTCTTCTTCATCTCATTCACTCAGATGTCTTTATCCACTCTCTTCCTTCAGCCCTGTCCCACATAATGTGATGTCTCTTCTCCTTTCCAAGGCAAAACCCTTTATGGGTACAACTGATTGAATTTCATCCTTTCTTCTCCAGCATAGCGCCCCCTTTTTAATCCATTCTCTCTTATTTATCTTCAATCCTGTCTCCTGGACATTTCCTTGACATCTACAAACATATTTCTATCCCCACCATCCTCAAAAAAAAAAAAAAAAGCAAAAAAATCTCATTTTTTCTGTCCCTATCCACTAGTGACTATCTTGTATCTTTCCTTCCTTTCATAACTAAATTCCTTGAGAAGGCCATCTATAATTTGTGCCTCCATATCCCAGCACTTAGCACAGTAACTAGCAAATAGTAGGGACTTTTAAAATGTTTATTTACTATTGACTGATCACAATCCTTTTTTCATTTTAATTCTCCTCTTTATCCTGACCATGATCTCTAGTTCATCAACATGTCTGTACTAACTCAAGCAGGAGTGTTCTGGCAAATGTTGACACACTTTTAAATTTGATTTGCATTATTAACATTTTCTCCATCACTTTCTTAAGTCCAGACAGTCCAAAAAAATCAAATGCCCTGATTTGTAGTGATCACCCATTTTTTTTCTGAGATTCAAATGTTCACAATGAAAATTTAACAAAGATCTCTCAAAAGCTGGTACCCCTTCTCTGGCTATACTCTTTCCTCCCCAAACTTGACCCCTCAATTTTTTTGTTCATTTCTTCCTTATCACCAATCATGCTGCCACTATCCCAAACATGAGTTAATCTCATTATTTGTCATGCTCACTCCCACTGATGAACAGAACTGGAGGAAATATAAAACTATATTGACTGGGTCCACCACAAATTTATGAAAGTATGACTAATCTCAACTGGGTCCTCACTATAGCAAGACAATTCTACTACTCCTCCCTAATTGATTCCCTGTTCTACTAACCACAGCATTCTAAATCTTTTCTTCTCTCCTTGAGTTTCCCATCCCACTCCCTCCTGCCTTCCTTTTGGCAGATGTCACCTTAAAGCTCACCAAGAAAATTGAAGCCATTCTTTAAAATATCCTTTCCCCCCACATTTCCTCATATCACATCCCTATGACATAATATCTTCCACTATTTCCTCCTTCACTCTGGTCTCTGATGGTGAGTATCCTTCTGCTTGCTAAGACTAACTCTTTGGGAAAGAATTGGAAATTGAGGGGGAAGCCCATCAGTTGGGGAATGACTGAACAAGTTGTGCTAAATGAATGTAATAGAATACTATTGTTCTATTAGAAATGATTGATAAGCAGGTGGGTTTCAGAAAAACCTGGAAAAACTTACAAGAACTGATGCTGAGTGAAGTGAGCAGAACCAAGAGACCGTTGTACATAGTAACAGCAACATTGTGCAAGGATCAACTTTGATAGACTTAGCTCTTCTCAGAAATAGAATTATCTAAGACAATCCAAGGGACTCATGATGGAAAATGCTGTTCATATCCAGAGAAAGAGCTATGTAGTCTGAATGCAGATTGAAGCATACTATTCTCTGTCTTTCTCTCTCTCTTTCTGTGTGTGTATTACTTTCTCTTTCTCATAGCTTCTCCCTTTTGTTCTGATTCTTCTTTCACAACATGACAAAATATGATAGTACATGTATAGCCTATATCAGATTGCATGCTTGTAATGGTAATGGGAATCTGAAGATTTTCCCTGCCCCTTGGCCCCTTGATAGGCTTAAGTGAATCTGAGAACCTTCCCTGATTTGAAAATATACTCTAGGGGCGGCTAGGTGGCGCAGTGAATAGTGCACTGGCCCTGGAGTCAGGAGGACCTGAGTTCAAATCTGGTCTCAGACACTTAACACAAAAACTAGACATGTGACCTTGGGCAAGTCACTTAACCCCAATTGCCTTCCGAAAACAAAAGCAGAAAACAAAAAAAAAACAAAATGAAAGAAAATATACTCTGTCCCCTAATAGGCTCAATGTGGTGACATGGATCCTGTGGTGGGAGGCTTGTTTTTTCAGGGACCCCCATACCTTGTTACTTTGTAATTGGGCAGTGGGTCAAGAGGGTTGTGACATTCTCTGACCCAGGAGAAAGCTATATATACCCTGATGTGAGGTTTTGCTTTGGGGCTCACTTTGGGAAGAGTTGTGTGATTTGGCCAGATGAGATTCTGGGCAGCCGTTGAGCCTCCTGGCTTTGAAAACACAGATGTTGGTGCTCCCCTCTCTGGTAACTAACTAGGTATAGATGTAATGGTCAGACAGCTGGAAGCCCTGTCTGCTGGTCTGTTTCTCTGTCTGTATGTTTTTTGTTTGCTTGTAACTTCTGTTTATATTCTCTGAAATTGAGGATGCTGACTTTTTCCCCTGAACTAGGTAAATGATTTATGTTTGATTTTGAGTTGCTTTCCTTTAGAAAAGAAGATCTAAGAACCTGTGCTAGCAGCCATTCTGGGTATGCTAGCTGCTACAATGCTGTCTTGGGGAGGGGGAAGGGGAAGGAAGAGGAAAAATTTGGAACTCAAAATCTTATAAAAATGAATGTTGAAAACTAAAAATAAATTTAAAGAAAAAAAGACTAGCCCTTCCAACAGTCCCTTCCATCTTCTCTGGCAGATTGCCCTTACCATTATCCCCAGTATCTCTAATCTTCAATTTCTACATATCTACTGGCCCTTTTCCCATTGCCTATAAACATACCTAAGTCTTCCCTATCCTTGAAAATAATAAAACCTCATTAAATTTCTCCATACTGGCCAGCTGTAGTCCTTTATCTCTCCTCTCCTGCTCAACTAAACTCCTTGAAAAAGTCATCTACAATCATTGCCTCCACTTCAATACCATTGACTACCCTGTCGTCCTGGATATTCTCCTCTGGATTTCTATGACTTCTCTCTTGGCTCTCCTCCTCCTTGTTTGACCTCTCATACCCAGTTTCTTTTGCCAGATCTTCACCTTGTCAAACCTTTGGTGTCCTTGTCAAACTGTCGGTGTCCCACAAGGCTAAGTCTTGGATTCTTATTTAGCAATCTCATCAACTCACAGGGTTCAATCATGGTCTCTACACTGATGACTACCAGAACTATTTATCCATCCCTAGTCTCTCTCTTAAGTTCCATTCTCAAATTACCAGCTTCACAGTGACCATTTAGAAGTAGATGTCCTATGGGCATTTCAAACTCAACATGTCCAAAACAAAATTTTATCTTTCCCTAAGTCTTCCCTTCTTCTGAACTTCCATATTACTGCTGAAGGCACTAACTACCATCCTTCCAGTCACCCAGACTTACAATTGCAGTATCATCATCTATTTCCCTCACTCAGTCAATTGCCAAAGTTATAATTCTTCTAAATTGTCACTCCCATATAGCTTTTTCTCACCATTCATATGGCCATTACCCTAGTTTCAAACCTCATTGTTTCTTGCCTGGATTATGCATAGATCTGACTATTTCATCCTCCCATTCAATAAATTCCAGTGGCTCCCTATGGCCTCCAGAATCCAATATCAAGTCCCTTATTTCTCATACAAAGCTCTTCACAAGTCCTTTCCAGGGTTCTTACACTTTATTCCCTTGTACCCACAATCCAGCCATAGTGGCTTACTTTCTATTTCTTGAACATGAAACTCCCTCTCCTATCTCCTTGCCTTTTCAATGGTTATTTCTTCCTGCCTGGGATATGCTCCTTCTCCCAAACTACGACTCTTTAGAATCCCTTCCTTCCTTGAAGATTTAGGTACTATGTTCTGTAGGAAGCCTTTCTTTTTCTCCTCACCCCCCACCCCAACTGCTACTATGATCCCTTCTAAGATTATTTTCTACTTACTTTATACTTACTTTGTATATTCTGATTTATATGTGTTGTCTCTCTCATTAAAATATAAGCTCCTCAAAGTCAATAATTGTTTTTGCTTTTTTCTTTGTATCCTTAGTGTTCAGCACATAGTTAGTGCTTAATAAGTACTTTCTAATTAATTTATGCATAGCTAAGTAGCATGATAGATAGAGAGCCAGGCCTGGGGTCAGGAAGACTCATCTTCCTGAGTTCAAATCTGATCTCAGATACTTCCTAGCTCTGTGAGCTTGGGCAAGTCACTTAACCCTGTTTGCCTCAGTTTCTCCTCTGTAAAATGATCTGGAGAAGGAAATGGCAAACTACTCCAGTATCTTTGCCAAGAAAACCTAAAATACCAGCCCTGGAATCAGGAGGACCTGAGTTCAAATCCAGACTCAGACACTTAACGCTTACTAGCCATGGGATCTTGGGCAAGTCACTTAACCCCAATTGCCCTGCCTTCCCCCCTCCAAAAAGCAAAACAAACAAACAAGAAAACCTCAAATGAGGTCATAAAGAGTTGGATACAACTAAAACAACTGAACAACTTCAAAATATTATTTTATAATTTTGTATTTTCAAATGATTATAATCTCTAGGCCCACTAGCCATGGTATACCTGGACCCTCACAAAATATTGTAAGAAATTGAGAAAATCAAGCTGATTTTAGTGATTCTATTTTGTAATTGATTTTGTTCTTTATTTCCTCAACACTCTGTATAATTCCCTAAGTCATGTTTCTTTGTCTTTGAGTTAAGTTCAGAAATTTAGTCTTCCTCTCTGAGTTAAGTTTAAAAATTCAGTTTCCTTATAAACAATTTAATTAAGAGCAACTTGGTATTTCTATACAATTAACTATCCTTGTAGAATTAGAAGAAATATGCTATCTATATACCATTAGTCATTCCTACAAGTGAACTAAATCAATCAGAATTCCCTAGCTATGAGGTAGAAGGAGGGGTTGTTGCTAACCCCACATTCCTGAGTTCTAGTCAATCATATTGTCCCCCATGACTATGATGTTTCTGACTTTGTAATCAATCATATTGTCTTCTCTAGGATGCTGCCTTCTAATTATTTGGGGTGCTCCTTTTTTGTCTATAAAAATTGTCAGCCCTTATTCAAGATCTTAACTAGCTGAAAAGGGTGAGACCCTGTTTATTGGCAAATTCACACTTTGCTAATAAATTGATTATGTTCAGTACTTGTGCCTCATGGAGGGGAAGATCAGGAAGGCAAAAGGGAATGGGCCAACCTTACTCTCATTGAATTTGGCTTAGGGAGGGAATGACATACACACTAAATTGGGTATCTTGCTCTATAGGAGAATAGGGGGGAAGGGGATAAGAGGGGGGATGATGGAGGAGAGGGCAGGTTGGGAGGGTAGGGTAGTTAGAAGTACATACTTTTGAAAAGGGACAGGGTCAAAGTAGAAAATAGAACAAGTAAGGGGCAGGATAGGATGGAGGGAAATATAGTCAGTCTTTCACAATATATCCACTATGGAAATGTTTTGCATAACTACACATGTACAACCTATATTGAATTGCTTATCTTCCCAGTAAGGGTGGGTGACTAGGGAGGAAGGGAAAGAATCTGTAATTTAAAGTTTTAAAATCAAACGTTTAAAAAATATTATTATTATTACTATTATTATCATCATTATTATTATTTTACATGCAACTGGAAAATAAGATATACAGGCACTGGGGTATGGAGATCCATCTTACCCTATTGGAAAGTCAGAGGTGGGATGGGGAAGGATATAGGAGAGAGCAGATTGGGGTATAGGGTATACAATGGGATCACTTTTTTGACTGATGGGTACGGTAAAGATGGGGAGAAAATGTGTAACTCAAAATCTTGTGCAAATGTATGATGTAAACTAAAAATAAAAATAAAATGTAATTTTAAAAAAGGAACTTGTGTCTCAGTTTACCTTAATTTCAACTGCAAACAGTACTGAATGGAGGCCTGAGACTCTTTGCATGAGACTTAGTTCAGAGATGCCTCTGAACTTTGTTGTGATTTTTAGTGTAATGCACTCAAAAAACTTTTCATAATTAGGGATATAGACAATTTGCCAAATACACCCAGGTTTGATTTGCCAAAGATAGAAAATATTTAACTGGAATAAGAGAGTAATGGGGATAAAGCATCCATGGAGCCAAATTTAGGTCCCCCTCCACTTTCAGGGACACATATGCTCAGCACAGAAAAACTTTAGGGTGACATAGCTTCACTTTAATCCCCATGATGGCAATAGGATATATGAATTGTATTCTAACTGGTCTTCCTCCCTCAAAACTCTCCTCTCCTACCCATTTTCCATACAGTTTCCAAACTGATTTTCTTAAAATGCAAATCTGCCTACTTAATTCCCTTTTGAATAAACTCCAGGAGCTCTCGGTTGCCTTTAGAACAAAATATAAATGTCTATGCTTGGTATTTAAAGCCCTTCACAACCTGGCCCCAACTTACCTTTCCAGCCTTATTGCATATTATTCTCTTCCACATATAGTTCAGCCAAAGTTGCCTTCTTAGTGTTCTTCACAAAGGACCCTCCATCTCTTGGAGGCTTTGCATATCTCCATTGTATGTAATACTTTTCCTCCTCACCTCTGTCTCTCAGAATTCCTAACTAAAAGCATTATAGTTTTTCTAGTTGACAATTGGAGAGGTTCATTCTAATGAAGTCAGTCTTCCCCACTTAGTAATTTTCCCTGACAATCTAAATTCCACGTACTTTATAGGCTCTCTGGTCTGACCCCATGCTTCCCCTGGTGATCTCATGACCTGAAGCAACAATTTACTGTAAGTAAAGAAGATAATTATGTGTACACACACGTGTGCGGTTGTGCATGTATTTAGTAGTACTTCTATTTTCTCTCCCCCAGCAACTTTTGGAATCACACTGGGCATATACAAAGACAGGTAGGAATCCTTCTGAAGCATTTCTGTTATTTGTTACTCATCTGTGCTTCCTTCTCTCTTTCCTTGACTAACTTGCTTCTCAATTAAAAACTGAGTAAAAGAAAGAGAAATAAAAACCCTTGTATATATCAAGATAGTGAAGTAAAACAAATCCACCCAATGGCCATATACAAAAATGTGTATTTGTATATTCTGTTCAAGATGTGGGTTCCATGCTTCATCATAGGTGAATCATCATAGCATTCATCAGAGTGCTTAAGTCTTTCAGAGTTGTTTGCTTTGTTTTGTTACAACGTTATCTTTTTATAAATTGTTCTCCTGGTTCTGTTCACTTTACTTTGCATCAATTCATACTCTCCTAGGATTCTCTGAAATGATTTCTTTTGTCTTTTCTTATGGTGCAATAATCTTCCATTGCATTCTTTTGTCATAATTTGTTCTTTAAATCAATCTAAGCCACCTCTTAAATTCTAGTTATTTTCTTTTCTCTTCTCTCCTTCCTTTTAATTTCTCTCTTCAGGATTAAGATGTTTGTTTTGCTTGTGGTGATTCCCTTCCTTGTATTATCCTCACTCTTAACACTTCCCCTCCAGATCTCCACTGGTTTCCCTATGGAGTTTGATATTCCTACACTGATCTCTGAGTGTTTTTAACACTCCTTTGTCTGTTTCAAGTAAAAATAAGGTTTATCTGATACCCACTCCCTCCACCCTTTCCTCATTTATATATTACTCTTTTCATATACTCCAATTATACAAGATAGTAAATTCCACCCCTATCTTCTTTCTATTTTTACTTATGCATTCCTCCTTTTACCATGCCTTCACTTAAAACACTCAGAACAGAATTATTCCACTACCAGGTCCTCATTTTTTTTAACCCCCTTAATACCTTTTGAAGACATTAAACTTCTCCTTCCATTAGAATGTTGGCATGATGTCATCAAATGGCTCTTTCCAATTGCTGAAATAAATTAAATACCTTTCTAAGCTTCTCTGGACTCTTGTGTTTGTATTCTCAAGTTCTTGCCAGCTCTGATCATTCCATCAAAAGATCTGGAAAGTCCTCCATTGCATTAAAGAACCATTTTTTTTTTCTCTTTAGGATAATACTCAACTTTTCAGAGTAAGTCATTTTTGGTTATAATTGCATATCTTCTACCTTTCAGAATATTGTATTATTCCAAGACCTCTTCTAGTTTAAAGTAGTAGAAGTGTGAGTTCTTAAATGATCCCAAATATAGTTTCTTAATACTTAATTGCTTCTTTCTAGATGCTTATTCCTTTGACATGCAGGCTCTGGATTTTGGCTGATTGTTTCTGGAGCTTTTCCTTTTGGGATTCCTTTCAGAAGGTGATTGGTAGAGTCTTTTTCTCTTTACTTCACCATCTGGTTCTAAAAGATCTGAGTAGTTTTACTTTATGATTTCTTGAATGATAGTGTCCAGGCTTTTATGTATTAATTATAGTTTTCAGGTAGTCAAATGATTCCTAGGTTTTCTAGGCCAATTGCTTTTAATATTAGATATCTTACATTTTCATCTATCTTTTCCATCTTTTGATCTTAGTCTAATATTTCTTTTTTTTTTTTTTTGCTTTTTTTGGAGGGGGAAAGGCAGGGCAATTGGGGGTCAGTGACTTACCCAAAGTATGCATTAAGTGTCTAAGGCTGAATTTACCTCGGGGCCTCCTGACTCCAGGGTAGGTGCTCTATTCACTGCACCACCTAGCTGTTCCTCTGATCTAATATTTCTTAATGTCTCATGGAATCAATGATTTCTGTGTGGTCTATTCTAATCTTCAGGGAGTCCTTTTCTTAGGTAAGGTTGGTGATCTTATCTTCTAAGCTATTTATTCTCCTTCTAATTCTTTCCTCTGGAGTCTTAATTTCATTTTTAAATTTTTATTTTTTAAAAATTGATGGAATAAAACAAGCACTTTCATAACACAGTATAATCTTTAGAGAAGATGATTACACATGAAATTGCAAACTATCATATGCAACTTGCTATCCCTTTTAAATATAAAATAAAGTTATCATGTACATTTCTGTGTTTTCCCCTTCACCCCCCAAGATGGCTAACATTAGATATAAATATGTACACACACACACATGTAAAAACATTCTATATATCTTTTTATCATTTCTTTTTCTGGATACAGATAGTATCTTTCTTTATATGTCCTTTGTAGTTAATTTGGGTGTTATTGTAAGTCAAAGTGACTTATTTGCTCAAAATTGTTCTTAAAACAGTAGTGCTATTATTGTATACAACATTCTCTTGACTCTGAATTTTTCTTAATTTAATTTTTTTAATCTCTTGCTTCATTTTTTTCTAGGTATACATGTAGTCCTTGAGAAATGCTGATTATGGACTTATATATTTTTTATTCTGCAAGGGAGGTATGGGTTGCCAGGGTACTTAGATATTGAACTCCAACTTGCTGCCTAAAATATTTAATCACTGAATAATATAAATGCCTATAATAATTATTCTGGTTGGTGTCTTATTTCATTCACTTAATTCGCCAGTTTAGTTCCTGAATTTGGGCTTTATACCAGGGCCAACCCCTTTTCTGTTGCAGTTTTGGTTGGGGCGATCTTCCCTGATCGGTCTCAGCCTAAGTTCTTTGGCTTGCTGCCCTAACCTCTGCTTCTAGAGTATCCTAGAACTTTTAGCCTGAGAGCATTGGATATACAGAGCCCTTTCTATGGTTTCAAGACAGAATGTTAGGGATCTCCAAGCCCATGGGCTTGGCTTGTCCTGGTCTGAGTGCCACCGCACCACATTGGTCAGTATCTCATAGGTGGAAGATTCCAACTTCCCCACCCTAAGGCATTTTGACAACCCTGGGGCTTTTTCAGGAGAGCTCTCTGCTGTTGCTCTCTCCAGTAAAAAGTTTTGCAGGCTATATATGTGCCTAGGCATTTTTTCCCCTGCTTTATTGTTAACAAATTCCCCCTCAACCTAGCCTGAAGTGTTTGGTTTGCTATAATAGTAGACAAGATAGGCAGACTCATGCTGGGAGAACCTGAAGAGAAGATAAAGTTGATGAGAATAGAAATGGAAGCAAAATTGAGAACATGGGTGATTTAGGCCTTTCTAGTTATTGTCATAATACTCCATGAACCAGGGCAATGAGGATTGAAGACATAGAATATCTTGTTGTCATAGAGAGTGGATCTCAAATGACTCGTCTGGTCATTTATGAAAATTGTTACAGAATATATCTCTATATCCTTTGCAGATGCTAGGCTTCTGTGAACTGATGAGAATGTCTAGCCATGCTTGCATCATCACATAGTGAGTCTGAATTTTCCAGAAAGTTGTGAGAAGTCATGAAGAGAGTAGATACTATGGTCCTCGTGTCCAAATCTGGCAAGTATTTCTGGGGCTTGAGCACTGATCAGGACAATTCCAGCCTTTTTGAAGCACTGGTATTGTAATGGGAAATTGTGAGATGAGACCATTAATCATTTTAAGTGAAGTTTTAATAGTGGAGCATAATGAAGCCAGTGACTACAAGGGGCATGTACCCAAATCATGCAGCCCCAAGCATATACATCTTGGGGTTTATATAGACAAAAGTCACAACATAGCTGTTACCAGGGGGAAACCACAACTTAGTCAGTTGCTACACAAACAGGGAAAATACAGAAGCCAAAAGGTAGCAATCAGTTCATTGCCTAACGATTGTTGCCCGACAGTTTGTTGCCCGACAGTCAGTTTGTTGCCCAACTGGAAAGTTCCCAAATCTATTTTGAGAACTGAACAGAAGGGGGGAAGGGGAGGGCAATGAGCTCTAGGTAGCAGGTTTGGGCAAGTTTGCTTGGCAGGTTTGCTGCGTAGGTGGGCTTTGTTGGGTTTGGGCAGGTTTCCTAGGCAGCTCTCCTATGATGGGGAGAGATGAGGGATGTTCACAAAATGGGGCGTTACTACACTGGTAAAGTATTATCGGCAGTAAGTTGGAGTTCAGTATCTAAATACCGTGACAATCCATACCTCCCTTGCAGAAACTTCCACTAAGAGAGAAGATGTGGTTGGCAGAGAGCACCACAGAAGTACTGAAAAACTCTGGTTTTGGGGTGAATACAGAAAAGTCCAATTTTTAAAGAATGGAAGGACTGTCTGAGGGAGAAACTCAGCGTGTGGGTCTTTGTGTTCTCACTGTGTGAGCATAACCTCGTCATTCTGTGAGATCTCATTAGTCCTGGTACTTTCCCTTATCACTATCCTCTGTCTCACTGATGGGAGGGTGGGACTGTGAACTGCAAACTTACAAGTAAGGAGAGAGCTCAGGTCGTACATCTCATTTCTTACTGGGCTATATTAATGGGGTTGGGGGGGGGGCCAAATGAATTCTTTTTTTTGTTCTTCTTTTTTTTTTTTTTTTTTTTTTGCTTTTTAGAGGGAGGAAGGCAGAGCAATTGGGATTAAGTGACTTTCCCAAGGTCACATGGCTAGTAAGTGTTAAATGTCTTGAGGCCAGATTTAAACTCAGGTCCTCCTGACTCCAGAGCTGGTGCTCTGTTCACTGCACCACCTACCTGCTTCGGTCCTTCATTCTTGAAGAAGACCATGACATCAGAAAGGTGATGTCAACTTGCAAATGAATTGGATTTAAGTGAGGGAGTGCTATGCAAAGGCACTAGCCTCACTTTCTCCTTCAGAGTCATCTGGGTCCAGTGGCAAGATATAGATAAGGATGACTGGAGATGGCTGGAGATGCCCTGGGACACCTTGGCCTTTTAAGGTTAAGGTCTTTCCCAGGTCTCAGTTTGATTGAGACAATACCCATTCAGTGATTGAGGCTAGGTAAGAAATAAGGTAAAGAATGGTCTCTTTTACCTAGTAAAAAAAAAATCATTTTGGGCAGGGAAAACCCTTAGGGTTTCTGGACCAAACAGAAATAATTGCTATTTATACTCACTTGGAGTCACCTGGGTCCAAACAATGACCAAATGAGTCTTGGGCTGGGACCAATTGTTGGCCAATCAATGCAAACCTGAGTGCTTTAGGCTTAAGGCATGGTCCTTAAGAAAGAAAATCTATAAACCCCAAGATATCTTTCTAGGTTTAGCAACCAAAATTTATATTCCTTTGGGCAAAGCACCCACAAGTAAGGGTATGATACCCTGTGTGGGTAGAGGGAGAGGAGGGAGAGAGAAGAAGAGAGAGAGAGACAGGAAAGGAAGGAAGGAAGGAAGGAAGGAAGGAAGGAAGGAAGGAAGGAAGGAAGGAAGGAAGGAAGGAAGGAAGGAAGGAAGGAAGGAAGGAAGGAAGGAAGGAGGGAGGGAGCTGTGTTGTCCAATGGGAACTCACCAGTTGGGTCCCCAGTGGGGCAGCTACTACTACTCACAAATTGTTATTTGTCCTTTGTTCTCAAAAAAGACCATAACATCAGGAAGGTGAGGCCATGACTTGCAAGTGAATTGGATTTAAGTGAGGGAGAATTATGCAAAGTCACCGGTCTCACCCTCTCCTCCAGAGCTTTCTGGGTCCAGTGGCAAAATATAGATCAGGATGACTGGAGACGGTCCCCAGTACAATACATTGAGTGCTGGGCCTGGAGGCAGGAAAATAGTTCAAATCTAGCCTCGAATACTTACTAGCTATGTGATCCTATGCAAGTCTTTTTGCCCTGTTTGCTTCAGTTCCCTCATCTGTAAAATGAGCTGGAGAACAGAATGTCCAGTATCTTTGCCAAGAAAACCCCAAATAGGGTCACGAGAAACCAGATACAACTGAAGACGAATGAACAGCGTGTCACTTGGGGACTTTTGTGACTGAGTTCTCCAGCACACCTCCCTGTCTGGGCGCCTTATCCTACTCTCCCTACTCTGCCCTCTCCCTTTTGTTGTTTTTTTCTTCCCTGTCAGATTATAATTTCTTCCATATTAGACAAAGTAGGCACTTCATAAATGTTGATGAATTGATTGATATTTGTAGCCCCAGTGCTTAGTACGGTGCACAAAACATAATAGGTGAGAAATAAAAGTGTATTGACCATGTGGGATGTCCAAGTAGCAGCCCACACCACCCACCACCATGACACCCAATTAATTCCAGAATCATCTTGGAAAATTATTCTCACAATTTAGGGAAACTTGGAGAGACATATGCACTAATGCAGAAGAAAGGAGAACAGTTTACACAATCACATAAAGGGAATGAACCTTGAAAGATATCAGAGCTTCAATCAGTGCTGTAGCCAGATGTGACTCCAGAGGACTGTCAGGGAATTATTCCTCTTTTCTCCTCAGCAAAGTGGCAGAAAAATAAGTGAGGAATATACATTTGCTGTCAGACATAGAGAATATGATTATTCTGCTTAACTGTACTTCTTTGTCCCAAGGGAGAGTTACATTGGTGGGGGGAATGGGAAGAATCATTGGGAAGTGACTGTGATGCCAAAAAACATCACAGAGAAACTGCTCTCAGAGATGAGACAGTTAAAATGTAAACTATCAAAATAAAATAAAATGTGAACTGTCTTCTACCTTGCAATCCATCTTGGCCTTTTCCTATAGCCAATTATACTCTAACAAATAGTAATCCAAGGTTATACCTATATTCCACCTTCTACGCTCCCATTTACTTGCTACTAAAAAAATAAATTATTATTATTAATAGGGGTTAGCCAAGATGTACCAAGAACTCACCAATTAGCTCCGATTTTTAAAAAAATCCAAACAGAGAATATGCAAGGAAAGCCACGTGATGAATATGCAGCATGTGCTATGGAACTCCTTCCTCCAATTCCCCACTTGCACTGGAATATTAGGTCCCCAGTGTGGGGCTGGCTATATCCCCTCAGAACTTTAGGGATAACACAGAGGGATTGGGCAATGTTTCTTCTGTAATGTTATAGCCTCAAACCTCTACCAGTGTGCTTCCCACCTCCATGATTATCAGTTGATATCAATCAGACTTAATTGACTTTCAGTAGTGGGTATTTACTAGAGCGAAGTTGTATGAATGGAATAGGGTGTAGCTTTTCTACTGACTTCCTTATAGAGCCTTGAATCTGCCTTTCCTCATGTCCAATTTGTGCTAGGCTCTTTAGTGCAGACGTTGCTACCAGCCACTGCTGTCACACTAATACTGCTAGGATGCCAATGAAAAATCAAAATCCTTTGGTCTTCCAACAATGACAATGTCCCCCTCTGGTCAAGGGGGAGGGAAGATGAGGCTGAGATGCTCTCCTTCCCCTTCCAAGTAAATCTTCTTCAGAGGCTCAGTTGGAAAGCCAAGCTACCAGATGTTTTAATCTCTATCTCTTCTATTCTAATCAATTAGCTATTTTATCAAAGACCCACAGAGTATGGACAAATTTCTTCCATCCAAACACACTTTCTATGCATCATCACTCTAGTTCATCCACTGGCCTTTAAAGACACCTAAAAATATCAAGTATTTTTTCATGCTTTTTCTAAAACCTATGATTGATTTGAGAAATATTTTCATCTGGTTAAGGTATAAGGATATAGAATCTAAGTACTTAGCTTAAGTAGGGTGGGATGATTATCTATGCTGAGCCCTACCCCTGCAAATATAAAATGGGTTAGGGTTACAAAGGAATAATTTCAGTAGTTGGGAATAGCATAGAAAACTATGGATAATAAAAGGGGAGATATTTAAATTGTTATTCCTTTCTATTTCTCTCTAACTGGATCATTTTCTCACCCTTAACATTTCCTTGCCAATTGTTTGTATGCCACCCACAAACATGCCCACATTTCTCCTATGCTTAATAAACTCTTCAGTTGACCCTGCCATTACACCCTGAACTAATCTTACTATGTCTCTTTTCTTTTTCACTATTTAACTCCTAAAATCAATGTTCTATATTTATTGCATCTATTTCCTCACTTTCTTCTCTTTCACACGAATTTCAATCCTTCTCAATCTGGTTTTTGATCCCACCCCTTGATGGAAACTTTACTCTCCAAATTATCAAGCACCTTTTTTTTTTTTAAGCAATCTGGGTTAAGTAACTTGCTCAAGGTTACACGGCCAGTTATTTCTGGGTGTGGTGCTAAGTATCTGAGCCCGGATTTGATCCAGGTCATCCTGACACTGGAGCCAGTGCTCTTACTTGCTGAGCCACCTGGCTGCCCCTAAGCAATTGGGGTTAAGTAACTTGCTCAAGGTTACACAGCCAGGTGTTTCTGGGTGGGTGCTAAGTGTCTGAGCCCGGGATTCGATCTCCAGGTCTTCTCAACACTGGAGCCGGTGCTCTTACTCGCTGTGCTACCTGGACGCCCCTCAAGCACCTTTTAACTACTAAATACAAAGACAAGTCTCCATCCTACTTAACTCTGCAACTTCTGTCCCCCCATCCTCTCCTCTTGGATGCTCTCTCTTCTCTGGTCTTCTATGCCACGGTTCTCTCCTTGCTCTTTCACCTCTGTGACTTCTCTTTTGAAGCATCCTCCTGAAATATCCTCATTTACCTTCTATCCACTAAGCATGAGTATCCCCCAAACAGTTGTCCTGAACTCTCTTCTCTCACTTTTACCTAAATTCAACCTTCCATTTCCTGTTTCTATGCCTCTATACAAGCTTCGCCCCATGACCAAAATGTGCTCCTTTCTTACCTCTCTTAAGAATCCCCAACTTCTTTTGGGTTCAATTTCTATTTCAACTCACTTTCTCGGTCCACATCATTATTAGTGCTCCCCTTCCTGAAATTATCTTGTCCTTATTTATCCGTGTACATGTTATTCCTCCTGAGAAATATGAACTTTTTGAGGGGTAGGCATTCTTTGATTTTTATTTTACTTTGCATTGTAGTGCCTTACACATAGCAGGCAATTAATAAATATTTGAATAGCATAGTATGACAATGGGAATTTGCCATGATGATACTCAGTTTTAAAGGGAAAGAAAAGGTTAAATTCTGCTTAGTCTCTTATCTATTAAGACAGGAAAGTATAAAATACCTTTGTAAAAGAGTCTCTCCAAAAACTCTGGCAATCAATCAACAAGCATACATTAAGCACCTTCTATTTTCTAGGTAAAGATCTAAGCCCTGGAAATACAAAGACAAAAACAAAAACAAAATACTTCCTGCCCTCAATAAGCTTACATATCATTGGGGAAAATATATACATATATTAATTGGCCTCACTATCCCTGAACAAGATAAGGTCCTAGGGATGTCCTGAGGGTCAGGGTGTCTCTTCTTTAATACCATCAGCTTGAGCTCAACCCATTGTATGTCTACACTGTTGGCCACCAATAATCAACGAGGTCCTCAGGTCCATCTAACCACTTAACATGAATTGTTTTTTAGAAAGGGATATTTACTTCAAAGCTATAGCAAGAATAAAAGTGCAAATTTTCCCCCCATACCTGGAGGGGGGGAGGTTACACTCTTCCCTATATCACCTCAGTCTCTCAAACACAGACTCAGACTTAGCACACATAGCTTTTACATAGCATTGGTCTCACCAAGTTCATATCCAAATGTATCCTGACTGCTAGAGGAGCCCTTATTTCAGCTACCTCTGGACTCAATCCCTAAAGTCCTCAATCCTTTGGGCATTGATGCTGAATTGACTACATACACTGGCATTGATTCCTTTGAGATTTATGGGTGCTGGGACCCCAAAATAACAACACACAGATGAATTCCACCAAATTAATTCCACCCAAGCTTTCTTTCAATCAAAGAAAAACAAAGTTTATTAAAGATCTGCCCTATTGGTCAGACTCTTAAGGAATCTCAGCATTGGCTAGACTTTTAAGGAATCTGAGCATCTGTATTACTAATGCAAACAGCCCATATTGAATTTGAGCACCTTAATGGAGGCTGAGATGGATCTTATATACAGAAAGACTGTGGGAGAGATCTAGGGTTGGCCAAGTAGTCTGGGATGATTGGAAGAGGGTTCTAGGGAAGATCTTGATGTGAGTGGTCAGTAGGCTGGGCTGACTAGAGGTAACAGAGAAGGGTCAGGAATGCCAGGGACCAGGACCATGTAGCCAAGGGAGACTGGGGTCTATATAAGATCTAGGAGTGGAGGTCTAGGGTGGGGCCAGGTGGAGGCAATGAAAGGCCATATGAGATGATTACTGGGACACCTCAGGCTAAAGACAGATCAAGTGGGAAGATTCAAAGATAGTTCAGGGGGATTTCCAGAGCCTGTACCCCATCAGTTCCATTTCTGGACTCCTGGAGATCACTCTTCTGACATTTAGAAACTCCAAATGAATCTCCTTGCTCTGAAACAAAAGAAAAAATGATGAGGCAAAAAACCAAGGTTCATTTTCCCAGGGTCACATGTTAGTTTCAGCACTTTATCACCAGATGTTCTCTGTGAAGAAGTCAAACCAAGAGAAATCTAGCAAGAGAGAGCAGTTGAAGAAAATGTCCAAGGTTCCCATCAATTGGTGCCTTTTGAAGGCAACTCCAGTTCCAGCTACAGAACCAAGAGATAAGATTTCTTCTAACACCATTGCCAACAGATTGAACCTGTTACAGAGTGTCTACATATCCTCAAAAATCTTTCAGAGGCATTCCATTACATGTAATCTCAACTCTCCCAGAGGCAGACATCCCAGACTCTTCCACATGGGGAATAGGAAGTGTTCTGTGCATGGGCCAGTCCTCCATTATGTGCAAAGTATAAACAACAAGTAAATACAAAGTAATTTCCAGCCAGGCGAGATATCGGGGAGGCAAGAGTAAGAGTAAGTAGAGAGATTGGGAAAGGCTTGTGTTGGAGGCAATATTTTCACTAAGTTTTGAAGGAAATTAGGAATTCTGAGAGGTGAAAGTCAGGGTTCTTTTCACGCATAAGGAACTGACAGCCTGTGCAAATGATGACAAATGCATGACCCTTGCCCTTTTTCCCAAATGAATTTGGGTGCCTACTTCTGGGAGGGAGAGAGGATGAGATTCAAATATACTGGTTAGTGAGAATAAGAAGCCCATTATTTCAAGTACCACTTAAAACCTTTTTAGTAGGCAATGAGATTCAAGTAGGCTGGTCAATGAGATACTGAAACTGACTGACCCGGGCAAACATGCTGAAGAATGAAATAATGATGTGCCTAGATATGACCAAGACTGAACTATCCCCCTCTACTTGCCTATGTATTCCTTGTTACTTCATCTCCCCACCCATGGCAGGTTTTACTCTATAAGAATCATTAGCCTCTCTGACCAGTGGGTGTCTCCCTTTAGCTGAGGCATCTCCTTGAAACAACTACCTCTCTTGCAGGGGCTGCCTCCTCTCCTTAGAGAGGGTTCCTTTCTGGGAGGGGTGGTGGCTGCCTCCCTTAGAGGGCGGCTACCCTCCCCCTTAAACTGGAGTCTCCCTTAAGGGGCAGAGGAGCCTGCTTGATGTGTTGTATTATCCACGATAGATGCCTTTACTTGATTTGGAGAAAGCCTGAGTGAATTCTTTCCAGGTGATCTTGCACCTCAACATTTTGGGGTGTCCCTGAACCTCATCATAAAATCATGGAGAGAGGAGGAGGAATGTATTGTGTCGGGAAGAGAAAGAAGGCCAGAGTGGTAGGACAGCAGAGCAGATAAAGTAGAGTGACCTAGTATAGAGTGATATAGTGTAGAGTTATATAGAGTTACTATACACAGGGATATAAAGAGGTAATTGTAACCTGATTGTAGAGGACTTTAAATTCTGAACAGAGGAGTTTGTATTGGATCCTGAAAGCAATAGAAACCCACTGGAGCTTCTTGAGTAGGGAGTGATGTGGTCAAACCTGTACTTTAGGAGTATCATTTTACAAATTATTTGGTATATGGACTGGAAAAGTGAGAGATTTATGTCAGTGACCAAATAGAAGCTACTGCAACAGAGTGGTGGTTGTATAAGTGACGAGAAGATGAATTAGAGAGATGTTGTGGAAATAGAATTGACAGGAGTTAGCAACTAATTAGATACAAGGGGTAAGAAACTATGTAGAATTAAAAATTATGCCACATTGGAAAATTCAACCATTCTAGGGGCAATGGGCAACCATTGGAGTTTTTTGAGGAGAGAAGTGATATGGTAGGACCTAGTTTGACCACTTTGTAGAGGATAGATTAGGGAGGAGAGAAAAATGGAAGCAGGGAGAACACAGCATAACTTCCTCTGGAAACTCCGCCAGTTTTCATTCAACCTTCCATGTTTAGCTATAAATTCAGATTACAGAAAACCTTCTCCTGGCAGAATGTTAGTGCTCTCCCTACTCAGTGCCCTTGGCACTTTGAAGGGCCACACCTGAAGTACTTGAAGTTTCTCTTGCTCACAGCTCTCATTTCCCAACAATGTCTGAAATAAGACAAGTTAGAGTCATTTCCTTTCATTAAAAAAGGAGGCACAGAACATTCTCTATAATTGGCTTCACATTGTAGCTGCAAACTGGAGATATAACTATGCTGTACAGTGAAGGATCTGACTAATCTTTGACTTTTGGGGAAAAAAAACTTCCAGAAGGGCTAGGTGCATCGAATGGCATCTAATTGGTACAGATGACTAATGAAATTCATCACACATAGTACAGTACAGAAGAGCAATACGGGTGTCTCACCCTTCACAGAAATAGATAATAGTGAGGCTGGAGTTTTATAAGATGAAGTACTTGGCAGGGTTTGCTTGGCTCTTCTCTTTGACAAATAAGCAGGAAAATGTGTCTTCAGGCTCTGCTATCCCCAGAAAGTAGAGATCTACACACTGCTCTGGGAAAATGGAACTCTGATCATCCACAACTAGGAAGCCTGGTGGCAATTCTACAGTTGGACCTAGTTATTTGGTCCATGAAAGGATGAATAAGAAAAGACCTAGGCTGTAAATGGACTGGAATCCCTTGATGTGCCTTTCAATGGTCTCATGCTTCCAGGAATCCTGGGAATAAGAGAGCAATGAATTGCAATAGGACCAGATCTACCCAAACTGTAAAAACATACTAGATTCTTCCTTTGACCTTCTCCAATCTGAACGCAAAGCCCCTTACAAGAGAATGAGTTAAAAGTGAAGGAGCTCTCCTCAAAAAACTCCCATGGATCTCCACTACCTCTTGAATAAAACCCAAACTCTTCTATCAGACATTTATAGGCCTCCATGGTCAATCCCAAACTATTTTTCTAGATTAATGCCACATTACTCTCTATTATGCTTGCTACATTCCAGCCAGGAGGACTTACTGTTTCCTGTACTTGACATTCTATCTCTCACCTCTGTGCCTTTGACAAGGCTTTTTACTATGCCCATACTGTTCTTCCTTAACTCTGCCTATGAGAATCCCACTCCCTGGGCAAGGCTCAGCTCAAGTGCCACCTACTGTAGCTGGTCTTTTTTTTTTATAGTCCCTTCCCCTTCTGACAAATAATTACTAAACTGCTTTACATATATTTTGTATTTGCTTGTCTGTGGCTTATTTCTTTGCAATAAATTCATTAAGGGCAAAGAATATTTTCATTGCTACCTTTGTATTCCCAGCAGTGTCTGATACATAATAGGTGCTTAACAAATACTTGTTGAACTGAATGATTTCAGTTGAGGTGGTCCATCTTCTTAAACTGCACCATTGTTGATGGTTCTGTGATTAAGGCTTTGACTAAAGTTGAATGGAAAGAAAAAAAGTGAAAAAATATCTCAGGATCTTAAACCTTTGAGAAAGCCCTGTAATCCGAGAAAGCAGATGCTTTATAGGACTGCCTTTCTTAATTGGGTTGCTTGGAGCAATGTCTCTGGATGGTCTCCGTGATGTTTGATATTTTTGTCATGTTTATGATTTAATTTAATACATGTTAATTGAGCACTTCTTATACACTGTTCCAAGCACCATGGTTGGATGTGGGGAAAGACAAAGTAGAAAATTGGTTCCTTCCCAACTGGATACAAACACATTGATTCTCCCCCATACCTTAAAAACCTTCTTTGGTTCCTACCATCCCCTCAAGCTATAATCCAATGTCTCTCCTCATTTTTTTTTAAACAAGTAACCTCCTAATAAAAGCTATCTATACTGATCGCTTCACTTCTCTTCACATTTACTCCTCAATGCTTTGTCTGATTTCCAGCCTCCTTGCTCTACTGAAACTGCCCTCCCCCACCCAAGTCTAGAGAAATCTTCCTGAAACACATCCCTGTGACAGACAGCAGCTTCATGATGCATACATGACTCCTGATTGGCTGAGTGACATCTGAGCTTGCAACTATATGAACCTGCATAAGTGGAAAAGGAACTTTATTCATTTTGGGAGAGATTGCTAGGAGAAGTGGGAAGACAGAAACAGAAAGGAGAAAGAGAGACAGGGAGAGGGGAGAGGAGGAGGAGGAGAAGGAGAGAGAGACAGAGACAGAGACAGAGAGAGAGAGACAAAGAAAGAGAGACAGAGGGGGGGGGGCGGAGAGAGAGACAGAGACAGAGACAGAGAGAGACAGAGAGAGAGAGACAGAGAGAGAGAGAGATCTCCATGGGTTCAAATACCATTTCCATGCAGATGAATTCAAGGTTTATGTATACAACCTGGTTCTTTCTTGAGTTCTGGTCATTCTTGAGCTCCAGTTCCATGTTACCAACTGTCTATTGGATACTTAACTAAATGTGCTCTCTAAATGTTGAAATAGACCTTTCAAACTCCACAGTCTCATACTAATCTCATTATCTTTCTCCCCAAATCTTTCCTTCTTCTGAATTTCATTTCTCTCAAGAGCACTACCATCTTTTCAGTCACCCAAGTCTATAATCTTTGGTGTCAATTCTTCAACTCTTCTCTCTTGCTCACTCTACATATATCTATTCAGTTGCCAAATCTCATTTCTACCTCCACACCACCATCCTACTCCAAATTCCCATCACTTCTCATCTGAACAATTGCAATATCCTTCTAGTTGGCCTCCCTGTCTCAAAACTCTCCTTACTCCAACTCATGATCCACTAAAACAGCCAAAGTGATTTTCCTCAAGTGCAACTCTGACTGTGTCGCTCCTTAACTCATTAAACTCAAGAGGCTACCTATTGCCTCTAGGATAAAATGCAAACTCTTCTGAGTATCATTTAAAGTCCTTCACTCCCTAGCTCCCACCTCTCTTTCCAATTTCATCACATATTACTTCCTTTCCAATATTCTACAAGTCTAACCAAATCGGCCATCTTACTGTTCTTCATATATCATGCTCTATCTACTGTTTCTGTGTCTTTGCTGTGGCTGCCACCTATGCCTAGAATACAATTGCTCCTCATTACCCTCTACATAAAGCATTTTCTGATCCCTGTAACTACTGGTGCCACCCCTCCTGATATTATCTTGTATTTTTCATTTATATTCTATACACATTCATGTACCTGCTTTCTCCTTCAACAAAAGGAAAGTTCTTTAAGGCAGAAATTTTCTTGTTATTTTTGTTTTTTGTATTTGTGTAACCTGTCTTCACCCAAGCCTGGAGAAGTCTTCCTGAAATACATCCCTGTGACAGACAGCAATTTCATGATACATACATAACTCCTGATTGGCTGAGTGACATCTGAGCTTACAACAATATGAACCTGCATAAGTGGAAAAGGAACTTTATTCATATTGGGAGAAGTTGCTAGGAGAAGTGGGGAGACAGAAACAGAGATGAGAAGGAGAGAGAAGTAGAGGGGAGAGGAGAGGAGAGCAGAGGGGAGAGACAGAGAGAGAGAGAGAGAGAGAGAGAGATATTTCCCTTGAACTGCAGATGTGTGGGAGGTCTAGCAACTAAGAGCAGACTCCTGGTGAAGTAGTTCTCTCTCTCTTTAAAACTGATATATTATCTTGGTCCAGAAGAACTTTTCTACCCTTATTTATTCTTACACCTATTCTAATCTGTATAACTTAACTAATTTCTGTTACTGTTTACTTTGACAAGTTCTTTGAGATTGTTCTGCATGTGTTTATGTGTATTTACATGTGTATACCAAAAATGTTTGGTGGGAAAGAGTTAGGTTGACAAGAATGAACTAACTGTTCCTGTCTGATATATATACTCTGAGGCAAGGTTTTGCTTTGGAGTTCACTTTGGGAAGAGTTGTGTGATTTGGTCAGATGAGACTCTGGGCAGCCATTGAGCCCCCTGGCTTTGAAAACCCAGATGCTGGTGTTTCTCTGGTGACTAACTAGGTATGGATGTAATGGTCAGACAGCTAGGAGCCCCGTCTGCTGAACTGTGTTATTTTTCTGTCTATATTTTTGTCTGCTTGTAACTTCTGTTTGTATTCTCTGAAGTTCAGGGTGCTGACTTTCCCCCCCTGAGCTAGGTAAATGATATATGTTTGATTGATTAAAGTAAGATTGTTAACTCTTTTTGAGTTGCTTTCCTTTAGAAAAGCAAATCAAAGAACCTGTGCTAGCAGCCACCCTGGGTATGCTAGGGTGCTTGCTGCCACACCCATCCATGATGAACTTACTAATAAAAGATAATTCTTACATGTCAATATATCAAGAGCTTGTGATTTCCTTGGTGTGGGAAATAACACAGACAGAAATCCATCCATAACAAAGCTCTCACCAGGAAAGGGAGAAGAGAGTCTAAATCTTCTTGATGTTCTTTCCATTGTGCCCCATAATACCTCCCAAAGATTTACAGATATGAAATAATTTAATAAAGATAGAAGGATTTGTACAGCTAGTATTCCTACTAGAAATCTCAATTTTCATGTCTTAAAATCTCAATCAATCTTGACTTCTCTCCTGAGAGCCTGAGTCATTATTCCCAACTACCCACTGGATCTCCTCCTTTGACTTAACCACATTTAAAACTGAATTTATCATTTCTCCCACAAAAATCTATTCTTTCAGTTCTCCTTATCTTTCTATGACACTATCATCCCCCAATCACAAATGATTATAGCCTTATTTTTTTATGTGTTATGTTTGACTACTCTTTGACCTTTGTCCTGAATTGGCCGCTAAATCCTGTTGATTCTATACCTATGACTATTGTTTACATTATAATCCCAACCTTATCCCTCCCATTGACACCATTCTAATTCATACCCCCTCTAATTCACATTACCTCTCAACTAATTATTCCATATTATATTAGTAAATATAATATGATAATACTTTATATAGTGCTTACTATGTGCCAGGCACTGTGCTAAGTGATTTGTGATTTTTTTTTTAAATCTCATTTGATACTTATAATAACCCTGGGAGGTGGGTGCTGTTATTAGCTATTGTTATTTTACAGATGAGGAAATTGAGGCAAACAGGGTTTGAGTGACTTGCCCAGGGCCACACAGCTAGTAAGTGTCTGAGGCCAGATTCAAACTCAGTTCTTCTTGACTCCAGGCCTAGCATCTGTTTACTGTCCCACCTGGCTGCTGGTATATAAATGAATAAAGCATTTGTGCAAAACACTATACTAAGCAATGTGCTACTAAAAGGAAAGTAAGGCAGTCCCTACTTTCAAGGCTCTTGGATCCTAATAGGGAGACAATGACACATATGGAAGGTTTCAGCCACTAGTCAAATGGAAAAGTCCTATAGTCCTTAGGATTCAGTAAAAGCAGATGATAATGTTTCTTCTTTAATATCATTTCCACTGATAAATCCTATCAGTTCCTGATGTTGAACCATTTGACAATGTCAAGGATTTTGGTGGCAAGAAGTTTCTTTTCAGGTCTTCAGAAACTGTGGCTGCAGCACCAGCAGGAATAGTAGCCAGGCTGCATCTTCACAGGTGTTGCTTCACAGGATGATGTCTAAAGGAACTGGGCTGGAAGCATTGCTATCCCTGAGGTTCTTGAGTTCAGGATCCTGGGCTGTCCCCATCAGGGTGAGAGGGGAGATGGTGGTCAAGATGGGACATGTTGGAGCAGATAGCTAGCACAATGAGTAGAGCACCGGCCCTTGAGTCAGGAGGACCTGAGTTTGGATCCGGCCCCAGACACTTAACACAAAAAATAAACTAGCCGTGTGACCTTGGGCAAGTCAATTAACCCCAATTGCCCTCCAAAAAGCAAAAAAAAAAAAAAAAGATGGGACGTGTTGCCTGGTCCAATGTTTCTCCCTTAGGATAACCTATTGCCTCAGCGAAGCTGCCCTTGCATGTATCCACTGGTTGCCTGGTTGGTGATAATGGCCAGCCCCTTCTCCATAGGGTTACAGGGCCAAAAAAAAAGCAATGCGATTTGGCATCCAATTTTTGTCCATTCCAATCCTACAACAACTTCTGATTCATTTTAAGTTTCATTCAAGCCTTCTACTTTTAAATCACATTCATTTCCTAAGATACTCCTCCACCATCCCCCACCTAATGAGTTTTCCCTTGTAACAAGCTTAAAAATAAAAACAGAAACAGTTTAGCAAAATCAACCAACACATTGATAGTAAATGGCAACATGTGCAACATTCCATCCTCAGAGTCCTTCCTTCTTTAACAAGGAAAGGGAGACGTATATTTTTTTTTTTAAATTTTGGTACACTAATATTCTATTACATTTCCATACAACAGTTTGTTTATCCATTTCCCAATTGATGGACATCTACTTGGTCCCCAGTTTTCTGCTACTATGAAAAGTGTTGCTGTGAATATTTGAGCACATGTAGGACTCTTTTCTTTCTTTGACTTACCAGGATATAGAAATCCTCAATAAGTGGAATCTCTGGATAAAAGAGTATGGACATTTTAGTCCATCTTTTCCCTCATAAGTCCAAGGAGGCAATGTGGTATGCCAGAAAAAGCACCAAATCCCACTTCTGACACTTATTACCTGTGTGATCTTAGGAAAGTCATTAAACCTCTCCAAGTCTCAGTTTCCTCATCTAAGAAATTAAGAGGTTAAACTAGAATGACTGCAAAGTTCCCTTCTTACTCTAAATCTATGATCCTATGCTATCATCAACATCAACAACAACAATAGTAATAAATTGGAGCCTGGATTAAAAACGATGTTGTTGATGAAAGAACTTTATTGTATTCAATTCAATAAGTACTAATTAAGTGACTAGTACAATTGAAGCACTGTGCAGTTTCTAGAGACAGAGACTAAAAGGAGTATTCCTTGTCCTCAAGGAGCTTACATTATATGGTGGGGGAGGGGGAGCATGTACATAAAAAGAAATGCAAATTTTATACAAATTATTCTGGAGGAGGGGGAAGGGATATCTTACATGAAGGACTGTTAAGAAGTTGTAATGGGAATGTAAATTTGAAGATCTTCCCTGCCCCTAGGCTAAAGTGCACCTGGAGCCTGGGGTGGGAGGCTTGTTTTTCAGTAGATACTTCTTGATTGGCCAGTGGGTCAATAAGGTTGTTACATTCTCTGAGCCAGGAGAAGGCTATATAAGCCCTGATGTGTAGCTTTGTTTTGGGGCTCACTTTGAGAAGTGTTCTGTGATTTGATATGGATTCTGGGAAGCTGTTGTCCAGAGGCCCCCCCCCTTTGAAAAACCCAGATGTTGATTGGGTATGGATGTAATGGTTGGACAGTTTGGAAATCTGTCTACTTAATCTGTTTCTCTGACTTGATAATTCTGTCTGTGTATTCTGAAGTTCGGGATGCTGACCTTTTTCCCCTGAACTAGGTAAATGATACATGTCTGACTGATTAAAGTAAGCCTGTTAACCCATTTTGAGTTGCTTTCCTTTATCAAAGCAGATCCAAGAACCTGTGTGAGCAGCCACCCTGGGGACGCTGGGGTGCTCGCTTCTATAGAAGGGTAGAAGACAGAATAGTTATGACCTCTGAAATTGTTTTGGGCTATAAATCCATGGTCAATATGGCCTGACAGACTAAATTTGAAGTTTGCTTTCCAGGAGAATTCTACTAATTCACAATTCCACAGGATATCAGCATGTTTTTCTTCCTGTAACTTCTCCAACACTACTTTGGTCTTGTCATCTCCACCACTTTGCTGGGAAAAACTTCAGTTATTTTGATCTGCTTTTCTCTTATTAGTGATTTGGAGTAATCACAATTTGGTTATTAATGGTTGTGCTTCTTTTGAAAACTGATTGTTTATATCTTTTGATCACTAACTCATTCTATAAATTTATTCATTGCTTCATCTTCCTTTACAAGTCTACATATCATTCCACTACCCAAAAAAATTTCAATGGTTCCCAATTGCCTAACAAAACTCAAACTCCTTACTTTACATTGACTGTCATCCTTACCCCACCCCCAATTTTGTGGTTAGAGTACTCTCCTCCCACCTTCGTCTTCATTCTACCCATACTTCAGGGAACATTATTCCAGTTCTAACTTCATTTTCTTCCTTCATACTACCAGGAGTATGCTAGTAAATAGTTAACAGCCAACTCTTCAAAAATTAAAATATTTAAAAATATACAGCACATTTAAGTTTAATCTACATTACAAGCATCCTCTGTATTACTTTATTAAGTCTAGTCAATCAACAAAACTATGTCAAGCTGATTTGTAGCATTTGCCAATTTCTGAGGTATAAATACCCACACTGAAAATTTAACAATTAGTTCTTGAGAGCCAGTTTTAGGTGGCTTTAGTACCCATCTGTAAATTATTGGCCCTATAATTGACTAGTTCATGGCCTACATCTTTGAATATCTTTCCCTTTTGTCCAACTTTGCCAGTACTAACCTTGAGTCCCATCTACCATTGATCTCCTTTACTTCTACTGATTTGCTACGGAATGCTGGAAGAAGTCACTGGGTCTGATAAATCAGTGATCTATAAAATGGGGGCTGTGGCTTGACCCCAAAGATTATTCAATCAACAAATTGATGAGGGGAGGGATGGGTTACCCCACTCTTGCTTCATCATAGCCAATTGTGGGCTTGTCTCTAGAGCAAGTGCCTGATCTTTTTTTAATATTCTACTCTCCCCCACCAATGGCATCCAATATGGATGCCTTTCCCTTGGTTCCTTGGACTGTTATAACCTATCCTGACCTAGGCACCCATAACTGCCACACAAGTAAAACTATTTGCCACCTATCCAGCTCCCCAGCATAACTACACTCTACCCCCTCAATAACAACAGCTGCAACTCTAGACTTTGAATAGAGGCTAGTAAGTAAGAGTTCCCCACATATACATTTTTCTTTTTTCATTTTTCAGTAGAAAGGGTAAGCAGCACAGGATAAGCAGGCACAAATGAATTTCAATTGCATCATCTTTTAGCCCATATCCACCCTTCTTCTCAATTTCACTATCTCCACCAAAGTTACTACCATCCTTCCAGGTTCTCAGACTGTTTCTTGTCATTGAGCTCATTACTCAATTGAAACTACTCTTTTCAAAGTTACCAGTGATTTCTCAATAGCCAAATCTGATGGCCTTTTCTCAATCCTGCTTCTTCTTGACTTTGCAACTTTTAAAATTGTTGAACAACTTCTCTTCTTCAATACTCTCTCCTCTATGGATAATCATGACATAATTCTCTCTCTCTCTCTCTCTCTCTCTCTCTCTCTCTCTCTCTCTCTCTCTGTCTCTCTCTCTCTTTCTCTCCTTATCATACAGATTTGACTGCTCCTTCTTAATCTCCTTTGTTAGATCTATATCATCATCTACATCTATAGCTACATTGTTATGGATATACTTCAAGGCTCTGCCCAGAACCCTCTTTTCTTTATATACTTTCTGTCTTGGTGACATTAGCTCCCATGGTTTTAATTACCATCATTAAACAGAAGGCTCCCTCTGTATTTCTAGTCCTCGTATCTGCACCTAGAGTCCCATACTCTAGTCTCACATCATCAACTGACTATTGGACATTTTGAACTAGATGTTACGTAGGCATCTCAAACTCAACATGTCCAAAGAGAATTCATTACCCGTCCTCCAAACTCATCCCTCTTCTGATTTTCCTTACTTATTTTGAGGGCAACATCATTCTTCCAATTACTCAGGTTTGCAACCTTGGTATTATCCTTGACTTTTCACTTATTCTCAATCCATATAACCAACCAGTTGCCCAATTATGTCATTTCTACCTCCACAACATCTTTTGAATCCATCCCCTTTTCTCTACTCACATAATTACCACCTAGTTCAGATCCTCATCACTTCTCACCCAGACAATTGCAAGTCTTCCAATTGTTTTCCCTTACTTGAATCTCTACTCTCTCCAATTCATTCTCCATATAGCTGCCAAATTGATATTCCCCAAGGGCAAATCATTCCCTTCCCCTCCTCAGTAAAATTCAGTAGCTCACTGTAGACTCCAAGATCAAATATTATTTTAAAATTGCTATTGTCTATAAATTTTATAGCATACTTAATAATTAGTATATACATATTAGAATATATATGTATATATATATATATATAATATGCAAGAATAAGACTAAACTAGTGATTTCATTAGGATAAAGAACTCCACAGTGAGGATATGCCCTCTACCAATGTAGTTCACTATTTTCTCTACAACTTATAGTCCTAGAGTACTTGGAGGTTAAGTGACTTGGTCAGGGTCACACAGGGAGGGAGAACTTGAACTCAGGTTTTCCTGGCTCTCTACCCTATGGTGCCGCTTCTCATTTATGTTATCAAATTCATATAATTTATAAATAAATAAATATAAGGGATGCCTGATCAAAATTTGTTCATTGTTAGAGATGCGTGATCATAAAAAATGTGAGACTACTAAGTTCTACTAATTCATGCTATATAAATTCAACTGGACCTTCAATGCTGTATGGCGATCCTTTTGTTATTTCCTAATAAACATTCCATCAAGTCAACAAGTATGTATTAAGCACTTATTATATGCCAGGCACCATGCTGGGGATGACACAAAGAAAAGCAAAAACTGTTTGTGTCTTCAAAGAACTCACGGTCATGGGAAAGACAACACAGAAGTAATTAGGCGCACACAGGATACATGCTGGGCAAACCGGAGGTGTTATATACTCGAAGGAAAACACCAGCCTTGGGCAGGCGGGAGACTGGGAAAGGTTTCTTGAAGAAGGTGGGATTTACACTGAGTTTTGAAGGAAGCCAGGAAGTAGCAGTGAAGAGGGAGAGCATTCCAGGCATGGGAAGATAGCCATCGAAAAGGCAGTGAGAAAAGAAGATGGAGTGTCTGGTGCTAAAACAGAAAGGAGGCCATTATCACTGTGTAATGCCTGGAGGGAAGAAGTATGAGAACAGAGAGCGAGGAAGAGGCCAGGTTGTAAAGAGCTTTAAAAAGACAGAGGATTTAATATTTGAAAATATTGTTGTTGTCGTTGTTGTAGTTTAGTCATTCTATTGTGTCTGACTATGTGACCCTGTGGACATTGTCTATGTGGTTTTCTTGGCAAAGATACTGGAGTGGTTTGCCATTTCCTTCTCCAGTACATCTCCATTTTACAGGTGAGGAACTGAGGCAAATAGGGGTTAAATGACTTGCCCAGGGTCATAGAGCTAGCAATTATCTAAAGCTGGATTTGAACTCAGATCTTCCTGAATCCAAGCCTATCCACTGTACCCCCTAGCTGACCCATTTAATAATATACCACATGATAAAAATAGAAGTTATTCTGAACTACTCTTCTATAGCTCACAGACATCCCCTTACTCTCAGAGGGGACCTAGACTCCTGAGAAAACTGTGGCCACTTATCATTATTACTTCTTTCATCTCCCCCACTCCATATCTCAAACCTCCCCTTATATTACATTATCAAATATTCATACATTATTCAATGTCACAATATATGAACAAAGCTTCATTAACCTTTAGATACTATATAAATCTGCTATTTATAATTATTATATGAGACAGCTAAGTGTCTCAGTGGCCAGGGATCAGAAAGACACAAGTTCAAATGTGATCTCAGAAACACACTAGCTGTGTGACCTTGGGTAAGTTGCTTAATCTCTGTTTGCCTCAATTTCCTCAACTGTAAAATGGGGATAATTATAGCACCTCTCTCTCCTAGGGCTGTTGTGGGGATTGAATGAGATAATATTTTAAAATACTTAGCACAATGTTTAACACATAGTAGGCACTATATAAATACTATTACATTACATTGTATTGTATTATACTACACTGTGTTGTGTTTGTTATGTGATGTTACATTATGTTATGTTATCATACTGTATCATATGGTATACCATATCATATAGTATCACCCACCCTCTCTTCCCTTGTTCCTGTCCCAGAGAAAGACATGAACCTTGTCCTTTTGAAGACCAGCCTGCTACTTAGGCCCTTGATCTTGTTTCCTTTAGAAATTTATCCTTTCTTTGCTTATTATTGCAAATAATTTATTTAACATAAGAATTGGTAGATCTTGAAACATTTGGTAGAATTCGCCTGTAAATCCATCTAATCCTGATGCTTTTTTTCTTAGGAAGCTCATCTCTGGCCTGTACAATTTCTTTTTCTAAAAAAAGATTTATTTAGATATTCTATTTCTTCTGTTAATGTAGGCAGTTTATATTTTTTAAGTATTCTTCCATTTCACTTAAATTAAATGTATTGACATATAGTTGGGCAAACTCTTAATAAGTGCTTTAGTTTCATCTTTGTTAGTGGTATATTCACCCCTTTCATTTTTGATACTAGTGATTTGGTTTCCTTCCCTTTTTAAAAATTAACCAATGGTTTAATCTATTTTATTGGTTTTCACATAAAACCAACTTTTAATTTTATTTATTAATTCAATGACTTTCTTACATTTGATTTTATTAGTCTCACCTTTAATTTTTATGATTTCCAATTTGATGTTTAATTGGGGATTTTTAATTTGTTCTTTTTCTAGTTTTTTTAAAATTACGTACCCAATTCATTGATCTACTCTTTCGCTTTTATTTTTTTTTATTGATGTAAGTGTTTAGATACATAAAGTTTCCTCTGATAACTGCTTTTGTTGCATCCCATAGGTTTTGTTATGTTATCTCATTATTATCATTCTGTTTAATAAAATAATTTGTTTCAATGAGCTGTTCTTTAACCCACTCATTCTTCGAGATTAAATTTAGTCTCTAATTAATTTTTAATCTGTGTTTCCATGATATAGAATTTTATTACCTTATGATCTGAAAAGGATGTATTTAATATTTCTGCTTTTCTACATTGAACTATAAAGTTTTAATGCCCTAATATATGGTCAATTTTTGTAAAGGTACCATATACTTCTGAGAAAAGGTATATTCCTTTTTATTCCCATTCAATTCTCTCTGATATTATGGTATTTTGTCCTGATCTTATGTGCTAATATTCTTATTCATATTTGTTTATATATATATGTATGTATGTATGTCTATTAGATTATGAAGGACTTCAGAGCAAGAAGAAATCTCAGGGATTTTCTAGTCAAGAATTCTCTTTATGAAAGAAATGGTTATCTAAGTTCATTTGAAGACTGCCAACATTGGGGAACCCAAAACCTCCTGAGGCAGATCATTCCAATTTGGGATAGTATTAATTGTGAGGATTTTTTCCCCTTATATTGAAATGAAATATTATTCCTACTTCCTACTGAGATCAAATACTTTAGAATAAGCTAATTCCTCTTCCACATGAAAGCCCTTCAAATATTTAAAAGGTGACTATCATGAACTTTCCCCACTACACAAGTCTCTCAGATCCTTCAATCAATTCTTGCATGGTATAATCTTAAAAGCCCTTAACATCCCAGTCACTGTCCTTTGGACATATGCTTCTTTATCAATAGTCTATCCAAAATGTGGTGCCCAGAAGTAAATATCATTCTCCAGATATGGTCCAACAAAGACAAAACACAGCAGGACTATTAGTTTCCTTCTTCTAGATACTATGATTCTATAGATGCAACCTGATTACTTTGACTTTTTTGGCTACCATTTTTCTTATGTGAGTCATTGTTATTAATATACTACATTCTCTTTCCATCTAGCAGGTATCTTTCCACTGCCCTTCAGGTCATCTGCAATTTTTATTGTTCTGAGAAAATGATGTACCATGATTTGTAGTCACATAGCATCACTAGAAAAAAATATTGGTATTAAAAAGATGAGCTTTTATGGAGAGAAGCAATTTAGCATCATTGAAAGGATCTCATAATTTCCCACATTCAATGTAGCCCTGTCTTCTATTAAATTCTAGGCCCAATGTGTATTATTCGTTTGTATTACCCATCCTAAATAAATGTGCTGATAAATTAATTCAATGAGTTGTTCATCTAACTGCATGTCACAATTTAGATAAGATGCATTTTTCAGCCACTTCTAACAATCCCATGTATATTATTAGAACAATTCTTTTAAAAATATGTCTTGCAGATCTGATACCTGATTGTATGCTTCCATGGGGTGGGGAAGGGAGGGAGGGGGAGAAAATTTGAAACTGAATCTTGTAAACTCAAAGTAAACAAAAAAATTAATAAAGAAAAAAATTTAAAAACATTAAAAAATAAAAATATGTCTTATCATTGCCTTTCATTTTTATTCTTCAGTCATGTATGTTTATATTTCATCCCATGATTATACTGAGTTCCTCTCCGTAGGAAAGAAACTCATTTAAGCAAAAATAACTGTGACAGTAACTGTGGTAATGTATGGAACATTCCACAATGATAGTCCTCCAATTTTTTCAAAAGGAAGGTTTGGATAGAGCACTGGCGATGGGGTCAGGAGTATCTGAGTTCAAATCCAGCCTCAGACACTTACTAGCTATGTGACCCTGGGCAAGTCACTTAACCCTGATTGCCTAAAAACAGTTTATTTTTAAAAGAGGAAGGTTTGTCCCATCTTCTGATCTCTGGACCTTTTTCTTTCTTTTTTTTTTTTTTTTTGAGAGTCATGGCTCTGTAAGGGTTATGGGATTTAAAGATCTTCCATGCCCCATTGGACTTGCTGACGTAGCAGGAAGGGGCGGAGCAAGAGGAAGCAGAAGCCAAGCTAGAGTTCCTGCAGTGGCTAGCAGTGGTGGCGATGGCGACAGCAACAGCAGAGGCAGCGGCAGTGGAGGTGCGAACCCCTTTTTGAGCCAGCCAGAATTTCTGCTAAGGACTCCTGCTGAGGACCACCAGGTGCCGGAGCTGCTGGGAGCGCACTTCTTGGACACTTGGTGGTTGCTGTGAGTGGGGAGAGGAGGACCTTTGCCTGAGGTAGCCTGTTCTGCTTTAAAGGCTTGAGAATGTGGGTGCTTTCTACTTTATATGACTGTGCCAATGTCATAACTACTCTGTGGGTGCTTTCTACTTTATATGACTGTGCCAATGTCATAACTACTCTGATGGCTTTCACTTTCTGGTTTTGGGACTCAGTCTTTTGGTATTTTAATAAATGTTCCAGCTTTATCGCCCATATAGAAAGCCTGATATATTGATAACCATATCAGCATATTTACAATTTCCATAGGCATTATGAATATTGCATTGCTGATACATTTGGCAACCAGGATGGGATCACAAAATGTCAGGCCTCTATTTGGAAGCAGTGGGGCTTTAGAGGGAGAAATGGCTATTCCAGGATGGGAGGATTTGCCTTATTCCCCTCTAGCCAGAGAATGGGCCAAAAGCACAGGGCCCTGTGAAAACTGGGAACCAAGGCTAAAACAGGGAGAACCTGGAGATTTGGAAAGATGTTTGCAAGGAATACCCATAGAACCAGGCAAAGAACTGGCAGGAATGTGCAGGAGAGGCTGGGTGCTGCTAACAAGTTATTGCCTTATGTGTAAAAGTAGGGATAAGTTGCTGGAGGAAAGAGCTCAGATGGCTAGTAGTCAGATGGTTTGCCTGAGGATTCTTCTGTGTCACAGCATTCAGAAGAGCAAACTAGAGGGACTCATGTGGTCCAGGAGCAAGCTACTGTTCATGTAGCTAAAAGGAAGCAAAAAACTAGCAGAAGGAATGTGCATGCAGCTTTTGTACAGGCTGGGCAGAGTTGCCCTGACAGCTTCCAGGAGAATGTGTGTGAGGAGAATGGAGCAAGGTTAGATGAGGAGTTTTCTAATGTAGAAGCTCTCCCCATACAAAGAAGAAGACAGAAGAACTACCAGGGCAAAACAGAGTCCAGGGAGATAATTGAGGATTTCACTCAACAGGAGATCACTGATATATTGAGTAGATTCACCCAAAGAATGGGGGAGTCTTTAGTGTCTTGGATAGTAAGAATCACTGATGAAGGCGCCGGAGGAATAACACTGGACAATGAGGACTGTTTAAAATTCATAAGTATCAGTCAGAATCCTTTTGTACACCAAGCTTTTAGAGATCACCACAAGCAAGGAGGTAACAACAAAACTAATCTGCTAGCTTTAGCTGCAGAGGGATGCAAAAAGCAATATCCTACTGAATCTATGTGGCCTAGGGGAGACAGACCCTGGTACTCACTTAGAGACTGTATGAGAAAGCTAAAGGAGGAGGTAATGAAAACTGCTATCATGATTGGAGATGCAAATGCATATTATGATACCCCCCTAGGAGTTCCTCATAGAAGTATCATAGTGAAGACGGCTCCTCCTGCATATAAGCACCTAATTCTGACTCTATTAATTGGATAAATAGGGCACCCTCTTTCAGAGGTGCTGGATAAGATTTCACAATTAAGTGATTTAGGGGAATAGGAAAAAGACAAATTTCCTCCAGAGAGAGAGAAGAGTAAACAGCCAGAGGATTCAGAGACAAAATAGACCAACAAGAAGGTAACTGTTTACTGCTCTATTGAGAGCAGGGGTGGACTTTAGAAGAATAGATGGTATTCCAACTAAAGAGCTGCATAAGCTGTACCAAGAAAAGGTACTTAGCAGTAGAATGAACAGGGAAGCAGGAACCACGCCCGCAGGTATTTCTGAATCTGAATCTTTGTATCCAAATTTGCCCCACCTTCAGGGAGAATAGGAGATAGGCCAAGCCCCAGCCCAGATAAAAGAAATATGCAGAAGAGATTGCAGACCCCATATTGGTTTAACAATATATTGGAAGAATGGATCAACTACTGTGACTAGGGCACTGCTTGATACTGGGGCTGAGGCCACACTTATCTATGGAAACCCTGATAAGTTTAAACATGGAACTCCTATTACCATCACAGGTCTAGGAGGTGCTGAAATATCAGCCAGACAAGTTAAAATAACAATGAAAATTGGGCAGTTACCTAAGAAGGAATATACTGTGGTTGTTGTACCCATTCCTGAATACATCATTGGAATAGATGTATTGAGAGGCATGACTCTGAATTTACCTGAAGGGAGATACCAATTTGCTGTAAGGAACATAGGAATTAATACAGTTTTAGTGGGAAAAATAAAAATGGACCCAATAACTCTACCTGAACCTTCTGAAGTAATTACTTTAAAACAGTATCATGTGCCAGGTGGGCAAGATGAAATTACCATGACTATAAAGGAATATATTGAAGCAGGAGTGTTAGTCCCTACAACCACAAGATGGAATAATCCTGTCTGGCCAGTAAGAAAATCAGATGGGACGTGGAGAATGACTGTGGATTATAGACAGTTGAATAAGGTGACTCCTTCTTTGTATACTGCTGTTCCAGATACCATCACCTTAATAGAAAGGATCCAGACATATGATGGGACTTGGTATGCAGTTATTGACTTGGCAAATGCCTTCTTCAC
The DNA here is from genome assembly GCF_028583685.1 of Petaurus breviceps papuanus. Classification (NCBI taxonomy): domain Eukaryota; kingdom Metazoa; phylum Chordata; class Mammalia; order Diprotodontia; family Petauridae; genus Petaurus; species Petaurus breviceps. Next base: position 2,134,226 of record NW_027185665.1, read on the forward strand.
CATCCCAATAGACCCTAAACAATGGGACCAATTTGCTTTTACTTGGCAGGGTAGACAATATACTTTCACCCGCTTGCCACAAGGGTACATACATAGCCCCACTATTTGTCACAGGATTGTGGCTGGACAGTTGGATGAATTAAAGCTACCTGGTGTACAGGTTACCCACTACATTGATGATATCATGATACAGGGAAAAGATGCAAAAGAAGTGGAATGGAATTTGACCCTTCTAATTGAGCATATGAAAAGTAAAGGTTGGGAAATTAACCCAGCAAAGGTTCAAGGACCAGCTCAAAATGTGAAATTTTGGGGTATACAATGGAACAAGGGGCTAAGGGAGATTCTTCCTCAAGCCCAACAAAAGATTCAGGATTTTCCTACCCCTACCAATAAGAAGGAGGCCCAAAAGTTCATAGGATTGTTTGGATACTGGAGGCACCACATTCCACATTTGGGACAGATTTTAAAACCTTTATATAGAGTCACACGGAAGAAATATGAATTCGATTGGGGACTTGAGCAGAGTAAAGCTTTTGAAGAAGCCAAGGCTGCCATACAATTGGCCCTAGATTTGTGGCCCATGCAAAATGGTCCAGTGGAATTGCAAGTGACTGTACAAGATGATTATGCAAACTGGAGCTTATGGCAAAAACAACAAAGCTGAAATGTACCTTTGGGATTTTGGTGTAGGAAACTCCCTTCATCTGGAATCCAGTATACACCTTTTGAAAAGCAGTTGTTAGCTGCATATTGGGCTTTGGTGGAGACTGAACAACTGACTCTGGGCCATGAAGTGATATTAAGACCTGGAATCCCAATTATGACCTGGGTAATGAGTACCCCAGATTCTCACAGAATTGGACATGCCCAAGAGGCTAGTATAATCAAATGGAAGTGGTATATTCAAAATAGAGTGAAAACAGGCAAAAGCGGAGTCTCTACTCTGCATGAATCTATAGCAAACATAGAAATTGAGAGGAATGACACACCCCCTGAGCCAAAGCAACAGTTGGTACAGTCCACTGTAAAATGGAATGAGGGATATGATGTATTAACTGAGGAACAAAAAATATATGCATGGTTTACTGATGGGACAGCAAAATATTTGGGCCAAAAAAGACATTGGAAAGCAGTGGCCTATAACCCATGTACTAGAAGAACTTTGGAAAGTACTGGGATAGGTGCAAGTAGCCATAAGCCATAAGCTGAACTTATGGCAGTATATCAAGCCATCAAAATAGAACAAGGAGGACAGTGTCATATATTCACTGATTCATGGGCGGTAGCTAATGGATTAGCTACATGGATGCCCATGTGGAAAAATGAAAATTGGGAAATTCATGGCAAACAAGTCTGGGGCAAAGAATTATGGGAAGATATCTGGAACATGTCCTTGGTCACTGACTTGTCAGTTTTTCATGTAGATGCTCACGTGGCCCCCACCACACCAGAACGTGAGTACAATGCTCATGCTGATCGACTGGCAAAGATTGCTACTGAACATATTGTCCCTACTTTGACAACAACTGATGATCTGGTATTAGCAAAATGGGTCCACCAAACAGCAGGCCATTTGGGGGTCCAGGCCACACACCAGTGGGAACAAGATAGAGGTATTAGTATCTCTCATTCACTGTTAAAACAGATAGCAGAAGAATGTCATATATGTCAATTGGAAAAGGAGCAAACTGTTCCTCGGGTAGTATTTAATCAGTTGCCAAATCTCCTGGAATCTGTCTCCATAACATATCTCATTTCTGACTCCTCTCCACTTACAGTCATGGCCTTCATCACTTCCCCCACCTGGACAATGGAAAGAGTCTCAGCCTCCCTACTCTCCTTTTCTCTTCTCTCCAATCCATTCTCCACACAGCTGCTAAATTGATACCTTTAAACATTGATCTGACTACATTATATCTCTGCTCAAGAATCTTTAGTGGGGATCCTCCTGCCTCTAGGGTAAAATACAAAGTCCTGTTTCTCTTTTAAAATCCTTTACAAAATAGTTCTTTCCTACAATTCTTTATCATGCATTTTATGTTCCAACCAAACTGCCTCACTTCTGTTCCCCAATATTCCATCTTCTATGTGTGACTCCATTCCTGAACAAACACTATTTCCAGTTCTTCTCTCCCCTGCCCCCAATCTCTGCCTCATAGAATCCCTAACTTCTTTTAAAACTCAGCCTGATTGCCACCTAACCTAATGTCCCACTCCCCTTGCTAGCTAATATCCCTCCTCAGGAATTACTTTCTATCTATATTATATGAAGAGGGTACCCACTAAGAGGGTTAGGGTTGCTCTGGAGACCCCAAAATACCAACGGTTCGTGCCGAATGAATTCGACTCAAGTCTTCTCAGCCAAAGAAAAGTAAAATTTATTAAAAGTTCGCTTGCATTAGACACAGAGTAAGCCTATGGCACTCTCACGGTGCTCTCACTATTCCATGGCATTCTATGGTGCTCTCACTATTCTCATGGTATGAGATGGGGTCTTATATACAGAAAGTTGTGGGAGGAATCTAGGGGTGGTCTAGAGGAGGAGTCTGGGGAGGATCTTCAGGAGATCAATGAGTGATTAAGGGTGGGAAGTCACCTGGAGACTACAGACAATGGTGGGCTAGGCAGTTCAAGGGTGGGAAGTCTAGCAACAGACCTGCCTCATCAAAAGGGAAGATTCAATCAAGAGTCCAAGGGAGGTTCCCAGAGCCTGTACCTCAAGGACTCAAGTAGAGCTTGAGGGGGCTTCCAGAGCCCGTACCTCACTCATCATTATAGATATTCAACTGTCAGAATTGTAGATATTTTGTATTTAGTGTTTGTACATATTGTTTCTCCTCTCTGCCCCCTAGTAGAATCTAAGTTCTTGTCCTATCCCAGCAGGGGTCTGACATGTGAGAATACAAAATAAATACTTGTTGAATAAATTAATAAGTGAATTAAAGATTTTCCTCCGTAATGTCTTTCCAATGAATCTGTATTCTAAACTAACGCATTACCTTTTCTCCAAATGTTTGGTGACAGAGACACATTCTGACCTTTTTGAACCTCCTTGTTTTGGTGACTGTTTTATATTGGTTAAACTTCTCACTCAGCACAGGTCCAGTCCATATCCTGATACTGAAACTTTTCTAAGAAATGGTGATAATCAGAATCTGTGGTTTTACCTTTATCCCATTCAGCATTTCAATAAATTTCCAGAATGCAGTGCCCCTCCCTGTCTACTAATTCCCTATGTGTGTTCTTTCTTTCTACATTAGAATGAAAGCTTCCTGAAGGCAATGACTAGCTTACTACTGTATTTGTGTCCCCAGTGCTTAGTAAGGTCTTCAGGAAGTACATAGCAAATGCTTAATAAGTGATTTTCATTCATTCGTCCAATTCTCATTTTTCAATCAATAACTTAATTAAATGAGTCAAGTTAAAACTGTTGTAACTGTAACCCAAGGGCAAATCCATATCACAGGGAGACAGAATAGGATTCCTGAGTATCTTAGTATGGTTATCATCAATTAACTAGAATATTTGATTAACCACAATCCCTTCTCCATTACATTCATAAGCCATGCTGCATAACAGAACTAAAGGTAATGGACTACTTTCATTCCACCCTTAAAATCTCTTTTTATTGATCTTTTAGGCTGTCTGACAATGCCATCTATCTGGGTAAACTAGGTAGAATCTGAACTCTTCTAGGATAGGCTGGCTTTATTTGTTTGTTTGTTCATTTTTAAAAATTTGTATCATTTGGGATGGCCTGGAAAAAGGGAATGGTTTCTTAATAGTGGATATTAATGTGATCTCTTAAAATGAACATTCAATCAAGGACAAGCAAAAGCACTTATTATGGGCTGTCTCACCTCTGGGAGTCTATATTTGTAGCTGGTAGTGGGTCTGTAGCATTTTTCACATCTCTGAGAAGGCATCTAAGTGAACAAGCCCCACCCACCTTTTTTCCTTGCTGGTTCATTTGCAAGTTCAATGAGGGGTGATCCATCCTCACTTTCTAACCCACTCTTTAACCTCCAAAGGCCCACTGGAAGCCAAGCATAAAATTGGTGCAGACAAGCCTCTTTACAGGGCAGGTGATTAAGAACTGTTCTTTTCCTCTTTATTGAAACATCTTTGTAACTATTTGCATTATCAAGCCCCCGTTAGTCTGTGCTTTGAAACCAGATAGCTCATCGAAATTTCTGGCTCATCAAAATTTTCTTTAAAAAAAAAAATACAATTGTTATATCTTGTTGTGTATTTACAGCAAGAAAAGAGCAACATGCTTTCACTGGAACTCCCATAACCTTTGCTTTGGACAACATTAGTAGTAATCTTGAACACAATGCTATTCATTCTCTGAGAGGAATTAACTTTCTACATATTAGTCTTCTGAAACCAGAACAATCTTTGGAGCATATATTGAGTGGGATCTTATAGGCTTTCAGATTTCTTCTTTCAAGGGTCAAGAGAGTGGGTTTAAAAAAAAAAAAAAGGAACTGGGACGGTCTTCCTTGGGCTGGCAGGGATACGTGAAGATCTCGTGCTGTTTTATTTACAAATGAAGGCCTTAATATCTGGGTAAAGTTTGCTTCACACAACCAACTCCCCTTAACTATCTCAAGAGGCAGTCAGGACAGGAGAGAGGAAAGACGGTTAAAGAGGAAGAGTCGGAGGAGGTAAAGAGGAAGAAGGAAAGAAATGAAAGGTTGTTAAAGACAGGCAGCCAGAAAAGGAGAGACAAGCAGGAAAAAAGAAGAGAAGCGAACAAGGAAGGCAGTGGAAATGCTAAGATGGTAAGCGAAGAAAAGAGTAAGAGATGTGTACCGGGGTCCGTGGACGTGAGTGACTGCAGGGGGCGGCAGGGGAGGGCGTGTGTCACGGTTTGTCAGTGTGGGGGGCGGGGAGGGGACCAAGGCAGAACAGCCTTTCAAGTTATTTTTGGAAGGGCTTGGTTTCATACCACTCTCCCACTCCTCTCTCCCTCCAGAAAGGGGTTAGAAAACACCACTCGGGTTCCTAATTCCCCAGTTAAAGCCCTGCGGAAACGGAGCCTCCGCGAGAAGAGGAGCGGAAAAGAGAGGGGAGTGAATGAAAATAAGAGGGAGAAAATAACCGCGGGCTACTTCCAGAGCAGGAGAAGGAGGAGAAGGGGAAAGTAAGAGGGAGGGTTAAGGAGGAGGGAAGAGCGAGGGGAGCAAGGGCGAAAGAAGAGGAAGAGTCAGAAAGAGAGGTAGAGTGGACTACATCTCCCAGGGTGCCTGGTATCGGTGGCGCCTGCGCACTGAGAGCAGCGGCGGCGGGTCTGTTCTCCGCCGAGGAGGAGCCGGGCAGAGGAGGGGAGGCAGTGGGTGAGAGTTCAGAGTTCAGCAGCAGCAGCCCGAGCCCATGATTCCCATATGCCCTGTAGTTTCCTTCACCTATGGTGAGTATAATTTAACCCCACCTTGAGCCCCTGTCGCCCCTAGCCCTCCTGACGGGGATGGCGAGGTGAGGGGGGGGCGGGGAGGGGAGGAGGCCTCGGGGTGTGTGTGAAGCGGGAGGAGGGAGTTGGCGGAGGCTGCGGCGGCAGCCTGGGCCCCGCGGGCGAGGGCGGCTTCTCACCGAGCGTGTCTCTCTCTCTCTCTCTCCCCCCCCTCCTCCCCGCTCCCTCCTCCCTCCCTCCACTGGCCCCTGCCCGGTGGCTGCGCTCCTCCGTGTCTCCCTCCTCCCGCCATGGGACCCGACTCTCCGCGGCGCCCGCCGCAGTGCCCAGCCGGCTGGGGGAAGATGCCAAAATGGCGACCGGCAACTACTTTGGATTCACCCACAGCGGGGCGGCGGCGGCGGCGGCTGCGGCCCAGTATAGGTAACGGCCCCCTCGTCGTGCTGCGCCCCTGCCCGAGCCTTCCCTCCCCTGACCCGAGCGGCCGAGGCCGAGGCCGAGGCGGAGGAGGAGGAGGAGGAGGAGGAGGAGGGAGAGCGACCGCCGGCCCAGGCTTCCGTCCGCCGCCCGCCCCGGGCTCGGGAAGCCCCCAGGGCGAGAGAGGCCTGGACGAGGCAGAGGACGGAGCCCCCGCCACAGGCCCACAAACTAAGATGGCCTCCCGAGGCCTGGGCCGGAGCACGGAGCCGGTGAGCGGCGGCCGGCCGGGAGGAAGCGCAGGCAGAGCCCTCCTGCCGCCAGTCTCCTCCCCCGCCTCCTCCTCTCTCCCCTCCTCTTCCTTCGCTCCTCCTCCTCCTCCTCCTCCTCTCCATCCCCTCTTCTCCCCTTCACCCCTTCTCCCCTTCCTCCGCCCC
>NW_027185665.1:2140508-2245047 GCF_028583685.1 Petaurus breviceps papuanus
CCCCCTCTCCCTGGCCCTCTCTTCACTCTTTGTCCATCCCCTCTTCTTTTCCTCTTCACCCCATCCTCAGCGCCTCCTTTCTCTTTCATCCTCTCCTCTCTTCATTCCTTCCTTTCCATCCCCTCGACTTTCTTCTGTTCATCTCCTCCCTCTCCTCCTTTTTCCTCTTCCTTCTCTCCCCTCTTCTCTTCATCTCTTCCATTTCCTCCTTTCCATTCTCTCTTTCCCTCTTCCTCCTTGTCCCTTTCTCCCCTCCTCTTCCTCTCTTCCCCTCCACTTCCTTCTCCATCTTCTCTCCTTTCTCTTTTCCTTGATCCCTTCCTCTGCTCCCCCCCCCCCCATTCATTCTTCATCCCCTCCTTTCCTTTTCTTCTCTTCTCACCTCTCCATCCCCTCTTCTTCAAGTGGGGAGGATGTTGGGCTAAGGCACCTTGGGAGGTGATCCAAATCACCCACCAGTCCCGTGTAAGGGATGGGCCAAGAATGGTGTTACATTTACCTTAAAACAGTACCTACTTCTCTGCTTTTACCCTCCCCCCAACTTCCCCCTGCCTTGCCATCCTCTTGTGGTGTGGGGGGTGGGAATCTGTTGTTTTCTCTGAGGCATTTTTTCCCCCTCTTCTTTGGAAGCAACTTTGGTGGCCAACTTAACTCTCAGGAATAAAGGGTCGTAAGACTTGTTAGGTTCCCCACCAATTTGAGGCATTTAGGCATCGATTTACCTGAGACCAATGGAGTTGTTATCCTGAGAAGTACACACACAGGAACTGTCATGACCCCCTAAACCTATAAGGTACCTATATCATATATACCAAGTGAGTTTTCAGATAGGAGAAGACTCTCCCTTAGTCTTACTGTCTTACCATCTTATTAAACATATGTATAGTGCAAGTATTATAGTACTGAGTCATTGAGATGCATCTAGCGTTGTCTATTATTTTAGGGAAGATAATTTTAGGTTTTCAGCACCTACAAATAAGGGGATTTTGGCATTTGCCTCAGAAAATAAATGAGTAGGCCTTAGTGTAAAATCATTAAGGGATAGGGATGCAACCTGTGGTTTCATTGGTATTGGGAACTCTCCTGCAAGAAAAACAAATATTGATTTCTAAAGTTTGTCCTAACTTTCTGTACTTTTTATCTCATCAAAGACTAGCAAAAACTTAGGGCTGGTTTCCTTCTTTACCTTTGAATTAATCTTAAACGTTTTTAAAGACTCTTAAAACTTGTCTTTAAAATATTTTTGAAATTCCATTCAGTCATTAGCTATGAAAATGACAAGGCAGTTTTTTCATTAAACTTTTTCAGATCAGACCAAATACAGCAGTTTAAAATAGAAATATTTAGAGAAGGAGCATGGTGGAGGAGTTGGAGAGTTGACCTGGAAGTCAAGATGACTGTTTTAGTGTGACACATACTGGCTGTACGATGGCTGAGCAGGTCTCAAAGGTGTAAATTGTACGTGCCTGTTTGATTCTGCAGAGGAACTTCCTCACTAAGAAAGTTCTACAAAGATTCAGTTTAAAAAAAAAAACTAACAAAATGCAAATTTTTGTCAAACACTAAATGCCTGTGACATCATGACTTCATTGTGGAAGAGTGGAAGGAGATTTAGAAAAAGTAACATGTTACACTAGAACGAGTTTCTTTTGTGATATCAGTGTTTAAAAACCAACAAAAGTTGCATTTGATGTAACTGTTAAGTACTGTGATGTTGCTTGGATGGAAATTTTCAAGAGATGTTTGGAACTTCCCTTGTCCTTTACAAAAAAAGGTTGCAAATCAGAATCTGTATCATAAATCAAACTACCAAGTACTGAGTGTTCTAAAAGAGGAGGGATGACTCTTACTGACATATATAAAGAAAAAGGCCGTTTTTCTGGTTCCTTATCTCATAAGGTGCTAATTCCATTAGAATTCTAATTGTTAGTTGATCCACTTAATTGTGTGTGAGAGGAACTTCTAAAAATACTTTTTTCTAAAAAGTTCTGAACTGGAAATATGGGAAGAAATTTAACTTAGGATGTGCTTAGCCCTTATTTAGCTTTGGATAGGTTTACAGAATGTAACTTTCTTATAAGATGTTAAGCTAATTCTGTAGAGAACTTTATGGAATATATTTCTATGACCTTGAAGAATTAAAAAGATGTGAAAAATTTACCAGCCATTTCACATATTAAATTCATGAATATTTCATACATAAAAAATACCTTAAATTGTACTTAGGTTTGTTCACATTGTCAAAAATAGTTAAGATAGCTTGTCTTTGTAATCCCACAGTAAGGTAAACCACAAGGCGTAAAGGAAAGTATGATAAATTTAGAGTAAAAAAAAAAAGCCTAGGTTCAAACCTCAAGGTTGGCGTGCATGGCGGGGGAGTAACTTAATTTCTCCAGACTTCACTTTACTTGATTGTGTAAAATAATGGGGATTGGACCTTTAAAGTTGCTTGTTAGCTCTAAATATGCTGATCCTACATAAAATGAAAATTGCTTGTACTTCACAAGTATTTTTAAATTACACAGTTAATGAAATGCATTTTTACATCAAGAAGCTTGACTAAATATTTCCTTGGCAGTGCCTTAGAAACAAGACAGGAGGCTTAAATAGTTGGCCTTAAGAAAAGAATTGTACAAATCACAGTTAATGCATTTAATGATCTTCCCTGATATTAATGCCATACTTTTCATTAATAGTGATTACAAGGCTATAGAAATAATAGATGTTCATATGTTCATTTCAAGATCAAGTCATGGGGGGAAGGGTGTAAGCTATTCATATATCCATATATCCCTTAAGAGTTGCATAAAGGATTTAAATATAGACTTTCAAAGCTGAGTATTCACATATCTTATGTAGAAACATAGACCACTTATTCATACTATTATCCTAAAGGATCTTGAACTTTGCAGAGTAGAAATACAGGGAGTCCCAAAAATCTAGGTGCAGTTTAAGCTTCAACAGTTTTTGCAAGTATAGCTTTCTTTGGGGGGGCGAGATACAATATGGTCATAGATAAGTAAATACAGGATATATGCAAAATAGATATACAGTGATATGGTTTGGGGGGAAAGTGATCAGTAACAACCAGGAAAATTAAGAAATGTCTCTTCAAGGACGTGGGCATTTGAGCTAAGCCTTGAAGAGACCAAGGAGTTGGGTTCTAAGAGTAGAGAGTGAAGAGTCGAAATCATTCCAGGCCCAGGGGACAGATAGGTTTCCATTCTGGGTTACTAGAAGAATAGTAATATCCTCAACAGAAACAGGGAATGTAGGGGGATAGGCATACAAGGAAATATGAATTCTGTTTTGAGTATTTTGATTTTGAGATGCCTGTGGGGTATATAGGTAGAGATTTTTTAATAGGCAGTTGGGCATAGCAAGAGAGTAAAAAGTTTATTCTATTTGTCAAACCTATTTTTGATGAACATCACATGGTAATTAAAAGCAATCCTTGATATATTTTGCTCTTTCATGTCCTCTATTTTTATAATATTTAAGCCAATGTATTAAGCTATGTCACATCCTCATGTACTGAAAAAATTATTGCATGTTTTTGCTAATGTTACAGTTGCCACCATCAGTGACATGAAATAATCATGGAGAACTGGAGAGGAAGCCAAAGGACTAAAGAAGAAAAATATCCCGCAATTTTTGAAAGGGAATAGGTCAGAATCTGTAAGCTGTCTAGACCAGAGGTGGAGAACCTGCAGCCTTGAGGCCGCATATGGCCCCTCTAGATCCTCAGGTGCAGCCTTTTCACTGAATCCAAACTGCACAGAACAAATCTCCTTAGTATAAAGATTTATTCTGTAAAACCTGGACTCAGTCAAAAGGCCACTTCCAAGGACCTAGAAGGCCACATGTGGCCTCGAGGCCACAGGTCCCCACACTTGGACCAGTGAACTTGACTGTGATTCCTGGGGAAATTCTAGACTAGATCATTAAAGAAATGGTTAGTGAACAGCTGAAAAATGAAGTGGTGGTTGCAGAAAATCAGCATGGCTTTATCAAGAACAGGTCATGCTAGACTAACTTTGTTTTCTGTTTTGATGGAGTTACTAAATGAGTGGACATTAAAGTGCTATGGTTATGGTTTTTTCTAGGTTTAAGCAAAGCAAATGTTAAAGTATACTTATTCTCATGGAAAAAGATAGATCAGTGACAAAATTAGTCTCAGAACTGGTTGAATAATTGAACTCAGGTAGTCATTAATGTTGTGTGTTAACTTGACAGAAGATTTTCAGTGGAGTGCGTCAGGAACTTGTGCTTTGTTTTCTGCTGCTTAATATTTTTATTCATGACTTCACTAAAGGCCTAGGTGGCATGCTCATCAGGTTTGTAGAAGACAAAATTCTGGAGAAGGCGTACATAACTGGATGACAGTCAAGATCCAAAAAGATCTTGACAGTCTAGAGAAGTTTTTATTTCCCTCCTTTAGGGGAATGTGTCTGAGCAAATTGTGGTACATGAATGTAAGAAATACTGTGCCATAAGAAATTATAAAATGAACAATTTCAGAGGGAAAAGGGAAGACCCTTCTGAATTGACACAGAAATGGAAGTGATCACATAGAGAAAAATAGTTTTGAAAAACTTTAGAACTCAAAATGTAATGATAAACCACCAGTCAAAAACAATGAAGATGAATCTCAGCTCACTTGCTGGGATGAACTTAAAATGCAAAGAGAAAAAGCATACATTTTTGGACTTGGGTAATGTAGAAATGTACTTTGCAGTAAGTACTATGTAGCTATGTATTGAGGCCTTTTTTTTTTTCTTCCAGTTTTTAAAAAAGAAATTGGCTCAATTGAGGTAGGGGAGTATATTGAAAAGGATAGATTTTTAAAAATAATTCTTAATTGAAAAAATAAAGATAAGCAGTTTTTAAAAATCAAGTATACAGAGAATATACGGAGAAGTAGCTTTGCATAGTGGATAGAAAGCTACCCTTGAAGGGAGGAAAACTTGGATTCAAGACATACTGGCTATGTTAACTGTGGGCTAACCACTTAAACTTTCAGTTGTATAAGTCAAAGTAAATACAGTAAGTGTTACTGGCAACACTGCCAGATGGGAATGTGTCTTGAACCAGATTAAATGTAATTAGGACATATTAAACAAGTTAATATTAATATGTAGGTTATAATATTAATATGTAATTTTTCTAAGTCAAAATCAGGTCTATAGGATTCTTTATGTACTGTGAGGGGGCCCATGATTTCTACTTGTGTTTGACACAACTGGTTTAAGGCAACTCCCTGAGTCTATTAAGTTGCTTGAAAGTTGCCCACTTATTTTGGTTGATAGGGGGTATTTTCTTACCCTGGAGTTTCCTATATCAGTGAAATCACAGATGCAGTCATTGTCCTTTTTTCTTTGTGAATGAGTTGTATAGTTCTAACAGACAAATGTCAGTGACATAAAGTGAAGTTGTTTTTTATTTAATACAAGCCTAATTTATTTCTGATAATGGGTTTTAGAAATGAACTCAAAGAATACAAAGAGTTCTAGAAGTTTAGATAACCATTAGAGACAGTCCTCTATAGAAAAGCGTAATTCTAAGTAAGGGAAAAATCAGCTTTAATTTGAGCACTCAGTCAAGGTCAAATCTTTTACTTTTCAATGACAGCATAAATGGCCTGGTTTCAGATCCTAGCCCTTATTATATTTGCAGAATCATGAGGGAGTTCATTTAATGTTTCTGGGCCTCAGTTTCCTTATCTCTAAAATTATAGGTTTCGGCTAAATGACCTTTTCTAATTCTGATGAAGATACTGTAGATTCTGTTTGTTCTTTTATCTCACACATATAATTCAGTATGACTATTACTGTCTTTTCAAATGCCTACTTTCAAGAAAGTTGTCTTAAAAATTATCGCTTCGCAGGAATTTTAATTTTGCACATTACCTTGAATGTGCTCTTATGGGCCCATAATGAAATGGGTTAGATGACTTTTTATTTTTAAGTGGATTTTGTTATTTTTGTGGTTACCACTTGAAATCTAGTCCAGCCAACTGAAACCAGACATTTGTTGATTCTTGAGATATCTGCAGGACAAAGTGTGCTTCAGCTTTCCTAATGGAACTCTTTGAATTACCATGATCCAATGAGTTCATTTGTGTTGTTTAGTGAAAGGGCTTTAAAAAAATTTTTTTAGATGATGTAAGGGTTTTTAAACAGTAAAGAATAAGAGTAACATGAGTAAGATAGTTTTGTAAACTTGATCATTAACTTTGAAATTGACCAAACCAGGTGAACTGGTTTGGGAAATCATGGTGATGGAAATTTACTAGCCTTCGGGTACTTCTGAACAAGCAGTTGTTCTATTTGTTGAATTCCAGGATCTTAGGTATAGGTTGTATTGAAACTTTCAAAATATTTTATCAAAATTTTAAGTTTCTTTGTTGATAGTAATATCTTGATGGTAGAAATTTTGACCCTTGTGAGAGGTGTTCCAAAGAATCAAAAGGTAGAGTGTTTCTGTGTTTTTTGGTTTTGTTTTTCATATGTAAAACCTTATCTACAAAGTGGAATTCTAAACTATGCAAGACTTTTAGGAGAACACTGTTGTTTGAGAAATGCTAAATATAGTTTCATAATCACAAAATTAACATGTTAAAATATACATTGTTTGAAACCTAGTTGGTATGGTCTATTGCCGGTTCTTCATTTGAAGAAGTATTTTCCTTAAGAAGCAGGTAAACTCAATCTTCAAGTCAGCCCACCAGAGTAATAAGACAGAGCCATAACAAACTTCTACTTGTCATACTGTAGTATTTAACATAAATAGTCAGGAGATTTTAGCTGAACTCATGGATGCTAATCATAGCAGGTGATTAGGAACACTTTAATCATCAGTAATTCACCTTCTGTGGTTGTATACAAATTGTCCTTTGATACCAGAGTTGAGGGAGAATAAAGGACTGCATTTATTCTATATTTGTATATCTTGAGTATATTTCTGAGTTTCATGGATGTCACATAAAATTCACTTTGTAGAGACCAAAATAAAATTTTAAACATCATTTCATATTTACCTTAAGCTTAATTTCTTTTTTTAATAGTTTTCTTTTGTTTTTTATTAACTTCTGATTTACATCATTCATTTCCACCAGATTTTGAGTTACAAATTTTCTCCCCGTTTTTTCCCTACCCATCGCCCCAAAATAGCAGTCCCATAGGATATCCCCTCCTCCAATCTGCTCTCTCCCATATTTTCTCCCATACCCCTTTCAACTTTTCCAGTAGGGCATGGTGGATCTCTATGCCCTAGTGCCTGTGTATCTTATTTCCCAATTACATGTAAAATAGTATTAATAATAGTGTGTGTGTGTGTGTATTTTTTTTTTTTAATATTTGATTTTAAAACTTTGAATTAAAGATGCATTCCCTTCCTCCCTTGTCACCCACCCTTACTGGGAAGAAAAGCAGCTCAGTATAGGTTGTACATGTGTAGCTAATGCAAAGCAATAACATAGTAGATATATTGTAAAAGACTGACTATATTTCCCTCCCTCCTTTCCCATCTCCCACTGGTTCTATTCTCTACTTTGATCCTGTCCCTTTTTAAAAGTGGATGCTTCCAACTTCCCTCCCCCGCAGCCTGCCCTCCCTTCCATCATCCCCCCTCTCATCCCCTTCCCCCCCTATTCTCCTGGAGGGTGAGATACCCTATTTAGTGTGTATTTCATTCCTTCCTCAAGCCAAATTCAATGGGAATAAGGTTGACCCATTCCCTTTTGCCTTCCTATTCTTCCCCTCCATTGTAACCGTTTTCCCTTGCCTCTTCTTTATGGATAGTTTACCCCATTCTGTCTCTCCCCATCTCCTCTCATCATATTCCTCTCTCCCCTCTTAATTTCACCTTTTAAGTATCATCCCTTCCTGTTATATTGGTTCTGTGCCCTCTATCTATGTATACCTGTAAACATATATACACACATTTACATATGTATTCATATGCCCATATACCCTCATATATAAACATATATATATTTCTGTTCCCTTCAACTATTTTCATACTGAGAAAAGTTTCATCAGTTACAATTAATTGTTTTTCCATGTAGGAATGTTAATAGTTCAACTTTGATAAGTTCCTTATGATTTCTTTTCCCTGTTTACCTTCTCATGCTTCTTGTATCTGAATGTGAAATTTTCTGTTTAACTCTGGTTTTTACATCAAGAATGCTTGAAAGTCCTCTATTCCACTGAATAACCATATTTTCCCCTGAAACATGATACTCAGTTTTGCTGGGTAGGTCACTTTTGGTTTTAATCCCAGTTCCTTTGACCTCCGGAATATCATATTCCAGGCCCTTTGATCCCTCAGTGTAGAAGCTGCCAGATCCTGGGTTATCCTGATTGTGTTTCCACAATATTCAAATTGTTTCTTCCTGGCTGCTTGTAATATTCTCTCCTTAATCTGGGAATTCCAGAACCTGGCTATAATATTCCTAGGAGTTTTCTTTTTGGGACCTTTTTCAAGAGGTGATTGGTGGATTCTTTCAACCTCTATTTTGCCCTCTGTTCTAAAATATCAGGGCAATTTTCTTTGAGAACTTCCTGGAGGATGATTTCTAGGTTCTTATTTTGATCATGGCTTTCAGGTAGTCCAATAATTTTTAAACTATCTCTCCCGGATCTATTTTCCAGGTCAGTGGTTTTTCCCATGAGATATTTCACATTGCCTTCTATTCTTTCATTTGTTTGGATCTGTTTAACAGCATCTTGATTTCTCATAAAGTCATTAACTTCCATTTGTTCCTGTCTAATTCTGAAGCAATGATTCTCCTCATTGAGCTTTTGAGATTCTTTTTCCATCTGGCAAACTCGGTTTTTTAAGGCATTCTTCTCATTGCCTTTTTGAGCCTCTTTTGCCATTTGAGTTAGTCTATTTTTTAAGGTATGATTTTCCTCAGTCAGGATGTTGACTCTCATTTTGTAATTTTCTTGCAGCCTTCTCATTTCTCTTCCCAATTTTTCCTCCACTTCTCTTATCTGCCTCTTAAGGTCCTCTATGGCCTGTAACCAGCTTGCATTTTCCTTTGAAGCTTTTGGTGCAGGAGTTCTGACTTCATTGTCTTCCTCCTGTTCCATGCTTTGCTCCTTTTTGTCCCCAAAGTAGGAGTCTAATGTTGGAATCTTCTGTCTGCTTTGTTTCCTTTGCCTGGTCATATCACCCCTCAGTCACTTGACTCCTGTGCTTTTTGCCACAGTAGGACTCTGCCACCAGACAGGGGAGCTTTTGTCCCAAATGCTGGGGTTTTCTCAGTTGCCAGAGGTATTAGATGGGTACCCTCTCTGAGTCCTCCACACACTATGGTAAGCTGGAGACACACCCCAGGACGTCTACCCTAGACTGCAATCCAGATCCAAGAAGGTTAAAGCAAGAGTGATTACCCCTCAGACTGGTCTCTTGGTCCCCCTACACTCTGCAGGCCAGGAGCTGAAGTGCAGGTGCCTCAGTGGCCTCTCGCCCCGGGGGCAGAAGCCGATGCACTCCCACTTACTGGGTCCCAAAGTCCAGACTGCACTGACCTCTCACTTTGTCCTTTGCATCTGTGTTGATAATTCTGGAAACCACCACAGCTGCTGCTGATCTGGAGTCCCTCAGGCCATCAGCTGGTTAGGCCTACCCTGGGGCTAAAGCCTGGGCGGCCTGTCCTCAGTGGGAGGTTAGTTTCTCTGTGTCATTTTGTGGGTTCTGCAGCTCCAAAGTTTGTTCAGAGTCCCCTTTTTACACTGATTGGGGAAGGTGGAAGCTGGAGCTGCTGGGAGGTCATGCTAGTTGTACTCCGCCATTTTGACTCCGCCTCCTTAAGCTTAATTTCTAATGTGCTGTGTAATATAGGTATAATCAATTCTGTGAGGTCAGGGATTATTTTACAGGTTAAATACAGTTACAACATTATAGTTGATGAAAATTGGAACTTTTAAGGACAGGAAAATTAGGAGTAATTTTTTAAATTCTAAAATTACTGACCTACAGGTTTGATTTAAGCAGCTTTCCTGGTGCATTTAAGTTTTTGTTTAAAGGTAGAAAAGGTCAACCTTCTTTAAAATTCTACACTGGTGCTTTGTGGATGTTTCTTCAAATTTTTGAAGACCGTGCTAGTGGTATATGGGTTCTGGTAGATCCTGTGAAGGTGGAAAGCCATTGACTACAGGTTGGGTAATGGAAATGTATGCCTGTCTCCATAGGATGAACCTGTCTGATTTTGGAGAAGCTCATGGTTAGGTTGGCCTCAGGATGATTTTTATATTGTGTACCAGAGATATCATTGTGACCCAGAACACTCCTGAGTATGGTCCAAGCCAGATAAAAATGCAGTTGGGTTTCTAATGTGAGTTTCTAAGTCAGTGTGAGGATCACAGAGATCCTTATATATGGTTTAGCAGCCCTTAATTCTATTTAAATTTGACCTGACTGTTGGATACTATGAAAAAGTAAATTTTATTTTATTAGGTTTATGGGCACTTCACCAGAAAAAAAAATTTTAATATATGTATTTAGGAAAAGTCAGGGTTATGGGTCTCTGAGTGAGAAACATGATTTTTCTTGAAACACAGTAGTGTTGTAATGGATTTGATGCAAGAAATGGTGGACATCTGATCTTTTTTAGTTTACCTGAGAAAATAATATATTCAGCTTCCACTTTGCTATTTCGGTTTTTTAAAAGTTGTCCTGGGGGTGGCTAGGTGGGGCAGTGAATGGCGTACTGGCCCTGGAGTCAGGAGTACCTGTGTTCAAATCCATCCTCAGACACTTAACACTTACTAGCTGTGTGACCTTGGACAAGTCACTTAACCCCAACTGCCCTCCAAAAAAGGCGAAAAAACTAATTGTCCTGCACTTTAATTTGGAATGGGGTGGTTACTGTATCGAAAGCTATTTCATTTGAAGATTATGGGGATCCATAAGAACTAAAATATAAATAGTTAAAGCAGGCTGAAGGCAGCCTTCTCTAAAATATTGATCATTGACTATGTGATACCTTGTTAAGAGCACAGACTAAAATTTTGACATCGTA
Source organism: Petaurus breviceps papuanus (assembly GCF_028583685.1). NCBI lineage: Eukaryota > Metazoa > Chordata > Mammalia > Diprotodontia > Petauridae > Petaurus > Petaurus breviceps. Next base: position 2,151,541 of record NW_027185665.1, read on the forward strand.
TTTGAAGTTGTAGCATAGTTGATGATAGCTGGCCTCAGAGCCAGGAAGACCTGGGTTTAAGTATTCCTCTGAAATACTGGCTGTATGATCCTGGGCAAGGCACTTTCTTCTTATTACTCTAGGATCTAGAGTCTCTGCAACTCTGTAAGATTATAAGTTGTGGAGAAGATGCTTGCGTGTTTTGAAAAGCATTCCTCATCTCTGAGTTGCCTATTTCATTAACATCATAGGTCCAGCTTTTAACTCTATACTAAACTACATCATTTGTAATGGGTTTTTTTTTTCTGTTATTAAAATGATAATGGTTTAACAAGCATTTATCAATTGTTTACTGTATGCCAGGCACATAGGTGCTGATAATATGAAGATAAAAGGGCAATTATTTCTACCCTCAAGAAACTCACATTCTGTCAGGGGAAACAACATGAATATATAGTATAAATAGAAACAAAACTATATAAACTACATATATATATATATATACATTAAATATATACTATATAGCTAGAAACGAAACATATACCCCCCCAAAATACAAAAGGGGGTGGAATTAATAACATAAGCTAGCAGTATCAGTTAAGCCTCATCTAGCACTTGGGCTGAAGTAATCTAGGTACTCTTGAGAGGTGGAGATGAAAAGGTTAATTCTATGTATAGCAAAGCCACAGATTCTATTTTGACTGGACTCTATATAAGAAGTCAGGAAAGATGCAGGAGCCAGCTTGTCCTTAGACTTTTAATGTAGGAGGAGTTTGTTATTTGATCGTAGAGGTAAGTGAGAGCCATTGTTGCAGGGGAGTGACATCAGACCCGTGCTTTAGGAAGTGTGTGGAGTATGATTAGAGTAGTTTAGGAGAGCGGTGATGAGGGCCTGAATAAGAGGGGTGGTTGTGAGAACAAGGGAGAAAAATATAAGGGTAAGGGGGGCCTAGTAGTGAAGGATTGTTATTGTTATCGTTTGTCCTTCATTCTTGAAGAGGACCGTGACATCAGGAAGATGCTGCCATGACTTGCAAGTTAATTGGACTTAAGTGAGGGAAGGCTGTGCAAAGTCACCAACCTCTGGAGTCATCTGGGTCCAGTGGCAAGACACAGATAAGGATGACTAGAGATGGCCCCAGTGAGGGATGGTGAATAGTCAGAGATGACTGAGTTGTGAACCTTGGATACTAGAAAGATGATGGTGCTACTCTTTATAGAAATAACAAAGTTAGGAAGGTCTAGGAAAGAGATAATGAATTATGCATTGGACTTGTTGAATTTAAGATGTTTCTGGGATATGAATTTGGATATATCTAATAAGCAATTGATGGTATAGAACTGGAGCTCAAAAAAGAGATTAGAGATGTATTTATTTATCTTGGGGGTCTTATGTTTAGAGATTATAATTGAACTCATGGAAGCTGATGAGATTATATAGAGAACATAGCCTCAACCCATAATTAGGGAATAGGATTAGTAGTCTGATAGGCAGGAGAAAAACTACTGGAGGAGATGGTTGGTCAGCAGTGTCAAATGCTAACAAAGGATGATTGAGAAAAAGCCATTGGATCTGGTTGTTAAAATAATCATTATTAACTTTGGAGAGAGCAGTTTCAGTTGTGATGTTGAAGCTACATTTCAAGGAGTTGAGAAATGAGAGCAGAGGAAGTAAGGATAACTAATGGAGACAGCTTTTTCTGAGTTTGTCTGTGAAAGGGAAGAGGGATCTAATGTGGAATGCTGGAAGAGAAAATGGTACCAAGTAAGGGTTTTATAAAGCTAGAAGAAACCTGGGTATATTTGTAGGTAGCAGGAAATTGACAGATGGGGAAAAGTTGAAGATGACAACTTAATTCAGTTGTAATATAATAGGAAGTTCTGTACCTTGTGGGGATAACCAGAGAGCTGAGAAAATTAGGTCTTTAAATACTTCAGTGTAGTGTACTGTCTGCTTTTGCCTGCCACAGTTATCTCTTTTAGACTAGTGATGACACTCATCTAACAAGATAGTTGAAAAATTGTTATTTTGCAATGGTGATAAAACTCCTTGCAGTATAATATATTGTCTAAAGAGAGGAATCTCTCTGACTTGCAGCCCTTCTGTTCTCATTTACCTGCAGGTTTCAACAGTTTACAGAATAGGTTCAATTCAACAAACAATTATTAAGCACTTACTATATACAAGGCCTTTATTAGGGCTTTAGAGACTTAGACCAAAAAAAAATCCCTCAAAACCCAACTAGTCCTTGCCATCCAGGAGCTTACATTTTGCTTGGGACTTGAAATAGGTATTAATGTGGATAAGTACAAGGTATTTTCAGGATGAAGATTGCCTCAAAAGGAGGAGGAGAGAGTATTAGGGAAGACTTTTAGGAAGAAGTAAATCTGAGATATCAGCCTTGCCGAAAGGTAAAGTTTTTGAGGAGGAAGACGAAATGAGATTGTGTTCCAGGAATAGAAGATGGCTTATATGAATGTAGGAGGTAAGGTATGGAATGTCACATTCAGGGAATAGAGAATTCAGTTGCTTGGAATACGTGTAAAAGAGTAGTAATGTGAAATAAGGCTGAAGCTTTATTTATTAGTAGAGAGACCTAAAACTGAGTTTTGTTAGTTTAAGAACCATAACATAAAAAATTAATCATATTCTAAAACTTGTGCAGTTAGAGCTTAACATTGCCCCATAAAAATAAATAGCTAAGTTCTCAGGCTAAGAAACTTGATGTTAAAGAAATAATATATCTGTAAGGAAAAATTGAGTGCTTTCCTCCTGCCATCTTGGGAATGAAAAGAGTCTTAGCAACAGAAATTTATCTTGTTTCCTGTTGTAGTAGCTGCATAGCCCACTACAACAGAAGAATATTTGCTCTCTGAAAAAAGCTAGTTTATGGGACAGACATACATCTGTATGTCTGGGACATTTGTAAGTGAGATTAGTGAAATATGTACTACAGCCAAGAGTATATAGGGTACAGAGAAAAAGACTGAAAGCAAGGCCCAGGACTGAGAATAAGTTAGATCCACTGAAGCCAGATAGAAGATTTAGAGCAAGATTCATGGGTCTGAAAGGAGGGTGTTGATAGAGTTCAGTTACTTTTCCTAGGTGTAGGAGGCCTAGGGCTTTTCCATCTTTACCATTCTGCTTCATACATTAGTACTTAGAATGATAATTTGTTGCATAGTTGACTGTTAAATACCTTAAGTGTAGACTCAGAATGAGCTGAGATTGAAGAGTAAAAAGTAAGGACAAAAAAAAAAAAGGATTTTTGTGGGGATTTAAAAGCTATATTTAGGGGAAAGAAGAGGACTAAGGAAGGGATAGGAGCCAATCAAGGTGAATTGGTTAAATGAAAGGAGAGCTAAAGCTGCCTAAGACAGAGCTCAAGGTAGATGGTACCATAGTAAGAAATCACCAGTGTTCCCTCAGTGAGTGTATATTCCAGGGTACTGAAAGAACTGTTGGATGTCTTTGCTAAGCTGCTCATAGTGATCTTAGAAGGTGGTGAGAGAAGGTGTTGCAAAATGCAAAAGACATTTTTTTTTTTTTTTTTTAAAGGGAATAATGAATCTGCCAGAACTTGAGTTCAGTTTCTAGCAAAATTCTAGAAAATCTGCATACAGGGATGCATGATGAATATGTAGAAGAGAGGCAGTGATCATAAAAAACCAGCATGGTGTGGTCACAAACAGGCCACTTGGATTGATTTAATTTTCCTTTTGACAAAGATTACTAGACCAGCAAGTCAGAGAAATTGTAAAAAAAAAAATAGTTTCCTTTAGCATATGACAAATCTTTCATACTTTTCTTATGGATAAGATAAAGACATGGCACAAATAATGAAGTTTGGTGTGTTTGGAAATGATGTAATAACTTGACCATAAAAGAGTCATTGATTGCTAGATGTCAACTTTGAAGGAGTGCAGGAAACCAAACTTGTTACTATGCTAGTAGTATTATTGCCTGAGGAAAAAGTATTGAATTGGTTGGCATGTTTATCAGATTTGTACATGATACTAAGTTGCGAGGGATAAGCAAAATACTGACATTTTAGATGATGGAATCAGGATCAAAACTATTTCAGAGGCAAAACCAGTAGTCTAATAAAAATGAAATTAAACGAGGATAAATGTCAAATTTCATCCTTGGTTGCCTTCATATTACCAGTACTTTACACAATGCCTGACACATGGTATGTGCTTAATAAATGTTTATTGAAATAAATTATGTTCTAAAAAAAATAAAGTGTAAGTTCAAGATGGCAGGAGAGTGGGCTAGGCATTATTTTAGTGTCAAAAACTAAGGAGGTAATAGTCTTTACATAGATAGAGTGTATCTAGAGAAAGGTAACTAGAATAGTGTAAGAACTGGAAAATGTGTCTTACAAGAATTGGTTAAAGTAATTGGGAATATTTAGCTGGAACAAAAAAAAAAGATCATTTTGGGAGGAGACATGATTGATAGTTAGCCTTCTTTAAGTGTTTGAAAAGCTCTATTGGCTTGCACTGCTGGGCAGAACTAAATGGAAGCAATGTGTTGAAGTTTCTTGAGAGGTGAAATCAGCCTTGATATAAGGGAAAACTTAACTATTAGAACTGACCCAAAACTAAAGGCCTTCTAGCAAAGATTTTATGACACCTGTCTAGTATATTATAGAGTAAGTTGAACTCGATGGCCTTAGAGGCCTCTTCCAACTTAGATTCTGTGAGTTACCTGGGGGAGGAAGAAAGTGGATTTATTTATTACTCTTCTATACCCAAGGGTCATTGTTTAAGTTTATGCTGTCATTAAGGTTATTGTAAATATCATAAAGTTTATTTAGTTTTTTTTAATAGGATTCATATTAATACTATAATCGGTGAAAATACTTGATTTTAAATAATTCAACATAAGCAATGTAGATTGAAGTATGTACAATTAATGATTTTGCTTATTGGTCTTATCAAAAGCTAGTAAAAGTCAGTAGTGGTACAGATATTTAAAATTAAGGGATGATGAAGTTGGGCTCAGAGAAATTTGTCATAGAAAATGAGTCCTAAACACTTCACTCTTCCACTGGCTGAGTCGTGTTAGTAGTTCCACCCCCATTGCATTCAGTGATGATGGAGAAGGCTTCAGTGTTGTGAATGTGTTGTAGCTCTTGATATGTTTCCTAATGTTAGTACAAAATACAGTGGAACCTTTCCCATCTTTCTCCAGACTATATGCACCAGATGAGGCTAGGACCAGAGAAAAAAGTATTTTTTTTTAAAATCTGAACCAGAAACAGTTTGGTTCAAATTGACTGCCTTATGCCCACTGTTTCCATTCTGCTCTCTTCATAACCTCTTTCTTGTCCCAGGACTAGTAGCTAGTTCCAGCTCTGGATCTTGCTGTTATATACTACAGCAAATATTAGGAAAGAGAAGTGGAAGTTTAGCAACAATACCAAGAATCTTAACCTATGGGGGGGGGGGGGGGCGGCTAGGTGGCGCAGTGAATAGAGCACTGGCCTGGAGTCAGGAGGACCTGAGTTTAACCTCAAATTTAACCTCAGACACTTAACACACAAACTAGCCATGTGACCTTGGGCAAGTCACTTAACCCCAATTGCCCTGCCCAAAAAAAAAAAAGAATCTGAACCCACAGTGTCATGTGCAGTCCATAAGAGACACTGCTAGAAAACTGAAAAAACGACCTAGAATATTGAATATTTTGTTTAAATTTTTGTGCCTTTAGAATTAATGGAGCTTTTATTATATAGCCAGGAAAAGTATTTTCAACTTCAGATTTCTTCTGTACGTTGAGTTTAATTTGCTAATCCTAATTTCTTGGTATAGATTTCCTCACTCCATCATCAGAGGAGGCTGCTTCTTAATGATTATTAATTAATATATAATTAATAATTGCATTAAATTATTGTATGATCTGAAGCATTATCACATGAATTGAACTTAAGTTAAAGATTCCAGAACAATAAGTGGTATTTAATAGTATATCACATTCCAATTGTTTGTCTATGTGACTCACGACACTGTTTTATTTAAATGTGTTGAGGTAAAGAATTAATATTAAATGGTGTTAAATTTATTTTTCTATTCTGTAACATAGCCAGCAGCCAGCTTCGGGTGTAGCCTACTCTCATCCAACGACAGTTGCTAGCTACACTGTCCATCAGGCTCCAGTAGCTGCTCATACAGTTACTGCCGCCTATGCACCAGCAGCCGCCACAGTTGCCGTTGCCAGGCCTGCTCCAGTAGCTGTTGCAGCTGCTGCAACAGCTGCAGCTTATGGAGGCTATCCCACCGCTCACACGGCAACAGACTATGGTTATACCCAGAGGCAACAAGAAGCTCCACCTCCACCACCTCCAGCCACTACACAGAATTACCAGGTAAGGAAATTGATGCTTTTGAATCATGGACATGAATTGGAAAGGGCCTTAAATAGTCCATCTAGTTAAGCTCCAAGGCCTGTTGTTTTCTTCAGAAGCATTAGGGATATAAACCTTGGAAGCCATTGGAGAGGGAAAGTCTCATATGTATTTGAAAACAAACACTAGGTTGCCACTTAGATTTCTGTTTAACCTAAGCAAACCCAAACCCTGTAAATTTCTTTTCACAAGATTAATTTTCCATATCTTGGATAATTTTGATCTCTCATTTAGACCTTTTCTACTTCAGTATCCTTTTTAAAGTGTGGTATAAAAAACATATAAATCATCCGTTATGTTTGCTATCTGGTATTTGAAAATGTACTGTTAATAACTACTTTTTCATTTTCATACACAGGTTTTTGTTTTTTCGTTTAGGAAGCTGTAGTCTGATATGCCCAACTCAAAATTTTTAAAAAATCACAAAAGGAAGTTTGCCAAAAATAGCTATAATGAGGATCTCAAAGAGTTTTATACATTCTGGAAAGGAATATTAGATTGTGGCGGAGGGGAGAGGGAGGAAGAGTGAGCACTGCATAAGCTTTAGAAAAATGATTTGCATTTGCATCATTAGATAAACAGCAAAAAAAAAATCTAGATTGGTCACAAATTTTCATTGTATTTTTCTGTAGGAAGTTATTAAATTGTTAATACTTAAATAGATCTGTAGTCTAATTCATGAATACTGCATAGGCACATTTGACTTTTAATGGAGTCATTTTGTTTTTTCCATGACCAGATCCTCTTAGATAGGTCTTTTATTGATGGACTTCATGCTGAACTTAGTTCCATGTTGTTATGATAAATTCCTGTGTATATTCATTCTGATTTTGTTTTCTTTCATCACCATTTTCTGGTAAACTCTGCCCCTTACTCCATCACCACCTTTTGAGTGTTTTCTTGTGACAAGATTTTCTCTATTTGTTTTTTAAAGGATTCATACTCATATGTGAGATCTACTGCCCCAGCTGTAGCTTATGATAGTAAGCAGTACTATCAACAACCAACAGCAACTGCAGCTGCTGTAGCTGCTGCTGCTCAGCCTCAGCCTTCCGTTGCTGAATCCTACTACCAGACAGGTGGGTTGTATTAAAATAACTTTCTCAATGTAAAGAATTATACTCTGTACAATTTGTTGAAACCTCTAACTTTATATGTGAAGGGATCTGATTTTTAATACCATGAAGCTCCTTTTTTTTTTTAACTGCCATCACAGAAGACATGACTTGAATTGCATAGAGGGTCCAGATTGCCAGCTTCTAATCATACTCATCATACCTCTGTAAATGTCTAAGATATTAAAAGAGGACAGTGGCTTTGACTTTTAACCATGCCCTTTTTCCTTGCTGGAAATAAATGTGTAAGAGTAACAGCTGAAATATTAGCTGAGACTGCTTAATCATTTAGGGACCCCGTTGGTAATATTTTGTTCCTACTTTATGGATTTCTTGGTTTAAGTTATTTTTTCTCCCCAAAATGCAATTTTATTCAAATTCCAAATATAGTTCTACTGGTTTACATTACTGTCCACAGCAGAAACTGTGTCCAAATGAGTGTGCCTATCTGGAAATTGGAAAGTAGGATATGCCTAAATGCAGAAAAATTTGATTTATGTCTTTAAAAACATTGGTGTTGACTTTTGAAGTTTTTTTTTTTAACTCAGTGGCAATAAGTAGTGAAATTAATACTTGTAAAGTTTTTTCTGAGTATAACAAATTAATAAAATACAGTTTCTTAAAAAGTTTGTCTAACTTTTCTAGTATTGACACTTTAGTTAACTTTTATCTTGCTCAGTGTTCTTTTGCAAAATGATAGCATTTGTAATAACAATATTTGACTGGTATTACAGAGTCTGAGTTTGTAGAGATAACCCATGTTATCTCTCTAATTACTCCAACCTGTACTTGGAAAAGGAATTTCCTAATAGGTCTATCTCCAAACTTTTGCTTAAGGACCTCTTTTGAGGCTGAATTTTTTACTTTTAGAGCAGCCCATTACACTTTTGAGGTAGCTCTAATAGTTAGAACTTTTTCCTGAAATATAACCTAAAGTTACCTTCTGCAACTTCTACTCCTTTCCAGTTCTTCTCTTAGGGACCAAGCAAATCAAATCTTAATTCCTTTTCCAAATGACAGCCTTTCAAATACATGGACAAAGCTGTCATGTTCCCTTAAAATTTTTCTAAGCTATTCCAGGTACTTCACCTTTTATTTAACATGATACTTGCTTCTTCACCACCCTGATCACTTTATTCTCTGCTAGTTTATTAATGCCAGTTTGCCAAAGTGTTTTTCTGAAAGGTGCCTTGAATAGATCTTAAGAGACAGAGTATTATAAAGGCTATAATATCCTTTGTTTTGGTCATTCTCCTAATTCAGCCTAATATTGTCTTATCCTTTTCACTTATTTTTAATTAGCATTGTATAGAGGAGAATTTTTGCCTCGTGGTAACATAAGATCTCTTAATTGTTATGATCATGTTCATGTTTTCATAATTATAGCAATAAAGGATTTTTTTTTTATTTAATGGTTTATACCTTCCAATTATTTAATATCCCCCTTTCCCCTTCTGTTCAGCTCCTAAAGCAGGTTATAGCCAAGGTGCAACTCAGTATACTCAAGCCCAGCAAACTCGGCAAGTGACAGCCATAAAACCAGCCACACCAAGTCCAGCAACAACTACTTTCTCCATATATCCTGTATCGTCCACTGTACAACCAGTAGCAGCTGCAGCTACTGTTGTGCCATCCTATACCCAGAGTGCTACTTATAGTACCACTGCAGTTACTTATTCTGGTAAGTATGATATATGATCTTTTTAAATGAATGATTAAGCAAATTTAAATCTTTTCTTAGATGTCACAAATACATGTGTTCATGAGATCGTGTTCTGCTATAGAAATCAAATAGTAAAGATAACTTATATTCTTCAAATAGAAGATTTTAGTTGTAAATTGTGACAGAACATAATTCTCCCCAGTAAGAGAAAATTTCAGAGACTTTGTATACATGGACTAGATATTAAAAATTTGCTTTTGTTGTCATTCTGTCCTTTATGAATGGTAGACAGCTACAGAGATTTGGAAAAACAAGAAAACAAAAACTTAACCTATTGTGTTGCCACTAGGGGAGAGGTATTTGAAAGGAGAATAGCTATCATTTTAGGGGAAAGGAAATAGCAACAAGGTGGCGAGTAGATCCAGTAATGTAAGAATGCAAGATAATTATCAATTTACACCAATTTTGTATCTGATTTTGGACATCTTGCTTTACTATGCTCACTCATCCTATTTTACTTATGCCTACCCTGGGCATCTAGGTGGGGCAGTAGATAGAGCTTTAGGCCTGGAGTCAGGAAGACCTGAGTTCAGATTTGGCCTTAAGACACTTGCTAGCTGTTTGATGCTGGGCAAGTCACTTTACCCTATTTGTATCAGTTTCCTCATCTGTAAAATGAGCTGCAGAAGGTATTGGCAAATCATTCTAATACCTTTGCCAAGAAAACCCAAAGTAGAGTCACAGTGAGTTGGACCTGAGTAAAACGACTGAATTGCCACCACCACCTTTGGTTAACATCACAGGGTCTTAAGCTTGACGAGGACTTCAGAGACTTTCTAGTCTAATCTGGACCAAACTAAGAATTCTATAAAATTGTCATTCAGTCTCTTACCTGAGTCCTTCAAGTACGGTTATGAAGCAGCTTCTTTCATTTTTTAGTAGTTCTATTTGTTAGGAAGTTTTTCCATATATCAAGTCTAAATTTGGTGATCTGGAATTTCACTCATTGTTTCTGGTTCTGGCTTGTTTTGCCAAGCACAAGTCTAATCCTAATCCCTCTTCCATGACAATTCTTTGGACACTTGAAGACAGCTATCATTGTGTTCTCTAAATTTTGTTTACTCAATCTAAATATGCCCAGTTCTTTCACTTAGTCAATATAGTGCACGTTCTTTACTCCCTTCACAATCCTAGGAACCCTGTTTGGACACAATTCAGATTGTCTTTGCTAAAATGAAGTGATTGGTATTAAACAGAAGTTTGACAAGGTCAAAATATGACAAAACTATTACTTGCTTTATTCTGGAAACTATGCCTCTTAGTTCATTAGATTTTTTGACTGCCATGTCAAACTGGTGGTTCTTATTGAGATTACTATCCACTGAAACTCCCTGGATCCTTTTCAGATATATTGTTACCTAATGATGCCTCTACCATAGTGTAGTTGGGAGGTTAATTTTTTTTTCTTCACCAAGTATAGAACTTTGCATTTATCTTTGTTAGATAGATACTTATTTTATCTAACTTTATTAGATTTGGCTTATTCTGGTCCGTCACTATTTTTTTTTTTTGTATTGACTCATTTATATCTTGGCTGTTGCTCCAAATTTTGTCAACTGTAAATTTGATAAGTATATCATTTATCTTCAAATCATTGATAAAGCTGTTAGACTGTATAATGACAAGGAAAAATCCCTGGAGGATTCCCCTAGAGACCTCCCTCCAACTTAACCTGGATCCATGTCTGGTTTTTCACCCAGTTTTAAATCTAACTTTTCTGTATGCTGCCATCTAGCCTATATCTTTTCCTCATCCACAAACATAACGTGAGGCAAGTATACAAATCTACACCATTTTACCAGCAGTTACTTTCCCCAAGAAATAGGTACGTTTAACATAACCCAACCCAACCCATAGTGGCTTTTACTAATTACTACTTCTCTAAGTATTCACAGGTAATTTCCATAATAATTTTGTTAACAGTATAAGTTCTGACCTCCTTTGTAGTTTTCAGTCTTCTTCCCTTGTTTGAAAATTAGAATATTTGCCTTTCTCTAGTCCCATAGCACTTCTTTTCTTCTCCAAGATCTTGCAGATAGCATCAGCAGCACTTCATTTGCCTTCTGGAATATCATATTCCGTGCTCTCCCATCCTTTAATGTAGAAGCTGCTAAATCCCACGTAATCTTAATTGTGACTCCATGCTAGTGAATTGTTTCTTTCTGACTGCTAGCAATATTTTCTTCTTGACCTGAGAGTTTTGGAATTTGTGCATAGTGTTTCTTGGGGTTTTCATTTTGGGATCTCTTTCAGGAGGTATGGTCGGTGGATTCTTTCAATGTCCCTCAGGGTCTAGGATATCAGGGTGGTTTCCTTTGATAATTTCTTGAAGTGTGATGTCATTGAGGTTCTTTTTTTTTTTTTTAAATCATGACTTTCAGGTAGTTCACTAATTCTTAAATTATCTCTTCAAGATCTATTTTCCAGGTCAGTTACTTTTCTAATGAGATAGTTTACATTTTCTTCGATTTTTTTTCATTCTGTTCAAATGATTCTTGATGTTCTCATGTAGTCATTAGCTTCCACTTGTCCAATTCTAATTTTTTTAAGGAGTTATTTTCTTCAGTTAAAGTCTCCTCCAGGGGTTCTTTTTGGCCCTGAACCTAATTCTCCTTTTTACTTGAGGCTTTGAATGTAGTTATTTTAACATTGTTGTCCCCTTATGAGTCTGTGTTTTAATCTTCCCTGTCAGCATAATTACTTTCTGTGGTCAGGTTCTTTTTAAATTTTTGTTCATTTTTCTTCCAGGCTAAAGTTGAGCTCTGCTTCTAGGGTGGAGAGGCCACTGTCCCTTAAGCCTGGGGCTGCAGACCTGAATGCTAGTCTGGTGTTCTATAGGTGTGATAGGGGGCTGGCTACTAGCCCGGCACTGTGTCAGGGCCACATGGTGCCTAACTGCTTGCCTAGTGCTGTGGCCTCTGGCAGGGCTCATGGGGGACTTGATGCTGCTCTGGGGATCATAAGGTGGGAGATATTGGGGGGTGGCGCTGGCCTCTCACCTGCTGCTGCCCCAGGACCACAGGGCCTCATTCATTGACTTGCACTGGGGCTCAGGGTCTCTTACTGGCTTGCTGAGTCAGGGCCTCTTACTGGCTTGCCTAGATGCTTCCTGCTTTGGACTGTGTTCTCCTTTTACTCAAGTGAGACAGCCCTTTTCCTGTTGACCTTCCAAGTTGTCTTGGGCTGGAAAATCACCCCATCTTTTTATTGGTTTTGCTTTTCCAGAATTCACTTTGAGGATTTATTTTATAACTGTTGGAGGTGAATTTGGGGGAATTTAGGTGATTTCCTGCTTAACTCCACCATCTTGGCTCCTGGAAGGTCATCGGCAGAACTTCAGCAATTGCATCTGTTATTTCTTTCAGTACTCTAGGGTGTTGTTTTTCTAGACCTACTAATTAGAACTTGGAGGCATCTGTATGTTGCCAGAACATGTCAATTATTTGCAACCATTTTTGTTCTTTCCCAGTCCAGAAATTACCTTCCTTGGTAGAAACACTTGAAGCAGACTGATTTCTTATTACCATCAGCCTCAAGGAGCAGTCCCCTCCCTTCTTTATTCTTCCTATTAACCCCAATGTAGATCTTTTTAAAACTACCTTTTTATTGTCTGTATCATTTGTTAGAGCAGCATAGTTTTAGATAAGGTTTGAGTGGCACAATGGATAGATCACTCAGCTTAGTGTCAGAGACTTGTGTTCAAATCTAGCCTTAAACACTCCCTATCTGTGTGACCTTGGGCAGGTTACCAAAAAACAAACAACAACAATAAAATCAATCTCACAGGGTCGTTGTGAGGATGAAATTAGATAATAAAGCACTTAGCACGATATCTGACACATAGTAGGCACAATATAAATGCTTATTCCCTTCCCCTTGGAGTCAGGAAGACCTCAGTTCAAATTTGACTTCATGTACTTGTTAGCTGTGTGGTTCTGAGCAAGTCACTTAACCTCATTTAGCCTAAGTTTCCTATTCTGTAAAATGGAGATAATAGATAACTTACCTCCCTGGATTGTTGTGAGCTTAAAATGAGATAAAATTTGTAAAGTGTTTAGTACAGTTGACTGGTACATAGTAGGTGCTACAAAATATTGATTATCATTATTAATATTATTATTATTACCACCCTCAGCTGATTCTGGGCATTAGTGTTCATTACATTTTTATTTGCTGTCTTCTGTTTTTATATAGCCTACATTTTCCAGTATATCCCTCTGCGCATTTCCTCCCAGGGACCCATCTTCTATAACAAAGAATGAAAAAGACTTAAACTTTCTTTTCACACGAAGTCCAGACTTACATGCTATGTTCCCTACTTTGTCAGTCCCCTCCCTCTTCAAAGAATGGAATGTGGTTGTCTTCTTGTCTCTTCTTTGGAGTCAAGATTGGTTACTAAAATGTCATACCATCCACTTTCACTTGGTTTGTTCCCGTGTGTGTGGTAGTCATTGTGTATGTTGTTTTCTTGATTCTGCTTGATTCTCTTCGCTTTGCATCATTTATATATCTTCTCATAACTAGATTTCTGTTCTTCATATTTTGTTTATTACAACACAGTTAATATTCATTTATGTTCGTGTACAAGATTTTTTTTCTCCTGACACAGTTCTGCCATCTACTCTTCTGTATTCAATCTGACATTTGCCCTTTTGTTTTTATGTAAGCTTTTTAAAAATTTAAATTAATTTAAAAACATTTAAAGTCCTACCCTAGGTGCATATATAAAATATGAAGAATATTACAATTCCTTCTCTCAAGAAACTTATTTTCTAACTGGGAGACAAGAAGTACATATTTAAATATATACTGTAAACATATAAAAACATGCAAACCAGCAGAAAATAGGGAGGGAGGGTGTAGCACCAATGCAATATTCACAGCGCCCATAGTCACTATAAGTATGCTGGATCACAAGATATAACACTCTCCATGTAGGAGGCAGAAGCAAAGCATTTATCCCAACACCAGGAAATTGAATCCATCATAGCGACATAGAAGTTAAGGTACCACAGTGTAGCAGAGAGCCGGACCATCCTTTTAACCTTCCCACAAACCAGTATTTACTCACAAGCTTATGTGTCTACCTCGGAAACAAACTCTCCTCCCAGGCCTCTAACAGACTGTGACGCCCAGCTCCTGTGGGCTCCGCTCCACCCTTCGGCAAACTCCTCCCGCCACACCCTCCATGTGACTACATTCAGCTTATTAGGGGAAGAATTTATCTTCAAAGCAAGGAAGATCTTCAAATCCCCTCCTGGCTTATTAAGGGGCAGGGAAGATCTACAGATTACCATTACCATTACGGAGGGTTCTTGCCTTTGGAGGTGAGGGGATGATTTGAGCAGAGGTTTCATGTTTGAAGTGGAGCTTGAAGTCAGCTTGGAAAGAAGAGAGGGGTTCCTGTATATCTATATTAGTCTTTCCTCAGAATCATTTCTTGGTGTGTTTAGAATTTTGTTCTTGAGAGATTCTTGTCTTTATTGGACCAACTTCCCTACAAAATATTAGTCCATTTCTACCTACCTTTTTTATGACCTCCTCAAATTTAACATGTATGTCATTCTATATATGGCTTGCTTCTTCTGTTCCATGAAAAACTCTGATAGTCACGGTTTCCTTTCATTTCTTACCAGTTTCTTAGTCAGAATTAGGTTCAAAATAAGTTCCCTCTATTGTTTTCCTATTTTAATATTTAAGATTTTATTTTTATGCTTAATTTAACCACCCAAAAAGTATTTCTGTATAAAGAGCATAACACAAAAAAGAGGATTGAATAGGAGCCTGAATTGCCATATCATACAGCTTTCTTATTTTGGGAGGAGGCAAAGGATATAAATTCCACATATTACTGTCATAACAGTTGTTTGTGCTTCCTTTTGCTCTTCTGTGTGTTAATAAAAAAAAAAAAGCTTTAGTGCCCCTTTTTGGGTGCTTTACTATTGCTTCCCTTTCTTCCAGGTACCTTTCCCCTCTCCTCCTCCCCACCCCCATTAAAAACTAAGAGAAAGATGGGGAAACAACCTGGTAGCAAATAGTATAGTTAAGTAAAATGAATCAGTACAGCGACCATATCCAAAAATGTGATTATTTCAGCACCTTGAGTCCATCACTTTTCTGTCAGGAGGTACTTCATCTTCCTTCTTTGGAGATATGGTTGGTCATTACATGGATCAGTTTTTGGTTTTTTCAAAGGTTTTTTAGCTAAGATGGTGGAGTAGAGGAAGCATTTCAGCTGAACTCTCCCAGCATTCTTCTCCAGACTACTAACATAATGCCTCAATTTGAATTCTGGAGCAGCATAGTCATTAAAAGGTCAGGGTGAGACATTTTCCTAGCCCAAGACAACTTAGAAGATCAGAAGGAGAGACCTGTGAAACTCAGATGGGGACTAGTCAGAAGCACAACGGGCAGCAACCTCAATTGTGCACCTTGCAGGTGGTAGCAGTAGCAGCAGCAGCAGTTTGGGGAACTCCTGCTTCCCAGAGACAGTGAGGAGATTGGACAACTGGTCAGAAAGAGATTACCAGGGTCCTTGTGTCCTGGCATTGGGCACAGGACCAGAAGCTGTTTAGCACCTCCACTGCCCGTTACCCGCTTCTAGGTTACAGTTCTGGGGGGGAGAGGAGTACTTGCAGTCACAGGAGAGCAGGGACCCTGGTTGCAGTTCTAGATTGAGAGAAGTGCCAGCACTTGTGGTTGCAGGGGAACCAGGCCTCTACCAGCCCCAGATACAGAGAGAAGAGAAGTGACCACGCCTCTCTCTGAGAGGTCATGCCACCTTGGGAACAAAGAGAATGTACAGACAGCTCCTCCCTCCCATGTAGCACTAGCTTTGGTGAAAAAGCCTGAAGCTATGGGCAGTGGTTAGCCCCTACCCCCCCACGAGCAGAGCCAACTTTAATGTAAAATTCAACATCAAGAAATAAACTAGAAAGATGTACAAACAACAACAAAAAGAGAACCTGATCATAAAAAGCTACCATGGTGACAGGCAAGATTAAGACACAAACTCAGAAGACAATGATGTAAAAACATCTTCAAGCAAAACCTTAAAGAAAAAAATGTAGATTGAACATGGACCCAACAAGAATTTCTGGAAGAACTAAAGAAAGATTTTTTTTTTCAGCCCCCAAAAAACTGATTTTAAAGATTAAGAGTGGTAGAGGAAAAATTGGGAAAAGTAATGACAGCAATGCAAGAAAATTATGACAAGAGAAGTAATATCTTTATAAGAGAAGTATAAAAAATACTGAATAAAATAACACCTTAAAAAACAGAATTGGCCATGTGGTAAAACAAGTACAAAACCTCACTGAGGAAAATAATTTCTTAAAATTAGAGTTGGGCAAGTAGAAGTTAATAATTCCATGAGACATCAAGAAACAATAAAATAAAGTCAAAATAAAAAGAATGGGGAAAAAAATAGAAGAAACTGTGGAATATATTGGAAAAACAACTGATCTGGATAATGGACCGAGTAGATGTAAATTAAGAATTAATGGACTACCTGAAACCATGATCAAGAAAAAGAACATAGCATATTTCAAGAAATTATAAAGGAAAACTGCCCCAATATCTTAGAGCCAGATGGCAAAACAGAAATTGAAAGAATCCACTGAACATGATTAGAAAAAGATCCCCAATTGAAAACTCCAGGGATGTGGTAGCCAAATTACAGTGCTCCCAAGTCAAAATTGTTTTTTCTTTACAGTATTGCTATCATTATATAAATTGTAATACATCTCATTCTTTTTCTAATTATGCTAGCCAGATTCTCTCAAATCATCTCCATCATTGCTTATAGTGTGATAATCTGTTAGATTCATTTACCATAAATTGGTAAATTCTTTACTTGATGGGCATCCCCTTATATTTTGGTTCTTCCGCTGCTACCCTTTAATCCCTATTTCTTTTTTTTTATTTTTTCTTTTGCTTTTTGGAGGGCAATTGGGGTTAAGTGACTTGCCCAAGGTCATACAGCTAGTTTTTGTGTTAAGTGTCTGAGGCTGGATTTGAACTCAGGTACTCCTGACTCCAGGGCTGGTGCTCTATTACTGCGCCACCTACCCACCCTTTTAATAACTATTTCAAGACTAGAAGTTTTATTTGCTTTATGATATTTCCCTTTGCAATATTATCCTCCTTCTCAATCCTCCCTCCTCCCTTATGCCTGCTATTTCCCTGTTGACTTTGATGTATTTCTATACCATCCTGTGTTGAGGGAGGGGGAGCAGTTTATGTTTAACTGAACATGTTTAACTCTTCTTTGGTTCAAAGGAATGAGGTTCATCTAGTGCCTAATCTGCCACCTCTTTCTATATTTGTATACTTTTTATCTTACACACTGCAATTATGAGAAATAGAAAGTTCCATTTCCTTCCTCCTTTCTGCCCTACTTTATTTGTCCTTTTTCCTTCTCTTTCCCCCATTCAGAACCTGAGAAAAAACCAGTCTAACTCTACATCCTCTGTTCTTCCTATTTAGCTCCCTCTGTAATTTTTTTTAAGACAGTAAGGATTTCTTTGTGTATAAAAGTGTTAACAGTACAGTCTATAGCTTCTAGTTGTTTGAATCAGTATACCTTTTTCTGGACATTTGTGTTTATATTTCACAGACCCTCCTTGGCTCTGGTCTTTTCAAATAACATACTGGAAAGTCCTATCTTCCATTAAAAGTGAATTTTTTCCCCTGTAGTATAATCCTGCAAGTTAAAAATGCTTTGCAAAACTAAGTTATTCTTGGTTGTAAACCTATGTGTTTTGCCTTTTGGAATATTGTAGTCTAAGATCTCTCATTTATAGTAGAAACTGCCACGTCTTAAGTGATCCTATATAGTTTCTTGGTATTAGAATTGTATCTTTCTGGTTGCTTACAATTTTTTTTTTTTTTTTTGGTGTAGTAGCTCTGGATTTTTTGACTGATATTCCCAGAAGATTTTGTTTTGTTCTAGAAAGTGATTGTGGATTCTGACTGACATCACTGTCCTCTTGGTTCTAATAGAACTGAGCAGTTTTCATTTATGATTTCTTGAAATACAGTGTTCAGGTTTTTATTTTTCCCCTTTTTTTTATCAGCCTTTTGATTTTGTTCTAATATTTCTTGCTGTCTCTGGTGTCATTTATTTCTGTTGAGTTGATTTTAATTTAGTAGTGTCCGTTACTTGAGTAAGGTTTCCCATTCTGTCTACTAAACTAATCTCCCAATTTTTTCCTCTAGACCTCTTATTTCATTTTTTAACTTCTTACATCATTTCTTCTAGGTATTCATATGTAGTTCTTGTAGAGAATTTGTTTTCCCTTGAGTCTTTAAATGCCCAGCTTATTCTTCAAACTGCTTTTTAGGATATGTTTTGGTTTATTTTTTTAACAACTATTAAGCTGTAGTTCAGCCATTCACAAATTCAGTCATATTGTATGTAAACAGAATCAAGTAGCAAGTTGGAATTTGATGTAGAAGAGGTCTAGCAGGGCAAAGACTGGAAGTTGAAGAAGTATGTGGGAATCAGTGAGGAGAAACATGTTGGACTAAGGAAAGAAATTATATGAGAAAACCTTTATAAAAAAATTTTGCCTAATTTGTTTTCTATTTGTACCTATCTCCATTGTGAATTATCCTCCCCAATTGCATACTTCCCTTTCAGATTTTATTTGCATATAGTCACATTTTGTCATACATAAACAAATATTTACTTTATACTTAAGTTCATGCTTACTTTTGTCTGGGTTTAGAGAGGACAAGTTTTTATTTATATATAATTAGTTATGTGTTCAGTATACATAAACAACAAATTAGAGGAGATGCTATGTAAAAAAAAACAGAATAACCCTCCTTGTAAAGAATAAAAGATGTCATTTTATATTTATTTTTGAATGACACATAAATTGATGGAGGGACAGGACAGGAGGGCAGGGCTTATGGGAGATTTTTCCTTAGACTTTTGTTATATCAATGTGGGGAAACTCCCTGGTTTAGAAATGCCTTCCACTAATACAGATTGTCAATTCCTCTGTAATTTATAGTTGTAGAGAATTGTTCAGTGTACTAAGAGTTAAATTAATTGTACATTCACGTAGCTCGTAGATACTAAAAAGTAGGATTTAATTTCAAGGACAATTATCTATGCACTAGCACGAGCCATGCTACCTTTTAATGTATGACTTTCTTAATTTTTGCCTGTTTGAGGTCATACAACATAATAGATATGGTGCTGGCTTTTGAATTAGTAAGACCTGAATTCAAGTCTTGCCTTTAACACGTACTAACCATACTACCTTACACATGTTACTTAAATTCTTGGCGTAGACAAAGTTCTTTAAGACTATAAATTATAGATCTGCATTTGTAGAAGAAATGCCTCATCCATACCAATAAAATCACAGGTCCAGAAAATGTTATTTCCCAATAAGAATACTGAATTAGTGATTTATGGGAGTTTTGTGTCTTATTTTGCTTTGTTTTTGATGAAGATTACTTCCTAGTTATTAGTACCTGGGCTTCAGATAGAAAGACAAATTGTGAATTGCTGTATAGAAGGGTTTGAAAAGTAATCTCACCTGGTTCACTAAATAATTCATTCTATTTTGAAGAAAATTAAAATTTGGAGCCTAAGATCAATTCCTCCCTCCCACCCTCCAGCTTAGGGGATACTTAACCTCCCTTTAATTTGAGATTTCCTAAGGACTCCTATACATAGACAGGTATACAAAATTTGAAGGTCTGTTCACCAGATCTCTTGGTCTCCACTCTATCTCTCTCTAGCTAAAGAACTCTTGGTAGTTGGACCTTTAGACACAAAGCCCAAGCTGCCTTGTTTTTGTCAGAAACCCCAATCCACCTCCTCTCCATACCCTCCCGCTCACTAGAACATTTTTAAAAGGTGGTCACATGCCATTTACAGATTATCAAATTCAGTTACAGTGCCTATATACAGTATTAGGAAGCATACCTTTGTGTTAGGTTGATGGAAATGTTTAAGAACTTGTTTTTTGCGTCACCCAGGATTTTGCATTTAAGAGAATGTGTAGCCACATGAGCCAGTCTGGAAAAGTAAGGGCTATTAACCTGTGTATGGAAGATCCCCATTAATCACAATTGGTATTCATTAAAGTGTAATTGCACCTTCTATGTTAGTAAATAACTGAACGGATTAGGCTGTGTGTGCATACATAAAAATTGAGAGTGAATAATAATAGTTTTCTTTTGGTCAGTTCAGTAAAAAAAAATGCGAAAGTTTTGTTTTGTTTTTTAATCTGTTGTGGTATTCATTAGAATAATAATTTTTACTCTTTATTTCAGACCACTTTAAACACCTTTGATTGGTGGGCTCTACCAATTTTTTCCTGTGTATTCATTTCTGAGGCTTTCCACTCCTTCAGATTTCCTTCTTTCATGTCTTTCATCTACAAAGCCTTCCATTCTGTCTATCCAGCAACATAGTCCAACACACAAACCCAGTTGAACTTTTATATATCACTCACCTTCCTATCATGTAATTTCTTTCCCTTTCTAGGTTCAGGCTTACTTGACTATTACTTCTCAAATTCTTACCTATCTCACCTTTTCTCCTGATTTATTTTTATTTTTTGGTTTGGTGGTAGAGAAGATAGCATGACAGGTTTCAAATATCAGAAAGGCCAAAACCAGAAGAATCATATCTCTTTAAGTAAAAGGTATCTCCTCCCTTCCTTGCTTTAGAAGCATTTCTTCTTTCCCAATAACCTGTCCCTATCTCTCAACTCTCAAGAAAAAACCTCAAACCAAATATACTGTGAATTTTCAAGTTAGCAATTTTCACTTCCAGAGGTTTTAGTGTGTTAACAGAATTAAATATTATGGGGATAATGTGAGTTGTTTTGATTTTAAGTAGACTTAATACACAAAGCCCTTTTGTCATTTAATAGAAATTTTAGCTGAAACTATCCATTTTAAAACAAAAAGATTATTCAGAGAGAGCTAGCAAAATGTCATGGAAATGTCATGAGAGCAAGGACTTAGGATAATTATTATGGAACCCTGTGTATTGTTGGCCAGTTGAGATAGAATTTAAAGTGTCTTTTCAACCTTGGGGAGAAGGCAGAAAACTCCTCTCTTGTTCTTTGATAATGCTTTCAAAGCCTTTATAACCTGGCTTCAATCTACGTCTCCAAACTGATTTCCCCACTACTCCTCACTGTAAATGAATCCTTCAGTCAGGCTACTTCTCAGGCCCCCACAAGCTTTTTATGGTGATTCATGCTTAATTGTTTGCCTTCACTCATATTAGTTTGACTTAAAGAGGCCTTTCTCCCTGTCTAAGTCTTATCCCTCAATCAAAGCTCAGCTCAAGACTACCAACTCTGGATTTACTCTAATATTAATTGATATACACTTTTTTGAACTCCTATAATAGCATACCTCAGACTATGCCATTTGATTATTTTCTTCCTTAAAGTATATGTCCTTAGTTTCTTAGACCAAACTTCTTTGAGGGATCATATATAATTTTGTATCTCCCAGAGCATCTAGCTTATTTCTAAGTGCAATAGATAGGCATAATTGTATAGAAAAAGGTAAGTAAGGTTCCTCTTGAATTCCATAGAAGATATACAGTGTTTAAATGGTGATACATTTGAATACTTAATTAACAGAATTTCAGTAACATAATTTGGTAACTTAAACTTTATTACTGAATACTTGACTTTTATAATTATGTAAATAATATTTGTTTGATTTTTATTTGTAAGGTACCTCTTATTCAGGTTATGAAGCAGCAGTATATTCAGCTGCCTCCTCCTACTACCAACAGCAACAGCAGCAACAGAAACAAGCGGCAGCAGCAGCTGCTGCTGCTGCTGCAACAGCTGCCTGGACAGGGACCACCTTTACTAAAAAAGCACCATTCCAAAATAAACAACTGAAACCAAAACAGCCTCCCAAACCACCCCAGATTCATTATTGTGATGTTTGTAAGATCAGCTGTGCTGGACCACAGGTATCTACATTTTATATTACTGCAAGTCTTAATGATCATATTTAATAAGTGTGGACGGCATTATAAGTTTTTTTTTTCCTTAAAATAGTGCCATTTTGGCCAAAGCATTTTTGTTTGAAGGGAGTTATTGCTATTGAGACTTGAAAATAATAGTTTAAGAGAGGAACAGTAATGAATATTAATGTAAATGAAAGGCCTATAGCTGTTTATATGAAAGACGTTTTGGGTTTTTTTTTTAAGTTAAACTTCAGTTTTTATGTCTATTTTGGATTTTGCCTTCTTTCCTTACAAAAATACACGTTATTTTATAAGCATTTGGAGAAAACTCCCATTTTGGGAAGAAGGATATAACCTTCCTTTTTTCTTAAATCTCTCTAAAGTTCTGTTTTAATCTTGGTGGGAGTTTCATAAACTCAGTAGACTTTAGGAGCTAGAAGGGACCTAAAGGTGCATAATTTCTTCATTTTACAGATGAGGCAACCTTGTTTACTGTAATATTTTTAGGGCATATAAACAAATAAATAAGAAATAAGCAGGAATTTCTGAAATAGTGTAAGAACCTTTAGTGAACAATTTTTAGAAGAGCTACAGGTCATCCTAATATAAAGATGGATTTATTTAAAAGTTGAAACTAAAATAGTGGCTAGTTTGTGTGTGTAGCATGTGGAAAGCCATCTAGTTGCTTTATAGTCACATCATGTATAGGGAAGGGCTTAGGAATTCTGGCAACAAGAAAAGTGCAGTGAAAGCTCACTCAGAGTGCTGGGTAAACAAGCATAGGAGGCTTTCTGTTTTTCCTTGCTCTTTTTTTGTTTCTAGTCAGTAGTTCTTCTTATGTATATGTGATAAGGATATGTGTCTGTCCCTTGTCAGTATCAAACATATTCAGATCTCTTCCCAGGCATAGTCTGTTTTCCCTTTTTCTAAAGGGCCTGAAAACACAATGAGAATTTAGTAGCTGGAAAGTTTCAGGTGTGTTTCTAGGAAGGGGAAGGCAGGTTCTTGATGTTTTCCTTCCCACAATGTATTAAATCTTCAAAGCTTTAATTTGTTTTAAGCCTCCTGGATTAGGTTTGTTTGACTAGGTATTGTATTGCCTTTAAAACTCTTGGGCCATTAAAAAAAAACAGCTATAATCACTGAGTTACAGGTACCCAATTTAAGACTATCTTGAATATATGTATGACTGCCATCCATCTTCCATTCTAAGGGAGTATAATATCATTGGAGTTGAGTATATGTATGGCATGTGGGCTCCTGGAACGAGCATGTGAAGGGTTATATCATTGAGGATAAATATGCAAAGCCTCAGTCTGGGTATATAATGATATTAGTGTTGGAATGTGAGTTTACAAAGGTTATGTGGAGCCTTCATGTAAGTGTAAGAAGAAATGATTCTATGAGATACAGATGTAAGAATTTCAGAATGGGCAACAGACAGATGGGATGAGAGAGATATTATGAGGGGTGATCATTATATAAGAATTAGATGTTCTTTGTAGTGAGTGAATACATGAGATATAAAAGCTAGAGCATTTCATGTGAGAAAATGTTCTTAGAGTTGAATATGTAATACTAGGCATGACTATGAAATAATAGAATGTCATGTGTATGGAACACAAAAAGAAATTATGGAATTTAGGACTGGATATGGTACTTGTTGATGAGGGATGATTATAAGACTGTAAATGAATTGAGCCAGTATAGCTTCATTTCAGCAAACATTAAGCTCCAGTTATGTGTAAGACACTTTTAGTCTCTGGGAATAAAGAAACAAAAACAAGACAGTTTGTCTCCTTATATTCTCCTGATTGAGGCCATGGAACCCACAACATGTACACAAATAAGTAAATATAAAATTATTTAAGGAGGGAATGAATACATACCAAGGCAGGGTGGGTAACAAGATGGCCAGGGTAGAATATGAAGCATGGCTGAGTCTTGTCTAGATATATGCTGGGCTACCTACCTATATAAATTTTCACTTAAAAATTTGCCAATAAAGACAGCATGGGGTCCAGGACAGAAATTCCAAAACTGAATAGGTTAAGTACCTCAGAATATATAGTCTCTGGTGTTAGTTTAGTCTAGGGGAAATGGCAAGGAAATGTTTGGACTGATAAGTGAAGAGTGTCTGAAGCTGGCTAGGGAGAGGGTACTAACATTTAGGGGGATACATGTATAAGCACTGGACTGACAGTCAAGAAATCTAATATCCTAGGCCTGTCTATGCCGATCGAAACTGATTTGGAGGTATTTTGATTTAATAAACATTTATTGAGCATCTGTTTTGTGCATAGCCTAGTAGACTATAAGCTTGACCTCTGTGTTTCTTCATCTTTAAAATGAAGACGCTAGATTAGATCTCTAAGGTCCCTGTCAGCTCTAAAAGTCTGTTGTATGTATGAGTAATGCTAATTAATTATATGCTTTTTTTGAAAGAAAAGACATAAATTTTGAAGTCAAATATGATTTCATTAAAGGATCACTGTTAGCCTCAAAAGTCCTGGAAAGTGTCCTAAAGACCCTGACCTTGGGCAAGTCACTAAATTTTGTTAGGCCTCAGTCTCCATATTTGTAAAATGAGGGGGTCCAGATAGCTTCTAAGGAAATGAATGATCCTATTATTCTGCTTCCTCATTCTCTTAGAAGTAAAACTACTTTTATTCAAGTAGTACTGGCATTGAAGATGTGTTAGAAATTTAACTCATTTTTTCTTTAGCATATTTCACTTAGATTATGTGTTAAATGAGTTTTTTGTGAACTAACCTATGAGCTTTTTTACCATTTGTAATGTTTCTGTGGGAAATTGAAGAGTTCCAAACAGTTAAATGACAGATGGTATTTTGGAACTAAAATCTATTTGTAAGCTATTATCTTTATATGTATTGGACTATAGCTAGAGTTTTTGTTGATGTAGGATATTTATTTATGGAAGAGAAATATCTTTTCCCTACTTGCTTTTGAATCTGTTGCCAATGATAGGTATACATTTACCATTACTATCTTTTGATTTTAAAAGGAGAAGCATATCCTTTCTGTCTAATCAGTTGTTTTTTGTAAAGGAGAACTCCCATGATTCTGAAAATTACTGTATTTTATTAGAATCAGTCGACAGAGCCACCAATCCGCTAGAATAAATTTGGCTAGTTTGTAAGGAATTCTACAATCTAATCTTCAACTACTTCTGGGAACAGAGTTATCTTGACTTTTAAATGAGTATTAAGAGATTTATAAATTAGATTATACTGAATGGTATACAAATGAAGGAAAATGTTTTCTTTTAAAACAGACTTATAAAGAGCATTTAGAAGGACAGAAACACAAAAAAAAGGAAGCTGCATTGAAAGCTTCTCAAAACACCAGCAGCAGCAGCACCTCCATTCGTGGGACTCAAAATCAACTACGTTGTGAGCTCTGTGATGTGTCTTGTACAGGAGCAGATGCATATGCAGCACACATTCGTGGTGCTAAGCATCAGAAAGTAGGTGCCTTTTCTCACACACAGACACACACATGTACGCACACATACATAATGCCTACATATATACCCCTTATGTCATCTTTGGGATAAGGGTTTAAGTAGAAGTAAAGGTTGCTTTTCAAATTTCATAGAACTTAACAGTATTGCTTCATGATTTCAGTGATATCTCCACTTCCTTTAACTAAAATACTTAATGTATTGCTGAATTTGCTCCTTAAGTTTACCTTGTAGAAACTTTAGAGGACTAATTTCATTACTTGGAAAATTATCAGGTGCTAATATTTCCTTTCTGTTAACCTTCTGTCTGATTGAATATGACCTTGAATAAGTCATTTAATGTGTCTTTGCTTTGGTTTCCTTATCTAAATAAGGTAGAAGCAATGAGTATATTTATGTATTTGCCTCATAGTCATGTTGTGAAAATAAAAGTTCTTTAGTTGTAAGATACTGTAGAAATTTAAAATAAATCCTCTTCAAAGATTAAGTGGCCTATATTCACATGTGAATATACTAGGAATTCTATAGGCAAATTAAAAATTTGTATTTTAACTGTTGAAGTTTAAACTGAACAATAATAGTATTTGTTGAGCTGTAAGTTATCACAGCTTCCTAATTTTACAAGTGAAGAAACTGAGGCCTAGATGTTTAATGAATTGCCTAAGGTTACCCAGCTAGATAATAGGTAGGTATGCCTAAGGTTACCCAGCTAGATAATAGGCAGGTATGCCTAAGGTTACCCAGCTAGATAATAGGCAGATATGCCTAAGGTTACCCAGGTAGATAATAGGCAGATTATCTGTTTATTCATGGATTTAACAGGAAGCAAATATGTAAAAGTCTATAACACACAAAATTTTACTGAATAGAAAGGGAATAGTTGGACTTCATTGTAAAGTGTTGTTTATTACTTTAAAAATCTGTATATTCTACACAGTGTGACAGATGCTAATGTGTTTTTATAGGTGGTAAAGTTACACACAAAACTTGGCAAACCCATTCCTTCAACGGAACCAAATGTTGTTACCCAAGCTACTTCTTCAACAGCTGCATCTGCTTCTAAATCAACTGCCTCTACTTCTGGTATTGCAGCTAGCAACAGTACTGTGAATTCTTCAGTTGTAACTTCTGCAGTCAAAGTTCTGACACCTGCTACGAACACAGGTCTCAATACAGCATCAAACACTA
Source organism: Petaurus breviceps papuanus (assembly GCF_028583685.1). Classification (NCBI taxonomy): domain Eukaryota; kingdom Metazoa; phylum Chordata; class Mammalia; order Diprotodontia; family Petauridae; genus Petaurus; species Petaurus breviceps. Next base: position 2,178,413 of record NW_027185665.1, read on the forward strand.
AAGCATCAACAGTGCCTCCAAGTATGGCTGCAAAGAAAACATCTACACCCAAAATAAATTTTGTTGGCAAGTATACATGTCCTTTGCTATGAAACTTATATTTAGAAAATTCAAAAAATTTACAAGATAGTATTTTATATGAAAACTAATTGGAATGTTATTTTTATAAATAATATAATTAGTTATTTGTGCCCATATACTTGTACTTTTGTTTCTTCACCTATTTAGCAGGATAGTCATCGCCAGTAGTTTAAAAAAGAATCTTAATAGTTTTAAACCTATTTTTACAAAACACTTAAGCAAGCTAAGATTAGATGTCAAGTGATCAAAAGTTGGTAAAATATAAAAGGGAATTTGAAGACAAGATTGTTTCAGCTTTCATTCATCTGTCATTTGTTGAAATTCACTTGGGCAGCATGAATTTTAAAAATGAAAAATCCTGTGTGAAAATTTGGTCTATTTGTAAAGTGGAGATAACCACCCAGACTAATGAGGATGAATTGTTAAATAGTTTTGAGTTTCTCAAAGTGAAGATATTATGAACACTTACTTATTCTACTTGTTAATAAACAGCAAAAGCTAAATGTTTTTAAGACTCGAGTCCTTAAATCAAAATGTCCATAATTGCTAAGTAGTGGTATTATTATAGGAAGATTATCGACATATCCAGTTTAATTCATGTGAAATTTGTTTATGGTTAAAATTTACAAATTTATATATACCCTTTTTCTAGGTGGCAATAAGTTGCCGTCAATTAAAACAGAAGATTTGAAAGGTACCGAAAGTATTAAACCTACCCCTGCCACTTCTGCTGTACAGACCCAAGAAGTAAAATCAGACCCATCAGACCCAGTGACACCTACAACTCTTGCTGCTTTGCAGAGTGATGTTCAGCCAGTAGGCCATGACTATGTTGAGGAGGTATTGAAATGAGAATATGGTTATTACAAAATTCAAACTATAGATTTGTTGTGAAAATGTGTTTCTGGGGAGAGGATTTATTCATTTGCAAATCTTTTATAACTTCTATTTTAATCATATTAAATAAAATAACAATTTCAAAAATGTGTTCACTATAGGCTGAAAATGCTTTTAGTTCCTTTGTTTTTCACTTTTATTCTCTGCCTAATAGCAGCATACTTAGTGACACTTAACTATCCAGAATGGTAGAAATAAGCAAAAAGAAGTCTCAATATTAAAGAAAATAGCCCAGATAAAGCCTTGGCATTTTATTTCATAAGAGAGAAAAAGGAAGCTTAGTATTTATTATTTGTAAAACTGTGTTAAATACTTATTTAATAAGCCAAAACATCCTTGAAGATGAGAAGTTGGGAAACATTTAGTTTCTCAGTATACTTGCTCAGATGAGAGGGATTGGAAGAGATGGCTTCCATACTCCCTCTGAACTTGGGATACTTTGAACCTTCTAGATGAAAAAACAATAAAACTTTACCTATGGGGAAGGCTTCTAAAAGGAACACATTGAAGCAGGGAGGAATGTTATCTGACCACCAGAAAAAAAGAGCAAATGTGCTTGTTAAATAATTGTACTTTGTAAAAGGAAGGCTGTTTAAAACATTTTCTTATATTATTAGGGCCACTCTCATAAGGTAATCTACTTCAGTAGCCTCCAAAGCTCTCAATAATGACCCTAAATCATCAATAAAATGTTTTTGTGTTCTTTATCTCCTGTGTATTGAGGAGGGAAAATATATAATAAATTTTTAGGAAAACTTACACTAAAACACCATTACTTAATGAGAAACTATGCTAGATTTTGAGGTGGTACATTAAAGTTTCCTGTTCTGAAGGAATTTACTAACTAGCAAGATAATTAAGCTATATCTGCAAATAACTAAGTATATTTCAATTACCTTCAAAATTCACCCATCCAAAATTAACACAATTCCTAGTTTTATGCTGGATATATGATCCTCAGTACTTCTGAGAATCAAGGTTAGGAGCACCCTTAAATCTGGAAGTAAAAACTGAAATCTATCAGTAGTCCATATAACATAAAAATATACCAGATAGCTGTTAATTGGAAAAAGCTTTAGCCTGGGAATCAGAAGATTTGGAATTCTGAGTTCTGTTAATGACTAAATGACATCAGGTAAGTTCTCTAAGCTGTAGTGAAGCCTGAGAGGTTTTGCACTAAATGATTTCTAAGATGCCTTCTAGATTTGAGATTCTCTTAATTCTACATGTGCTCCTAATTAGTTGTAGTAGCTCAAATTTCAGTAGTGACTCAATTCATCATGTATATAGATATAGTCTCTACATGCAGACCTAAATAAAATTGGCATCACCTAACACAGTGGTATTTAACAAGTGCAGGCTTAATTGAATTATAAAGGTCCTGCTTTAACAACAGAAACTGTTTATGGGCCAGAGTCAAAAAATGAATCTTTATCTAAATTTCTATATGGGCCATCCTGTCAAGCTCACAGACAACTCCAGACATTTTGTATTTCTTTTCTTTGACTACAACTAATTGTGATTAATGAAATAGCCTTTCTATCATTAGGCTACAGAATTTTAAAAGTGAATGAATGATGTAATTTCTAACATTCTATAAACATAATATGTTTTCCTATTTTTAATGTTTTTCATTTGTTTCTTTAGGTACGAAATGATGAAGGGAAAGTAATTCGGTTCCATTGTAAGCTGTGTGAGTGTAGCTTTAATGATCCCAATGCCAAGGAAATGCACTTAAAAGGGAGAAGGCACAGACTTCAATATAAAGTTAGTGGAGATTGCTGTCATTACTTTGTATTTATTAAGCATTTATATCCTAGAAAACAAAAAATCAAAATGACACTATTCTGACCGTACAGGAACTCATATTCTATGGGTGTTGTGACCCATAGGACATACCTATTTTTTCACCCACATTTACTTAACTTTGCAGTTTTTATGTATTTGAAACTAATACCCATGTACCAATTGCCTATTTTCTTTTAAGGCAATGGACCTTGATTTTATATTATGAAATTTTGGATTTTTTTAAAGAGCATACTAAGAGATGATAATTGCATGACCATAGAGTGTTTGAAGGATGTGTGAGACTCTCTACACATTCATAGAGTCTTGGATGTAATTTCTGCATACAGCACTTTGGGGATCTAATTTGAGTTACTATATGTGTCTGAAAGCTATCATAATTTTACTGAATTTCCTCCTAATTATTTTGAATCAGTGAGGTTTTACTGTAGTGACTTGTATTCCATGGGAAAAATATGTAACTAAATAAATACACAGAATGGTGAAAAATTGTGCTGAAAAGACTGATGAAAAATAAATTTTAAAATATTTGTTTATGTAGAAAAAAGTAAATCCAGATTTGCAAGTGGAAGTAAAGCCCAGTATTCGAGCAAGAAAGATCCAAGAAGAGAAAATGAGGAAACAAATGCAGAAGGAAGAATACTGGAGAAGACGTGAAGAGGAAGAACGCTGGAGAATGGAAATGAGGTACTATTTTTCACTTTAATAAAATATGAAAAATTGCTTCATACTTGCTAAATAGTTTAGTTGTGAATGACTGAATAAATAAATTAATGGTGACTGATGTTTTTAGACAAGGTAGGTTTGTGTACAGTACTTTACACTTTCAGGGAGCAGCAGCAGCAGGGATCTACTTGCATTATGTCTCCTTAAATAACTTATTTGGAGCTTTTTTAGCAAAATTAAGAAAAAGAGCCAATGTTAAATTTCACGTCTAAGGAATTATTAGGTAGCCTCAGATAGCAGTAGAGCTTGGGGCTAGATTTCTAGTGGTTTGTCCCCATTGATAACTAGAATTGGCCTCTTCTAAATCAGTATCTTAGTCAGATATCACCACCATCCTTACCCTCCCATCTCCAAGACTTTCATGCTTCTTTCCTTTTTCTGTACTTCCTTCCATTAGGGCCAGCTTCTTCATCCTTTTCAATATGACAATTAGCTAATCTGTCAAACTTGTATTACTAATACATTTGGGGAAGCTATAAGAGCTCCTTTGGGGCCTTATAGTTTCTAGGCCACACATATACATTATAACAAAGACTTTTTAGAGGCAAATAGTTTGGTCTTTTGATTCTAGTGTATTAACTTTTATAAATTAAATCAGCTAATAAAAATGTACAAACTAGTACAGATGGAGCTGTGGTATTGGTTGAAAAAAATATATCATTTATTAAAATGCAAATATTCAATTAAGAATTAATTTGATTTATATATTAGAAATTGTTTCAACAATTAAGGTAGATTTCAGAATCTTTGTATTAGTAATCAGATATATGAAGAAACAATACAAGTGATAGCTATTTCCTCTTTGAGGACAAAACAAGAAAGAACAAGTTTAGTGGGTTTATATTAAATTCAATTATAATACACCCTGAATGGAAAAATTGGGAAACATTTAATTATTTCCAAGAAAACTAATATATGTAATTGATGTAGAGTATGTTAAAAAAAAAAAAACTTTTTCTGAGGAGTTTCAAGTGTAGTGATTTATAGAATTTGTGACTTAGCATAAGAATGGTTTTATTAACTCATTTGGGCCCAGTAGTGTAGTTAAATTGTTCTTATTTGTATTTTTTCAAAATGATCACTAAACACTATACTTGGTATTATACCTGTAGCACAAGAGACTATGTGATACAGTAGATAGTGAGCTTGATCTCCAAAACAAGAAAACCTGGGTTCATCTTCTGGCTGTGACACTTGCTGGGTGTTTTGTCTTGGACAAATCATTTAGTCTTTCAGTGTGCTAGGCAAATCTCTGAGATCATATGTTGAAGAAAGGGTGCCAACCTACACTTTTAGAGAGTTGCCTCTATCAGTGAAATAATTTAATCTAGGACCTGTCCCTATTTATAGCACTCTGTCCTGGGCCGTCTTCTCTCTTTATACAAGTTCATTTGGTGATCTCATCAGCTTGCATGAATTTTATTACCATCTCTATACTGATGCTTCTCAGATTTAGTTATCCAGCCCTGACCTCTAGTGTCAACTCTCCAACTACCTATTAAACATCTTGAACTAGCTGTCTCATAGACATCTTAAACTCAGTATGTCCCAAACTGAACTCATTATCTAAACTCTCCTCTCTCCCCAAATTTCCCTAATATTGTCAAGGGTACTTCTATCCTCCCAATCCCCCAGTCTTGAAAACTAGATGTCATTCTCAACTGCTCACTTTTATCTTTGTAACATCTCACACATATTCTTCATTCTCTCATCTGATATGGACACCACCCTTGTGAGGCCCTTGTCACCTCTTACCTGGACTCTAGCAATAGCCTGCTGGTTTCTTCTGCCTACCAGAAATCTCTTCCAACTCCTCTGTCTCCTTCAGTCAGCAACTAAATGATCTCCCTGAAGTACAAATATGACCATGTCACTCACGTACTCGGTAAACGTCAGTGGCTTGACTCCCTGTCATCGCCTGGGTCAAATATAAGACACTTTGTTTGGTGGTCAGAGCTCTTCATGACCTCCCCACACTCCTGTCTCTCCCTGGTTACACACTCTAAGATCCATTGAAACTGGCCTCCTTGCTACTCTTTGAACAAGACTCTCCATCTCTCAACTCCAGCCCTTTTCCCTCCCTTCTCATCTCTGTCTTCTGGCTTCTCTGAATTTCCTTCAAGGCCCAGCTAAAATATCACCTACTTACAGAAAGCATTTTCTCAATCACTTGTAATTCTGGTGCTTTCTCTTGGTTGAATATTTCTGTTTTATCCTGTATATAACTGGTTTATACAGTTATTTGTCATCTTCCCCATTGAACTTGTGAGCTCATTTAGAGTAGGAACTCTATTACTTTGCTTTGTATTCCCAGCACTTAGCACAGTGCCTGGCACATAATAGGTGCTTAACTCTTGACTTGGTACCTCCCATATCAGTCTGAATATGTGCTACATGTCTCCTGAAAGTCTGAGTTATATGAACCCCAAGTCTAGCCTCCAGTTGCACTCTTCAGCAGATATGACTCAAGCCTTATTGGTCTTCACAGGAATAAATTGGTGCTACAAAATAGCTGATATAATACTGTATAGGTTACAAAGTAGACTCTCGGTTGAACCCCATAATGATCCTTTTGAAGTAAATATTACAGCTGATATTCCATGACAAAACTAAGACTTCTGTTAAGAGATTCACCTGTGGTTATAGAGCTCCAATGTCAAAAAAAGACTTTGAACTCATTTCTGAGTCCCAAACTCTGTCCACACTGCATTATACTACACTGCATATCCATGTATATGTATGTGTGTATATCATGTTTATGTGTATATACACTTATGTAGCTATACACGCATATTACTCCTACTCTCAAAGTAGAAAAATCAATCTGTCCTTAAAAACTCTGAGCCAACTGTTTGCATCCCCACTAGCCTCTTAGAGAAATTTCATTGCAAAATATTGTCAGTTCTCATTCTGTCTTGCAAGAGATTATTAATATGACTTAGTAGCTTAGAATGAGGAATGAACAAGAAAGAACAGATGAATTTGAGATGGTCAGGCAGAATTAAAAGAAGAAAGTTGGGAGGAATGATACTTTCTCCACTCAGAGTCCCTGAGCATTAAATGTAGCGTTTTTACCTCCTTTTTTCTCCTTTGTGTTTTTCCCTGCTGCTGTTCCATAGAAGGACCGCTTATAAAATCAAAGTGGTGTGATTAGATGTGATAGAGAAGAATGTAAACGTTTAGCGTGAATCTTCCCCGGTTTTTGTGTTTTGCTCTTCATTGAGCACAAATCATGACCTAATGGCGAATCCAAAATTATTTTATTAGCAATGTATGTATTTTTATTCATAAACATCTAATGTGAAATAATTTTAGACGCTATGAAGAAGACATGTACTGGAGAAGAGTGGAGGAAGAGCAGCATCACTGGGATGACCGGCGGCGGATGCCCGACGGAGGATACCCGCATGGCCCCCCAGGGCCTCTAGGCCTCCTGGGCGTCAGACCAGGGATGCCGCCTCAGCCTCAGGGACCCGCCGTAAGTGTCTGTCCTGTAAATTTGGGGTGAGACGGGGAGGGAAAAAGTGTTCTTTGAGTATTGCTGTGAGTATTTTCACCCAGCCTACCAAGCTAGGTGTTTGGGTACATGAGAACTTCCTGTGGGTTCCTTGTTGCTTCCACAGAACTCCTTTATTAGCACGTTGATTTCCACTTGTTATCAACTTGAACTTTGTTTGCATAGAAGGCCACTTAGCTCTTCTTGTCTTCTAGCATAGAAGGGGGGTACAGAGAGGAGCTAAGGTTTCTACTTTGATCTCTAAGCATATTCCAGCTTTCTCTTACAAGTGTCTTGGAGCCTTTTTGCTTTCCTGCTTTCCCTGATCATATGAAATTGTTCTTATGGAATGTGTGAAGAAAAAAAGTATGAAAACCAAGACATGATAAACTATAGAAGTAGATCTCTTCTGATGAAGAACATTAATTTTAATCATCATGCTTCAGATTTAGTTCTCCTTTTTTCATTAAGAGAGGTCCAGGTCATTCAAGGACCAACAAGATGAAAATACATTGAAGTTAGGGACTTGTACAGAAAAAAAAACCACTAGCTCTGGAGTCATAGGACTAGGGTTTAAATATCGCCTATGTTGCTTTGCTACCTTTGTGACATTGGGTAGTTCAGTTAACCTCTCAGTTTCCTAATCTGTAAAATGAAATTGGACTAGCTGATGTCAGAGGTCTTTTCCAACTCCACATTTGTGTTCTTATGTAAATATTCTGTTTATTTATCTAAACATTCTAATCCCCAGAGGGATAGAATCAAGAGGGGGGGGGGGGGCATTTGTGTGAAAAAGAGAAAACTAAAACACTAATTGTGAATTTGCTTACAGGTATTAAAAAAAAAAAAAGCATAGAGTAGATCTAAAAGTTTTGTGTGACTGATTATTTATTGCTATTAAAAGTAAAAAATGTATTTCTGAAAAAAATTAAATGTTAGGGTTTTTATTTGGTTGTGTGGTTGTTTTTTTTTTAGTTATTAAGTATTTTATTTTCACCACCACTCCCCCATGCAAAAAAAAAATATAACAAATAAGCATAATAATTAAACAAAGTCCGGTATTAATAATGTCCAAAAAATTGGTGTTTTACTCTACATGTTAATTCTACCTCTGTCAGAAGACAGGTTCATTGGTCCTGGAATCATAGTTGTTGGTCATTAAATTGATGAGAGTCTTTCAGAATTGTTCTTTATATTCTTATGGTTATATAAATTATTTTCTTGCTTCTGCTAACTTTAATTTGTATCAATTCATAGAAGTCTTCCCCAGGTTTCTCTAAGGTTATCCCTTTCATCATTTCATATGGCATAATAGGATTCCATTGTAGTCATATACCACAATTTGTTCACCTATTCTCCAGCTGATGGGCACCACTTTTAGTTCCCAGTTCCTTGCAACTACAAAAAGCTACTATATTTTTGTACATGAGATGTTTTTTTCTTTGATATCTTTGTGGTATAGGACTAAAAATAGTGTAACTGGATCAAAGGGTCTACATAGTTTAATAGAATTAATTTATAATTCCCTATTTCTTCTCAGTAATGGCTAGGCTAATTCACAACTCCACCAACAATGCAGCCATGTCCATGTTCTTCCATAACCCCAACCAATATTTGTCATTTTCTCTTTTTGTAAACCTTGGCCAATTTAATGGATGGGCACTAGAGCATTAGAAGTGCTTTAATTTGTATTTCTCCAATTTATTGTTGAAAATTAAATATTTCAACAGAAGCAAATTATTTGTTTAAATAAAGTAATTAAAGTTTTTCTTCTACACAGCCTTTACGTCGTCCTGATTCATCTGATGACCGTTACGTAATGACAAAGCATGCAGCTATATATCCAACTGAAGAGGAGTTACAAGCAGTTCAGAAAATTGTTTCTATCACTGAACGGGCTCTCAAACTTGTTTCAGACAATATGTCTGATCATGAGAAAAGCAAAAGCAAAGAAGGTGATGACAAGAAAGAAGGGGGTAAAGACAGGTATGTTTTTTTGTTTTTTCTTGTTTTCAGTGAACAGAATCTGCATTCTCTTCTGCCTAATCTCATTGAAAAAAGAAAGAAAAATAAAAATCTCATAACACATATGCATAGTCAAGCAAAACACTGACCATGTCCAAAAAACATTCATCAGTATGCACTGTGGGTTCATCACCTCTGTATCAGGAGACCAGTAGCATGTTTCATAATGAGTTCTGTGGAATTGATTGGACATTGTATCTATCAGAGGTTTTCCATCTCACAAAAATATAAATTGCCCAGATTAATGGAAGAGGAAATCGAATACATAACTTCATTTTAGAAAAACAAATTGAGCAAGCCATCAATGAACTCTTTTTTTGTTGTTTGTTTTTTTTGGAGGTTAATTTGGGTTAAGTGACTTGCCCAAGATCACACGGCTAGGTTTTTGTGTGTGTGTGTGTTAAGTGTCTGAAGCCGCATCAGTGAACTCCTTAAGAAAATTTCGTCAGGACCAGAAGAATTCATAAGTGAATTCTACCAAACATTTAAGGAATACTTAATCCCAGTACTATATAAACTATTTGAAAAAATGGTAAGGAACCCAACCAAATTCCTTTTATGACACAAATATAGTTTTGATACCAAAACCAGGGAAAGTAGAGATAGAGAAAGAAAACTAAACTATAGTTTACAAAACTATATACCAATTTCCTTAACAATTTATCAATGCAAAAATTTTAAATAAAGTACTGTCAAGGATAAGATCAAGGAAAGCTCATACGCTATAACCAGTTAGGTTTTATTCCAGGAATTCAGGGCTGGTTCAGTATTAGGAAAACTGTGAGCATAATTGACCATATTAGTAACAAACAGTAAAAATCATATGATTATATTAGTAGATACAAAAAAGTCTTTGACAGAATACAGCATCCATTCTTATTAAAAACACTAGAAAGAGTAGGAATCAGTGGAGCCTTTCTTAAAAAGATAAGTAGTAGCTATCTTAAACTAAAAGCAAGCATAATTTAACAAGGTTAAATTTCTCTCTTGCTTTTTTCTTCTTCTCTTCCTTACTGTGGTCTGTTATCTCAGTGACTGACTACTTGCAAACAGTTTTATTTCCAAGGTTTGGTGTAATTAAGATTGTTTTGACTAGTAAATAAACAATAATGCTGTTACGGGGGGGGGGGGGAAGTAATTTCAAGGGAATTGATGGGAAAAATGTTAAGGAAGGCAGCCTAGCAGTTCTAGATTTCAAACTATATAACAAAGCATTAATCCTCAAAACAGTCTAGTACTGACTAAGAATTAAGAGTGGTAGATCAGTGGAATAGATTAGAGACACAGCACACAATAGTAAATGACCATAGTAATTTATTGTTTGATAAATCCATAGATCTCAGCTTTTAGGGGTAAGAAATCACCATTTGACAAAAATTACTGGGAAAACTGGAAAGCACTTTGGCAGAAACTAAACTTACACGAACATGTCACACCATATACCAAAATAAAGTCAAAATGGATATAAATGATTTAGACATAAAGAGTGATAGCATTAGCAAATTAGAGGGACATGGGAAAATGTACCTGTCAGATCTTTGGAAAAGGGAAGCGGTTATGTCCAAACAAGAGAGGATAGAGATTATGGGAAGTAAAATAGGTGATTTTAATCACATGAAATTAAGAATTATTAAGAATCTTTTGCAAAAGCAAAATTAGAAGGAAAACTAGGGGGAAAATTTTGTATAAGATTTGTCTGATAAAAGGCCTCATTTCTCAAATATATGGGAACTGAGCCCAATTTGTAAAAATAAGAGACATTCCTCAGTTGATAAATGGTCAAAGGATACAAACAATTTTCAAAAGAAGAAATCAAAGCTATCAAAAGTCACTTGAAAAAAATTTTTAAGTCACTACTGATTGGGTTATTGTTCAGTTCTGTCTGACTCTTTATGACCACATTTGTGGTTTTCTTGACAAAGATACAATAATGGCTTGTTATTTCCTTCTCCAGCTCATTTTATAGATGAGGGACTGAGGCACACAGGGTTAGGTGACTTTCAGGGTCACAATGTTAATAAATATCTGAGGCCAGAATTCAGCTCAGGTCCTCCTGACTGATACTCTATGCAATGTACCACCTAGATGTCTGTCAGATTGGGTAACGACAGAAAAGGAAAATGACAAATGCTGAAGGATGTGTAGAAAAATTGAGTTAGCAATGCACTGTTGTCATCTAATCCAACAATTCTAGAGAGTAATTTGGAACTGTGCCCAAAAGGATATAAAACCACATACCTTTTGACATAGCAATGCCACTTCTAGGTCAGTATCCCAAAAAGATCAAAGAAAAGGGGAAGGGACCTACATGTACAAAAATATTTTTAGGAGCTCTTTTTGAGGTGGCAAAGAATTGGAAATCAAGGGGATGCCCCTCATTTGGGGAATGACTGAACAAGTTTATGGTATATGATGGAATACTATTGTGCTATAAGAAATGATAAGCAGGATATTTCCTTTTTTTTCTTTTTTTCTTTTTTTTTGGAGGGCAATTTGGGGTTAAGTGACTTGCCCAAGGTCACATGGCTAGTTTTTGTGTTAAGTGTCTGAGGCCGCATTTGAACTCAGGTCCCCCTGACTCTAGGGCCGGTGCTCTATTCACTGTACCACCTAGCCACCCCAATATGCTGATATCATACAACACAATTTTATGAAATTCTTATTTTCTTTATTTTTTTCCTTTTGGAGGGGCAGTTGGGGATAAGTGACTTGCCCAAAGTCACACGGCTAATTAAGTGTTAAAGTGTCTGAGGCTGGATTTGAACTCAGGTCCTCCTGACTCCAGGACAAGTGCTCTATTCACTGTACCACCTAGCCACCCAAAAGCAGGATATTTTCAGAAAAGTCTGGGAAGGTATATGAACTGATGCAAAGTTAAGTGAGCAAAACCAGGACAACATTATACACAGTAACAACAATATTGTAAGGATGATTGTAAAAGATTTGGCTCCTCTGATAAAGATGATAATTTGAGACAGTTGCAAAGGACTCATAATGAAAAATGCTATCCACCTCCAGAGGGAGAACTAATGTACTCTGAATGCACATTGAAGCATACTTTTAAAAAATTCTTTACTTTTCTTGCTTTATTTTGTTTGCGTTTTCTTTTGCACATGGTTAATATGGAAATATTTTGCATGCTCTGTATAATCACAATCAAATTGCTTGCCTTCTTAAAGAGGAGGGGGAAGAGAATTTGGAACTGAAAATTTTTTTAAATGATAATTTTTTTTACATGTAGCTAGGGAATATTTAATGAAATAAATTAATTTTACAAAAAGATTTTCCACCTCCCACCAAAAAAAACCCCTCAAAACTTTTTCCAAGTATAAGTTGTGTTTTTGTTTGTTTTTCAGATTTTTATTTTCAGTTCCAAATTTTCTCCAAGTCATCTGCCACCTATCGAGAAAGAAAACAATATCCCCATTATACCCAACAATACCCATTATACATGTGTAATCATGCAAAACATTTCCATATTAGCTGAATCATTCCTCCGCCAAAAAAAAAATATGCAAGGAAAATAAAGTGGAGGAAAATGGTTCAATCTGTACTTAGAGTTCATCAGTTCTACCTCCATCTACCTCTATCTCTTGGATATTGATATTGTCATGGACCATCATATTCATCAGAATGACTAAATCTTTCATAGTTGATCATCCTTATAGTATTGCTGTTTACTGTGTACAACAAATGTTTTGCTAGTTCTGCTCATTTCGCTTTTGTCTCAGTTCATATAAGTCTTCCCAGGTTTTTCTGAAACCATCCTGCTTGTTATTTGTTATAGCACAGTAGTATTCCATCATAATCTTAGCTGTTCCCTAATTGATGGTCATCCCCTCCGTTAACATTTCTTTGCTGCCACAAAAAGCACTGCTATAAATATTTTTGTACGTATTGATCTTTTTCCTTTTTCTTTGGTCTCTTTGGGATACAGACTTATTAGTGGTATTTGTGCGTCTGTTTTGACACTGCCATCCTCTGAGGCAGGCGCACATGACCTCACACTTGGACTGTTGCAGGAGCCTTCTAAATGATCTCCCTACCTTAGGTCTCCCCATTCTAGTTAATCCTCTACTCCAAATTCCATTAGTTCTCTATTATTAGCAGCATCGACTGTAAAACCCTCTCCTAGGCTTTTAAACCCCTTCATAATCTGGCCCCTTCCTACCTTTCCAGGCTTTTTAAACTCTTCCCTGTGTTCTGCTGTTCAGTGATACTGGCCTCCTTGCTGCTCCTTGAAAATGGGAAGGGAATGGCAAGCATGTATTAAGTACTGACAGTGTTCCAGGCACTGTGCTTGGCACTTTACAAATATTGTGTCACTTGAGCAGCAACTCTTGAGAGGTAGATGCTCTTATGGTCCCCGTTTTAAAATTGAGGAAACTGAGACCGACAGAGGTTAAGTGAGTCCCCCAGGGTTACACAGCTAGTAACTATTACCGGCTATTTGAGGCTGGTTTTGATCACAGGTATTCCTGTCTCGAGGCCTAGTATTCTCTATCTGTGGCGCCTTTAGCTGGAAAATACTCCATCTCCCATCTTAGAGTTTCACTGGCTGACCCTCATGCAGTCATGGATTATCCGTTGTCTTTCTTTGTATCCCCAGTGTGACACTTTGTTGATTATTATATAATTATGTCCAGCTCTTTGTGATTCCATGGACCGTATTGTAGATTGTCCTTGGGATTTTGTTTTTGGCAAAGATTACTGGAATAGTTTGCCATTTCCTTTTCCAGTTCATTTTATAGATGAACCTGAGACAAACAAAGACCTGCCCAGGGTTACACAGCTAGTAAGTGTTTGTGGTCAGATTTGAACTCAAGTCTTTCCTGACTGTAGGCCCTGTGCTCTCTCCACTGAGCCACCTTGCTGCCTTCTAAGGTCTTGGCACATAGTAGGTCCTTAATAAATGCTGTTAACTTGGCTTTATTAACAGCCAAAGTGATACTCCTAAAGTGTAGTTCTGGCCATATCCTTCCTCGCTGTTGGTGGAACATGACATTACATCTTATAATTATACCCTTGCACTGACTGTCCCCCCATTCCTTGAATGTTCTGTCCCTTGAACACTGCCTATTTATTCTACCTGACTTCTTTTAAGACTCAGGTCAGATCTTACCTTTTCCAGGAGAGGGCTTGACTCATCTCTACCTGCTTCTTCACGTAGCTATTAGTGCCTTCTCTGATATTACTTTCCATATACTCTGAATATAGTTTGTATTACTTGTAACATGTTGTCTCCCTGATGAGAATGTAAAACTCTTTGAGAACTGAGAATATTTTTTGCTTTTTTTTATTTTTAAAGCAATTGGGGTTAAGTAACTTGCTCAAGGTTACATGGCCAGTTATTTCTGGGTGTGGTGCTGAGTATCTGAGCCTGTATTCGATCCTCAGGTCATCCCAACACTGGAGCCGGTGCTCTTACTCGCTGAGCCACCTGGCCGCCCCTAAGCAATCGGGGTTAAGTGACTTGCTCAAGGTGACACGGCCAGTTATTTCTGGGTGGGTGCTGAGTGTCTGAGCCCGGATTCGATCCCAGGTCATCCCGACTCTGGGGCCGGTGCTCTCACTCGCTGAGCCATCTGTGTGTCTTTGTATCCTCTATGGTTAGTGCAGTGTCTGGAACAGGGTAATACCTTCATAAATGGTTGTTGGCTATACAGACTGACCATTTTCAGTGGAAATTTTAATTGGGTGGCAAATTTTTATCTTAATTTATATATTGATTGGTAGATTAAGTGTTCTTATTGGAGAAAAAAGAATACATTGTGATGCAATGATTTTACTGCAGAGCTTTGAAAGGAGTCTTGCGAGTAGGAGTATTAGCAAAAGGATTACTTCTCCGTGGAGATAGAAATGTAAACCTGGTTTTACTGTGCTCAGAGAAGCCTTCCAAGACGCTACTGAGTCGTATATCAGAAAACCTTCCCAAACAGCTTGCTGTAAGTATTGTCTAGAATCTTAATTTTTGCCTCCTTTTAGGGTTTGGAGTTACTGACAAGACTGTACTAATTTATAACTAACCAATCCGTTACTAATGTGAGCTCTCTAGGCAAACTTTTTTTTTTTCCAATCATGCATGCTTTCTGGCAAGTATTTTTTTTTTTCACTCTAATTTTTTATTTTGCAGTGAATGCATTTGGTATTATACAGTCTTGCCAGTTTACTTTTATAAGGTAAAACTGGAATATATGTTATACTTAGCCTTCTTTTTTTGAGACTTAAGTAATGATGGGGAAGCCATCATTAATTTGGACTAAAAAATAGCTATGTAAAATAAGTATATCTTATTTACTTAAGCCACTAACTTCTAACCTCTTTAAGTACATGTTTTAAGTAAATGTCAGTCTGCTCTTCTGAAATCTTTTTGCCTTTTGATGATGCCTTTCATAGCTTATCTGTCTGAAAGCTTATGGTAGGAAATATTTCTGGTGAACCATAAGAACTCCAGATACTAGTGATAAAGTAATTCCATTTTGTACTCTTGTTTAAAAGTTTTGAATTTTCTGAAATTTGAGTTCTATTTAATTTTTGTCATTAGAATTGTTCATAGCATTAACAACATTTCTTAAATTCTTAGTATAGTTTAGGTTATTCTAAAGCTTAAGAAATTTTTTCCTGACACTGTCTCATCTGTAATTTTTGGGTCAAAAATTAGTCATGTAATATGCTCAGCATTTGAGACCTCTATTTTAAATGTTGACAGCTATACCTCCTTTCTACCATGGCATCTCCTTTAGTGACAGTTTTGCCTTGGTGCTCATACTGTTATATTTAGAACAACCTATGAATTATCAGAGTAGAATAAAGTTGACAGTGCTACTACCAGTGATATTACTATGAGTTGAGAAGGTGACTAAATTCAGTATTGTAGAATGGTTCCAGGGACTGGATTCATGGAAGGATTGTGGGGCTTTAATGGTCCATGCAATAATGGATTAAGAAATTTGTCTCAGCCAGTAACTTTATGTCAGTTCTCATGCAGGTGAGCAATTAAGCCATTGGAGAGAGGTCATAGGATCATAACCTTGGGCCTGAGGGGCATCTGTTCAATGTCCTTGTTTTATAGATGAGGAAACGAGGCCAGGAATAAGTGATTTTTTCCAAGGTCAAACAACTACTAAGAGTAAGAACTGGAATCTGAACCTATGTCCTCTGATCATCCAAATAGATTAGATTCATGGGAGTTCTTTCCATAGTACTATCTAATTTATGTGAACACCTATGACTTAGGAAGGATATATTTTTTTGTGTTTTTAAAGGAAACAAAAAACCATAAAATCACTTTATTTTATTTTTTTTACTTTTTGGAGGGCATTTGGGGTTAAGTGACTTGCTCAAGGTCACACAGCTAGTTTTTGTGTTAAGTGTCTGAGGCCGAATTTGAACTCAGGTCCTCCTGACTCCAGGGCCGGTGCTCTATTCACTGTGCCACCTAGCCACCCCAGTTTACTTTGGGAACAAAAGCTTTTCAAACTTTGTGCCAGATTCCAAGGAGTCCTTATATTATGGTACCCTAGTACCAAGTGACCCTTCTGTTATAACACTGTAAGGTATGGAAAGTGCTTTACAAATATTACCTCATGACCTAGCAAGAATTCCTTTTGCTTTCAGAGAGTCTGTAAAGGGAATTGTTTCTGGTTCATGGTGAGGTTACGTTTTTACCCCCCTTACATCTTATTCTTCTTTTATCAGGAGGCAAATAACTATTTTTTTTCTGATCATATTTTCACTGAATACTGGAAGAATGAAAAGGGCAAAAGAAAGACCCCCCAAGATAGAGTCAGAGAACCCATTTGTATTGTTGGTGTTGAGGAAGAGATGAAAATTAGGTAACCCTCAATCATCATATTACCAGTCTGTGGTACAAAACCCATTATTCAGGTGTAGAACAGAAACCTCCATTTTGAGAAATATCTCCTAACTTCTAAGCATGCCCTTTTCAGATTGTGACATGATGCAATCATTCCTGCATATAAGAAATAGCTAGAATATTCATGGTGAGAGATAAGGTAAAGAAATAATTTTCCTTGTTAATTTTATGCCAACCTTTCTCTGTCAGGATTCTCTTTTATCCATCTGGGTTAAGGCTATGCTACGTTATGGCAGATTTACAAATTTGTGTGTGTTACAGAAAATTAGAAACTGAAAAGCACTTCTGTAAATATGTGATCACAGTTAGATGAAGCACCAAGAAAGCAAATAAAAAATTCTCCCTTTATTTGACAATATTAAAGATTTTTAATTGATACTTTTTTTTGTCATATAGGTTATAAGTCCTGAGAAGTATGACATAAAATGTGCTTTATCTGAAGCTGCGATAATATTGAATTCCTGTGTGGAACCCAAAATGCAAGTTACTATCACGCTGACATCTCCAGTTATTCGAGAGGAGAACATGAGGGATGGAGGTTGGAAAGTTGTTAAAGATACTACTTTTCCAATAACTATATCTATTCTGTTTAAGATGGCATTAAGCCCTAGAAGGCAACATGCTGGCATTACATATATATTAGGGAGAATTGACTTAGCAGACATTTCTGTTTATGACCATTTCCTGAAAAGTAAATACTCCATTTGCTAATGTATTTTCTTTCTTGATCAAACTTCATAGTATGATTTGATTTTGCCTTTTTTTTTATTTTATGTGCTAACCTCAGTTTTCTGGAAAAGTTCAAAATTATTTTTACCTGAACAAGTTCGGGTGTTTGGAAATTTTAGAAAAGTGGTATTTGTAGCAAGGGGACATGAGTTTTATGAACTGGATAAATGATGTTTAATACATTCTTAAGAGGCATTGTTACGCATCTAACTGTTGCTTTTGCTTTTATATTAAAGTAAATGTCATTTCCAGTTTTCTGAGGTTGCTCTTTGGTCTGGAGTGCTTTCATAAATACACAGCCTCCTGACATTTATAGGTTTGAGCATTTGACCCACACACTCTACAAGAAATATTGTAATAATAAATGGCATAGTTAGTGAGTTCAAGTACAAGTCAGAGCTCTTAAAATCAATATACATTTATAGAATATGAAATCCTGGTGCCAGCAGTGTTGCTTTAGGGACTGTTCTGTAACACTTTCAAAGCTTCCAAAGCTTTTAAGCCAACGAGCATGATCAGTGTCTGCAGTATGTTGGTTCTACCGTTTTATGGGTCAGATAAAATTTACTTTGTTTCCTTTTTTGTTGTTTTTTATACATCTTAATAATTTATTGAAATTGAAGTTAGTGTAGCCTTGGGGGAAAAACACACTAATATAAAATACCATGCATATATAGCAAGACTGTTAAGAACTTATATAAAAAAATGGCACCAACAGTTTTTCATTTCCCTTAACATTATGAGGGGTTTTATCATAGCAGTATAATTTGTGAAGACAGCTTTGTGATAACAACTGCTTTATGCTTTGTTGTCCAAATTCTTCCATGCCCCAGAGAATAAAGCTTCATTTCTTTTAATGTGTTCATTGGAAATCTGTTGAATCTTACGTGCTACACATTTCACTTCATTTTAACATCTTTAAAGATAAATGGATTTTGTGTGAAGGTTGTTTTTCTGGGGTTTTTTGTTGTTGTTGCTTTTTGGTTTTGTTTTGTTTTTTTTGTTTGTTTGTTTGTTTGCCTTTTTCCTTTTTTTTTTTTTTAAAGCAGACCCAAATCTGGTCTGGTCATGGATTTTGTCAAGAAAATAGCTTTTGTTTAATCAATCAAATCAAGTCATATGTAATACGACTTTTTATTTAAGATTTGGGAAGGAAACCAAATAAGACTTATTGGAAGAAAAAGCATTTTTTTTCCTAGAACACATCAAATTATAACCCAGTCAGGTTTAATTTGTTCTTTGCTATTTTATAGTAGAGCAAAAGTCTCTAGGTTATGAGCTATAGGCATAACAACTTAAATATTTTAATAACTTACCCCTTCCGAAGGAAACAAAACTATTTTTGTCTGACCCACATTTGAGTTAGAATTACTGTTCTGAGTTTCATTTATCTGCTTAAGTAAATATTTACTCTGAAGGGAAATAGCAAAAACAAAAATTAATAGATTTCACTTCAAGATACTGAGCTGAAAAATGGATATACAAAAATGTCACAGATGTTTATACAGTGTTGCCTCACTGCAAATAAGTGCAGTAAATCATGTCTTCAGCTTTATTATGAAGATTGCTTCTTTCTTGCTGCAGAATAACGGTATGTGTGGTTTTTCTCTTACTGCAGCTCCCAATGCTCTATGTCTTAAAATGGTTTAAAGCCTTTAGCTTGCTTCGGGGAGTTAGTTCAGGTGGTAAGGAAGGCTTTGCCGGAAGAATTCTTGTAAATGAAGACTTTGCACATAGTTTGGAATCCTGCTGATGGCCCCATTTAAATCCCCCTTCAAAAAAAATAAAATGGCTTTTAAAAATCAAATTAAATTATTGAAATAACTGTTAATCGCATAGCAGTCATATCCTTCAGTAGTTTGCGTTTGACAGTTATCTATTGTTTCACAGAATTGACTTTAAATTTGATATGTTCAAAATGCTCTAACCCTTGCTGTGGAATCTTTTCTTCAGCAAGTCAAGTATGTGTGTGTGTGTTTTTTTTCCATCCTTAGCTTATCAGGCCCGGTCCAAAGCCTTCTAGCAGAGGGAATTGATTCCTGTCAGGGGTTGCTGCCAAGACATCGGAAGGATTTTTGACCAAGGTTTTCAAAAGCTCAGTGTCACACCTGCCATATTGAATAAGGAGGGGTTTTGGATGCATAGTTCTAGCATTTTACTGTCCTTTTGTGTGTTTTTTGTTTTTGTTATGTTTTTGTTATTTTTTTTTTTGTCCTGGTCTCTATCTTTCATAGAATTAAGCGGTGTTCACACTAGCTTTAAAATGGTTGACTGGATTATATAACCGTGTTTACTGAAATTCATATACCTGTTAACTTTTAATTAGTACATAGTGTGGACACAGCATGTCTTCTAACTGACGATTAACCCCTTATACATATATATTTAGAATATATTCACATAGGGTAAGAATTTGCCTTTTGTTTTTGTAAATTAACCTAGTCTCTGTTGTATGTTAACAGGGTGTTAAGCAACAAATATAATTTTAGCACAGTGACCTTTATTAAGGGGTTAATCCATTTGAAATGTAAAATGGGTACAAAAATCCACACATTAAATTTTATTTCAAATTCCCTAAGATATAGCTCTAATTTATTTTGAAATTGCAATAGGTGTC
Source organism: Petaurus breviceps papuanus (assembly GCF_028583685.1). NCBI lineage: Eukaryota > Metazoa > Chordata > Mammalia > Diprotodontia > Petauridae > Petaurus > Petaurus breviceps. The sequence goes on from NW_027185665.1 coordinate 2,198,666, forward strand.
TTGGCATCTTTGGACTTAAGAGTATTAGCTAAAAATTTCAAGCTTATTTATGCTGTCCATCAATGATATATGGGATACTTCTGAACCACAATGTAAAATCAAGATTTTCTGCTTGTGGATTGGGGTGGAGGTGGGGGGGTTCATATAAATTTGGAATAAATTACTACTGTAAAATTTTAAATTAATAGGAATTATAATCTACTTTCAATTCTGAGTTTTTGTTTTTGTTTATTTTTTTTAAAAGATTGCACAGTATCACCTATTTGCACTCTAGTTGTAACCAAAGAAGTAAATAAGGGACCTTAAAGGCTTTTGGCACATATGCCCCTCCTTCTTTTCTGCTTTTTACTGCTTTCCCAGCTGTGCTTTCCAATAAAACTTAGCACACATTTTCTATTCCTGGGCTCTCAATAGATTTTACTTCAATAGATTCTGAAAATTTATTTTCGTTTCATTTACCTTAATCTGGGTTGTAAGAATCAAAGATATCCCAGATTTCATAATAGAAGTGATAAAATGTAGTCTCTTATTGACACTTAAAATATGCCCAGTATCTTTAAATGTTTCTGAGGGCTTATAATCATGAAAATCGTGGTAAATTTTCCAGTTGTAAACAATACTTTTACAAAATATAATCTTTCATTTTTTTTTCTTATCCCATCACAGTGTCTTGCCCTTTACTTGTTTGTGAAAAACCTCAGTAATGTAAAACCTTTCCAGATATAACCTGTCTTTATACTGAATTCAACAAGCAACCCCTATTAGGCTACAATGTATCTTTTAAGTTTGTTGGCTCTGCAATTTTATAATAAGACTTAGGGAGGCAGCATTGTATAGGGCAAAATTATAGAACTTAGAAATATAGGACCTCTGGTCTAATCCTAGCCCTACCACTTACATATGTGGCTTTGGACAAGTAACTAATCTTTTTTGGCCGGTTTTATCAGCTGTAAAATGAGGAGGTTGAGCTTTGATGTCTAAGGTCTCTTTCTACTTAGCTTGATGAACACTAATGAGTTAACCAGTTAAGATTTATTTCATTACCAAGTGTTGATATTTGTAGACACATACATTCTTGCATTGAGAAATAAGGTAATTAACTATTGGATTGAATATTGAACTGGCTGCTATAACATTTTTTAAAAATTAACTTTTTAATTATTTGAATTAACTTTATTAGCCCTGATTTTTAGGTGCTATTTATTGCTAATTTTTTTCCCAAACACATTTGTGTACTCCCTCTAGTATAACAAATATTTATGACATAGTAACCTAGAAATTACTTTTTAAATTGAGGTATACAAAATACACTTTTTCTCAGTAAAGCACTATGTTTATTGTATCTACCTTTTATTCTGCCTTTATCACAGTAGTACCTATTTCCCCTTTTCTGCTTTATATCCATCCTCTCTCTCCAACTATACCATGATGTTCTCATGAGAACTCTCAGATATTTTAAAGGGTATTTCACATTCCCTTTGCAGTAAGTCAGACTTTCAAGGAAGAGTATTTCTTAAACCTTTTTAGAATTTACTGTTTTTCATTATTTAAAATCTTCCTTTTCCACAAATTCTAAAATCTTTCAACTTTGTTCCCAATGATTTCATTTCTGAAATTAGGTCCAAAATAGTCTGTGACTATTTAAGATGATGAGCAAATTCCATAAGTTTGTTGTAAATTCTACTTTATTGAAGTGGATTTTTGTGTTCCCTCTGTCTTGTGTTCTTTGTGCTGGTGCACTGTGTCCAACCATCCTTCCTTTAACATATAATTTTGGAGGGAATTTATTTTCCTAGAACATTTATTTGAAATCTAATTACACTGTTACAGTCATTGCAGTGAAATAATAAAGTGACTGAGAGTTAAACTTCATTTTACTCTCAACTTCATATTGGGTTAACAATCTGTGAATTTAAAAGAATTTTGCTAAATATTAATCGTTGGTTTCAAAATGCTAGTAAAATCTCAAATGGCATGTGTGACATTGAAGCTACTTTAAGGAAGTGTCTTGCTCACCTGGTCAAACACCCATTCCTCACTGCATTTTGCCAATTCAATCCATTTTAGATGTAACCTCGGGTATGGTGAAAGACCCACCGGACGTCTTGGACAGGCAAAAATGCCTTGACGCTCTGGCTGCTCTACGCCACGCTAAGTGGTTCCAGGTTCGGAACATCATTTTACTTTTTTCTTGTAGCCTTATGAGAGAGTAGTTCAGTTACAGTATGTTTAACTGTATATAAACACTCAAAGATTGCCCATGGCGATGCTACTTTAAATTAAATGAACAGAAAAAAATGTTAACATAGTTCAGTACAGATCTGCTTTATGCAGCTATTGCTGATTTGACAAGAAACTTACATTTTGGGGTGTTTGGTTTTTTTTTCGTGTGTGTGTGGTCATTGAGAAGGCGATGTTGAAAGCTTGACTCGCTCTGGATCACCATATGCTGTGTATTTATATTATATTCCATAAGGCTGCAGAGTACCTTTGCTTTAAATAATGGAATATGTGTTTAAAGCTTTGTGTTTAGTTTTAAGATTTTTTTTTCCTGTTTTTCTAAGTTTATAAGTGTAGGGAGTGAAAGGTGAGGAAGCAGCTGTTTGGTTTAGTGACTTTGCAGTCTTGCAAAGGCACAGTAAAGAAACCAAACAGATTCCCTCAACCTTTCAGTCCCTAGACAAAACTTTTTAGCTCTTTACTTTATTCCCTTTATTTCTAATATAGGCAGATTTTTAATTTACTGTTATAAATGAACATAGGTCAAAGTTCACAGGGGATCAAGAAATATTATTCTTGTATAATCTGTGCACTCTGACTTAAAGTACATACAGCTTAAAGTACTAACCTTGGCATAAAATACTGCTGTAAATGGCAGCTCATGGAATGAAATTTTGGAGTGATTTGTTTCTGTCATTATAGCTGAGCTTCCATTGAACAGTGGTGTTTTAGCTTTTTTCATCAAGGGCTATTTTTAGTAGTTTCTAGAATTAATTAATTTGATTTTTGTATTGCTCTCAAGGCTAGAGCTAACGGTCTGCAGTCCTGTGTGATTATCATACGTATTCTTCGTGATCTCTGTCAACGAGTTCCAACTTGGTCTGATTTCCCAAGCTGGGTGAGTTGTTTATAACTTGTGTGCTGTGAAAAAATGTGGTGGTGATGTTAATTCATTTTTGAACCTGAAACTTTATTTTCATTTTTATTTCATATCCTAAATGTAGCATACTTTTTTTCCCCTATGAAAAACAGCAGGAACTTAGACTTTTTTGTTAAAAAAAAACAAAACCAAAAAAAATATGTATTTCTTCCAAAATACTTTGCCACCTAAATATAATAATATATAATGCTAACTAAACTATCTGATTTTTCATATTTTCTGTATTATTTCTGAAGAAGATATTTGATATGGTTATTATAAACTTTATCTTGGGTATGCATAGTGTTAGGATTCCAGTGACTAATTTTGAATGGTACTTCAGTAACAATACCTGCTTCATAGGCATTTAATTTTACTGATTCCAAATAGCTTCCTATATTACCTCAGGTAATATAGTAAATAAAGACAAAGTACCTCCGGCTCTTTATTTTATACTGGTTACTCTGTCAATAATGATGAAGTAGAATTATTGCATATATAATTTTGCTTTGAGAATGAAACAAAGTCAAAATTAATTTTATACAATCCTATTTTTTTTTAAAAAAAGGAAAAAATATTTTGCTACAATATACAGAATCTAAGAATTGGAAAGACCTTGGAGGCCATCACTTTCAGCCTACACCTGAATAAGAATCCTTTCTACAACATTGACAAGTTGTCTTCAGACATTTGTTCAAAAACTTCTAATTTGGGGGGGGCACTAATCTCCCTGGGCAACTCGTTCTGTGGAAGTTTTTCCTTAAGCTTCTTTGTAACTCCGGTTTATTGTTGCTAGTTCTGTTCTCTGGAGTAAGACAGAACTGACCCAATCTTGGCCCAGTTCCTCTTCTGTGTGACTACCCTTCAAGTATGGTGATGGTGAATATCATGTCCTTCTGGAAGTCTTGTCTTAGGTTAAATATCCTCAGTTCCTCTAACTGATCCTCATCAGGCATGAAGTTTAGGCTAGCCCTTTATCTACCGTATCAATAGCCTTCTAAAACAAGTGGCTCCTTGGAACTGAGCAGAGTCAGATAGTCTGATCAAGGCAGAGAATAAGAGGCCTCCAGACCTAAACACTCTGCTTCTTTGATGGCAGTCTAAAATTACATCAGTATTAGACATCATTCACCTCTTCATCCTCTAATCCTCTGACATGCCCATATCCTTTTTCATTGCACTTCTGTTAGGCTGTGCCTCCTTCACCTTATACTTTGAGTTGGATTCAAAAGTATAAGACTTTAACTATTTATCCTGATTAAATTGTCTACTTAGATTCAGTCCAATATTTTAGCATGTCCTGATCTTTTTTATCCTAATTCTGTATTACTTAGCTATTAGCCCTGTCAGCTTTGTATTTTTGACAGATTTGATAAGCTGCCATCTATATTTTGATGCATGTTATTGGGGAAAAAAAAAACTAAACAGCAGAGTTCCAGTGGAGCACAGCTCTTTGGAATGCATCGGGAATAGTTACCTGTTATCAAATTGTACTGCGTAAGCACAACAGGTACAATTTGCTGCCTACTCTGGTACCTTACAAGTAGTAGATAATCAAATAATGTCTTTTGACCTGAATACGTTACCAGTAAGATGTCATAGATGAAGGGTTCCTTTTAGTGTCAAGGACCCCTTTGACGCTCTGGTTGGTGAAGCCTATAGACCCCTTCTCAGAATATTTTTAAATGCATAAAGTAAAACGAATGGGTTTAACAAAGGAAATCAATAATATTGAAATATAATCTGTAGTCAGGAAGACAGTCTAATGGTAGGTCTTAATTATTATAATGATTTTGTATAATTTGTATTTTGAGATATTTGTAGCAGCTGTAACAATTTTAAATAATTTTATGTAAAATAAAATGTTTCTGTTAGTGACAAAGTTACTGCTAATATTACTGTAGTTTTTCATTTATTGAAGGAAATGCTAAATTTCATTTCAAGGGTGGTGAAAATAAAGATAGGGATTTTTTCCCCCCATCTAACTTAAAGACTCCCTGAAATCTATCCACAGACCCTTTGAATAAGAATCCTTGATCTAGATTAACTGGAAAATAGAAAGGATTATGAATGTATTTTTTCAAATAATTTTTATGGCCATATAAGTAAGACACTATTAGTTAAATAAAGCCTATAATCTGAAACATATTAATATTCCCCATCATGAACCCTTTTAGTTGACATTGTAAAAAAAAATTTATTTGCAGATCTCATTATTAAAATATTTGTATAAGCATTAACTCTTCAAGGAAAAGCAATTTATTCAATTTAGCACACACTTTTGTAAATCTTCTTAATAGTTTTTTTACAGTCAAATTTAGTCAATTTACAGTTATCTGTGAAAATAAAGAAAGGGTTATTTATGGATATGTGAAATACACTGAAAACTAGTTTTGTTACTTTGGGGATTAAATCCTCTTAGTATACTTCTTATTAGACCAGACACTTGACATTGAGTACAGGTAGGTTAACTAATTTGAGTTTATCTATTTTTCCCCTTTGCCAATTAATGCAAGTAAATGTAAGTCACCAAATAAAGTCAAGCAATCAATATGAACATACAGTTTTCAGAAGAGGAAACAAAAATTGTTATAAAGTACTGGGGGAAAATGTTGTTCAGTCTCAATAGTAATCAGAAATAAAAGTACAAATCACTTTGAAATCACCTTCTTCCATCTCAGCACAGCCATCAAGATTGGCAAAAATAAGAGCATCAAACAATGCTGACAAGGTTGTAGAGGAAAAGGTATACTTATTCACTGATGCTTTCAGTTGCAGACTTGAGAACAATTTTACTCATATCTGTTGATCCAATAATTGTGTTCTTGGGAATATAACTTGAAATTATTGTTAAAAACAAAACCAAAAAAGTCCCTTGGTTTTATATGTAATTGTAAAAGAAAATAACCTGGAAACAGGCTAAATGTCCAGTAATGGTTGGATAAATTGTGTTACATTAATATAATGCAATACCATAATGCAATTAAAACCAAGTATAGGAATAGAGTGAAATCTGGAGGTACTTTTACAAAATAAAGCAAAGTAGAAAATCAAAGTACACTCTGATTACAACCACATAGAGAATAAGAACAATTGAATGAGAATAAATGGACTGAGAATTTTGATCATGACTTAATAAGAATTAACTGAAAAATTGTTTTGTTACTTTGTGTAAGAAAATTAATTAAAATGTAAATAATTCCTAATCAAGTTTAACATATTGATGTTCATCTAGTTATTAATAAAACGTTTAGGGGGCAGCTAGGTGGCACGATGAATAGGCCCTGGAGTCAGGAGGAACTGAGTTCAAAATGTGGCCTCAGACACTTAACAATAGCTGTGTGACCTTGGGCAAGTCACTTTACCCCCAGTAGCCCAGCCTTCCCACCTCCAGAAGGCAATCAATCAATCAATAAGTAAATGAAACATTTAATTGTTTTAGATGAAGTCAGGGAGTACGAGGATGGGAAGACCTTCCCTGTTGCTGTTTATAAATGTCATAATCATAGAACTTTAATGATTTTCTACCCAAAAGTTTCACCTATCCTGAATTAGCAATTCCTTAAGTTTAATTTCATTGCTTATTATAATCTTTCATGTTCCACTTATGCCAAGTTAATTATATTTCAGAATCTCCAAGCCATTATGTGTTCTTCTGTAGTAAATTGTTATTGAATTATACTAAATCCTTCTAGAGACTGTACTCAAAAAAGACATTTTTGAAAGTTATAATTTATTATATAGGCTTTACAGTGTCGTTTCATAAACCAGTGACTTGTGAATCTAGACAGTTGCTTTTAATAAGTATTATATATACATTTATGCCCTTTATCGTGTCTTACAAGTTTGTGATTTCCCTTTGCCTCCTTTTGTCCTCATCTATTTTATCTAAATAGAAGACCCAGAATCCTCAGTATTTAGCACTGAACAGATTTGATTTTTCATGGGGCTTTAACACAATAATTCCCAGATTGGGTTCTGATGTTGGTGGAATGTGTTTAATATGGGGTCTAGGGGTTACTTCAAATGTTAAATGAATTTAAATTTTTCATTACTGTGTGCATGCTCCTTCTACTACCCCAAATAATCATCCTTTTCACACTTTGCTAGACCATTTTTATAAAATTATCAAACTCCTCAAAGTATATCTACTCCCCAGAAATTAATACTGAATGCAGTTTATTAATATTTTTCTATTCAGTATATATGCAAATTTTTCTGTCTTAAATATTATTTATATCACTAACTGGAGCTTTCTAAGCATGAAATCATTAACACTGATGTTATTTATAAGTAAACTTTGCGATATGCCTACTCAGAACTCTTATTACTCCCACCTTGTCCTTTCTAATAAGTGCTATGTATAACATTGTATAGGAATGCCTTATTTTTAAGCCTTATAGGAGAATGAGACTGTTTAAGGAAATTTTCCAGATTTCTAAAATTTAACTTGTAACAAAATATTTGCTTGACCATTTTTGATGGGAATCTTTTAAAGATGTATCATTAGATACTTTGACCTCGTTAAACAGAGCATACAGAACAGTAATTGAGCCTTTATTTGATGTCTTAGTCATTGTTCTGAACATCAGTCAATCAGCAAGCATTTATTAAGCACTTTTTATTTCAGGCATTGCTCTAAGTTCTGGAAATTTTTTAAAAAAGGGGCAAAAACTGTCCCAGCTCTCAAATGTTTACATTCTCATAGAGGAAACATGTAAATAACTAGATACATGCAAGACATATGTATGTGGAAAGTAATGTCAGAGGGAAAAGCACTCATAACTTGGAGGAGGAGAGGGCCAGAAGAAGAACTCCAGCAGAAGGTGAAATTTTAACAGTCTTGAAGGAAGCTAAGGAAACAAAGTGAGGGATCAGCACTCCGAGGTCGAGGGTAAAGGCAGGATGTGGAGCTAGGGTATTGTTTTCAAGGAAACAGCTAGTTAGACCTTGGAGTGCAAGAAGACTGGAGAGGTAGGAAGAGGCTAGTTTATGAAGAGCTTTAAATGCCAGCCGGAGGAGGAGGCAGGGGATAGGATTGACATGGTCAAATCTACAGGTGAATCACCATGGCAGTTGTATGGTACTTTTATGTTGATGCTTTAAGGTTTTTTCTTTCTTAATATCACTTTAAATTAATGTTCTTCTGCCAAATGGGATCCTTCCTTGTAACAAAGAAACCAGTTATACAAAATCAGCTAACAAAACAACTGTTTCTAACATGGGTCAGCATTCCACATATGTAGTTCGCAGGTCCTGTGTTTATAGGAGAAACATAATTGGGTCTAAAATAAGAGTTAATAGGTACCAAATTGGGGCTTGGGATAGAAATTGCTCCCAGTATATCCAGCATTGACTTTTCCTGGTTCTTGGCCATGTTGCAGGCAGTTGAAGTTGCTAGGTAAATGAACCCCAGGATAAGTGAGGTGGCATCATGTTTAATGTTCACTGGTGCTAAATGATTTAAGATGCATGATTACAGAGCTAGCACTAATCTGAAAGCTAGGGAATCTCAGGTTCCAATCACTCCTCAAACTTAACACTTTATGTTATGAAGATTAGAATGCTTGCAGATTTCACAATATGTAAAATTAGGCTTAGATTAGTTTGACCTGTATATAATTTGTAACTCTAGTTGTTTTTTTTTAGTCACCTTGATAATAAAAATAAGCATATGATTTTAAAACCCTGACTTTCACCTATTATTGTTTTCTGTACAAACGTACTTTTACATAATTGTGATTTACAATATATTCTTTGCATTTTACTTTTTACAGTTTTACTTCAGTAGAATGTAAGCTCCCCAAGGGCAGGCAGTATTTAGTTTTTGACTTTGTGTTTTCAGTGCCTAACTCAGTACCTAGCACATATTAGATATTTAATAGTAGACTTACTGAATTGAACACTTTATATTATTATTTCAGAAAGTGTGATGCAGTGCAAACAGCATTAGATTTGGAGGTCAAGGACCTGGGTTTTTGTTATTAAATTTGTGCTTTAGTTCTTCATAACTGGGAGAGGCAACCTCTTTGTATCAGTTTCTTCATCTATAAAATGAAGGAACAATGTTAGGCATTAGAAGGACCTTTCCAGATCTGAAGCTGTTCCCTATTTCTGTGTATTTATGAAAATTGTCACTTAAAATGGCAATATAATATTAAAATTACCATAATCTACCCAGACATTCCCCAGTTTTTGCTTTGCTATTATGTATTTCATTTAACTCTTGTACATATTCTTTTTTTGTCTGGTTGGCTTTTTTTATTTTTTGGCCTTTTGGAGGACAATTGGGGTTAAGTAACTTGCCCAAGGTTACACGGCTAGTTTTTGTGTGTGTGTGGGTGTTAAGTGTCTGAGGCTGGAACCAGGTCCTCTGCCTCTGGGGCAGGCACTTTACTCACTGCGCCACCTAGCCACCCCAATGTACACATATTCTTTTTAATTCAGTTTTTCTTTTTTAATCTAAATTCTCCCTCCCCCCTCTCATTGCCCTTCCTAATGAGAAAGCAAGAAAAATAAAATCCATTACAAATATGTATAGATTTGTAAAACAAATTTCTACAGTAGCCATACTTACAGAGAAAAAAAAGGAATAGAAGAAAATTACTTCATTCTGCATTCTGATTCCATCAGTTCTTGTATCTGGAGGTGAATTGCATGCTTTATCACAAATCCTTTGTAACTGTATTGATCAGAGTTACTAAGTCTTTCAGAGTTGATTATCTTTATTTGTACATAGTTTTCTAAGTGACTTGTCACTACTGATCTCTTCAGACCTAGTATCATTTACAATTTTCATTATAATTAAGGCTTTTTATTGTCTATATTATTTAGTGAAGCTTTTAAATGAATGTAAAATACAAACAAATTATTGTGGTCAGTTATTTATTTAGTAGCTTGTTGTTTAGTCATATCAGTTGTGTCTGACTCTGTGACCCCATTTGGGGTTTTCTTGGCAAGGATACTGGAGTTGTTTGCCTTTCCTTCTCCAGCTCATTTTGCAGATGAGGAACTGAGGCAAATGGGATTAAGTGACTTACCCAGGGTCACACAGCTAATAAGTGTATTAGGCCAGATTTGAACTCAGGAACTTGAGTCCTTCCTTACTCCAGAGTCTTCCATCTGCTGAGTCACCTAGCTGTCCTCCTTTGGTAGTACTGGCCACTTATTCTTTGGAAAAGTGATTTATTAAAAATTGAGGCATAAAAGATAATTTTCAAGATTTTTCAAGTTTACAGTTGCCACAAGGAGAGTAAGGTTATAAATCTAGCAGGGGCTCAGATGAAAATTACAGTTTTGTTGTTTATAAATAATAGGGGAGGAAATCCCCTAATCATATTTAAATGACCAGAATATCAAATTGTATTTTATTGTAATATTACAGATATTATAATATCAAAAAAGGTGCTTGAGTCCCTCAAAAGCCATTAAAATGAAATAATTTGAGCCTTTAAAATTTGAAAAATTTTATGCATTTTTTTTATTTTTATGCATTCTTATTAGCACCAGTAGACAGGAATGCAGATTTTTTTTTTTTTGGTCAACTATTAAAACATTAAAATTTTTTTTTAGGCTATGGAGTTACTAGTAGAGAAAGCAATCAGTAGTGCTTCTGGACCTCAGAGTCCTGGGGATGCATTGAGAAGAGTTTTTGAGTGCATTTCTTCAGGAATTATTCTTAAAGGCAAGTTACACTTCATTGTTGATTTTTTTTTTAATCTGATAGCTGCATAGGACTGAGTAATTTTTAAAGGATAATAAGTATTTTTTCACATTTTCCTATTTAATGGTGATGTGCTACAGGTGGTCCTGGACTTCTAGATCCCTGTGAAAAGGACCCATTTGATACACTGGCTACAATGACAGACCAACAACGGGAAGATATTACTTCTAGTGCTCAGGTAATGTTAATATCTCTTATAAGAAAAGTTTTACAACCAGCTAGCTATAAGGGGCCAGGGTTAAACCTGTTAGGATCATAAGTCATAGAGCTCAAATAGGTCTTACAGAGATCATTGATTCCAGCTCCCTCAATTTACAGATGAGAAAACAACCCCAGAGAAGCAAAATCACTTGCTGAGGGTCACACAGCTGATAAATATCTGAGCTGGCATTTGAATCTAGTTCTACTATACCATGCTACTGCACTGTTAGATTGTCCTTGGGATTTCTGCCTTTGCATGGTCGTAGGTGAGATCATTTTAGATATTATTGATCCATCTGGATGTTATACTCGACTGGAATACAATATAGATCTGTCTTCAAATGGACTTATTTGAAATCACTTTATAGTGAATTTCAGCATTCTAAGTTAATTTAGTCTGAACTTGGAGCTTTTAGACTAGATCCAATAGAGGGAGCATTTATCTTTTTCTAATACGAGATTTATATTCATTAATATGATAGTTATCCAGTCATTTCTCTACCATCTACACCAATGGAAGAGAGAAAGGGATGTGTAGATTCCAAAGCCCATTGATAGCCATACAAGTTTTACCTTCTTTATTATATTTAGCATAAACTAACCTGATTACCTTTCTCTGAACCAATTACTTTTAACAGAAGATAACCTCCAGAGTGTGTTAAGTGGAAGGGAAAAGCACACCAACATTGAAATTTGCCATGAGTCATCCACATATTCATTCAGTCAAGAGTTAGTTGCATATTAAGGATTTGATGTCAAGTCTTTTCAGATTAGGAAACCTGGAAATGTGTCCACTGAGAGATGCCAAAGAGCTAAATTCTAATACAGATGGGGGGAAGGAGAGTAATAGATTTACTCATATTTATGTCTTCTAGAAAGCCAACAGAGGCATCATAATTCCCCATCAGACAAGATATTTGAATGCCTTAGAGCAAAGGTTTGAACATTGTACAAATTTTAGGTATTTATGAATAATAGCTAGCAAATTCTGCTTTATTACACTGATATGGCTCAAATTGGCTTGCTGCAAAAATAACTCCTTAATCCTTGTTGAGAATTTTTTAGTTCTTGTTACAGATTAGAGATCCAGATCAACTAAATGCAGAAGGGTAGATCTATGAAATGCCTAGTAAAATGAAAGAGTTGTATTAAATGATCTTTTATGGTCCTTCCTGGTTCTGTGTGACCCTAGGTATATAAGCTTAGGTTGCTTAACTTTAGGTAATATGTAATAATAAAGAGCTTAAGCTTCATATTTTGCTTATTGCTGACTGTTTAGAACAAATTTTTTCCCACTACACTATCCATAAGACATAAAACTATTTTTTATGCACACATAAGGATAAGAATTATACCCTTTGTACCTCATAGGGGACTTCATATGGTGTCTGTACAATAGATGTTACCCTCAAAATTAGGCTTTTAGCTCATCTGATTTGGGTATAAATTCACATATCAATAAACCTATTCAGTATTTCAGGTTTAAATACTAGATCTAATTTCCTAGTCTGGTTTAGCTGGACTGCTCTGCTTAAATCAGAGTGTAGTACAAAGGTGTCAAACATGCACCACAAACCATATTAAAATGTTATTGGGAAATATTTTTTAAATAAATGGAAATATAATAAAATATAGATGACATTAATGTGTGATTTTCTAAGTTAATATGAAGCAGAAATATCAGTATCTGCAGGGATACTTATGTATGGTTTATTCTTCCTTCTCACTCTCCCTTCCCCCTGCCCCTTTCTATTTGAATAGACCACTGTTATAGCATATAGGAGGAGGAGATGAACCTGCATTCAGTCTTGGTTAGAATTTTTGTTCAAGTTTTAGGTTCCTCATCTAAAGAGGGAGTTACAAGAAGAGTGTCACAAAAATTAAAACTGTAAAATCATAATTATGAAATGATATTAAAGGAAATTATTTTATCTAGCCTGGTAAAAAGAAGCTAAGCTAAGATATAACAGCAAATTCTTACACAGTTGATAACTGTTTTACATCTCTTTGAAGATAAAACAAGCAAAAATATCTTAAACTATGGCAGGAAAAATATTATTAGATAAATGGATTTATTCAGGGTGAAGGTTGTCACATATTGAAGTGGAAGGCTATTGAATCTCCAAGGATGTTTTAGTTGTTCTACATCATAAAAATAAGATTCTCTTTTCACAGTCTCCCTATAGTACTAAGATTCAACAAAATCTTCTGAAACATGTCTAGAATGAATTTGACAGTTTAAACTAGGCAAACAGTGATATAGAGTATTGGTTATATACATAAGCTATTTATTAATGGAATCGTGGAGGCATAGGTTGTGGGTTTGATGGGTTTTGTTTGTTTTTTAATGACAATGGGAAATTTTTTATTCATACATGTAAAGTTAATATTTGGATTAGATTCATCCCTGTAAGTGAAGAATATTGTTTTCTCAAACCTGATTGAGTAAATTATTTGGACATTTTCTCTTAAATATATAGATAGGCTAGCCTTTGAAACTTGGAGGTTTTTGGAGGAGATGAATCTTGTTTGTTACACAAAAGTACTGGTACTTTGGGGGCTTGGGATTTTTAGTAATAATGTTTGGGGTTTTTTGTTTTTTTTTCTTTTAGAACTAGTAAAATTGGACTTCACAATGTACTTCTTTCTCTTAACAGTTTGCTCTGAGACTCCTTGCATTCCGTCAGATACACAAAGTTCTAGGTATGGATCCTTTGCCTCAAATGAACCAACGCTTCAATATCCACAACAACAGAAAACGAAGAAGGGACAGTGATGGAGTCGATGGATTTGAAGCTGAAGGAAAAAAGGACAAAAAAGATTATGATAACTTTTAAAAAGTTTTTGTAAATCTTCAGTGTTAAAAAAAAAAAAAAGGTGTGCCCAATTGTTGGCTGTTTTTCATTCATAATAATGTCTACTTCGAAATGCTTAAAAAAAAAGTTGAGGGTTAATTTTGTGGAAAGAACCAGGTGTTTCTGTGAATTTAAAAACTTTTAACGAATGTACAGTGTTAGGTATTTTATGAATGGAAAGACACCAAAAATATTTGTACTCAAATTAGGGGGGAGGGCTGGCAAAATATAATTTTAGTTCAGATGTTTGCCATTATTTTACTCTTACTTTACTAGCTACATGTTAGATTCCCCCCATATCTGTGTCTTTTATTAACTAATGCATTGTCTTCTTAAATCTTAACTGTATTTAATGCAGCATTCTGTTGCTACATGTATTTTGATATTTTTATTTAGAGGTTTTGTTTGCTCTTTGACACTATTTGTAAGTTACTTTGTGTTATAGGTAATATGCCCCTCCCCTCTCCCCTTAATATTTTACAGCAGAACTTTTTTTTGTAAAGTGAGACTGCAGGATTTTTTGTTTCTTTTGTTCTATATGTGAAGGATTTACAACACAAAAAGTTACCCTGCCATTTGAGTGCTCAGAAATGAATATTTCTGCAGATCTTGTGGCATTTGTCTCTTTATTTAGTGTGATATAAAGGTGTAATTAAGACAGATTTCTGTTATTCTAATCAAGTTTGCTGTTAGTTGTGCATTAGCAGTATAAAAGCTAATATATACCGTATGGTCTTGCAACAGTTTTAAAGCATCTGCATAATTGATAATAAAAGTGCATGACATTTTTGTTTTTAATAGACTTTAAAAACTATCATTTTAGGTTTGTTGCGTAGATCTTTGTACAATTGACTTTTGACATAGCAAGGCCAAAAAATAACTTTCTGAATATTTTCTTCTGTGCATGTTGAAAGGGCATTTTCACATTTAAGTGGGCTAACCAATATTTTCATAAGAACTTTATCAGTGTGAACTAACACCAATAATTAGCCCTTAATTATGATGGAATTTTCTCTTATTGGTGCCTGTGAGGTTCTTCTAGCAGCTATTTCACTAAAACACAGTTCAGTGATTTTTCTCCCTCATGCCCCAATAATTTGCAGGCTGTTAAAGTAAGGTTGATAAAACTATTTATTGGACAAAAAATATGAAGATTTTTATCAAAGAAAAACCCAGAAAATTATTTGATATGGCCATCTTATATGCTTATGTCACCTTCAAAAAGCTAAACATTTTAGCAGTGGTGTAATGAAAGTGACATCGGATTGTTGATGTATGCGCTGGTACACAGGTGTCATTTTGTTGTCACAGCACTACAGTAAAATACGCAAATAAAAACTTAAATTTATTTAATGAGTTAAATTCATTATATGTTAGAACTGACATTTTAGTAGTTCTGTTTGCTCTATATATCCAGGTCAGGCTACATTAAAACTCAAGAATTGACGTTCACTCAGCATTCTATTTCTAGCTCATAGCATTCCTGGAACATTTTTTTAAATTAGTTATTAATACTGGAAATTTCTGAAAGTTTTTTTTTATTAATCAGGCCTGATTTTGTTTTGATTTCATTATTTGATTTTTAGATTTGAGGCTGCCCGAAATATTTTGAGAGGCAGAACAGTATAATGGGGAGGGAGGGGGAGTACTAGATAAGAAATTGAGACCCAAGTTCTCATCTAGACTTTTCCACAAATTAGCTGAATGACTAATGGATACTTCTTCACCTGTCTGCCTCAGTTTTCTCATTGAGAAAGTTTGATTCAATTCCTTTCAACTTAGCTGCTCATTTCCAGCTCTAAAATTCTATAGCTAAACTTTTGTTTTGCCATTCCTACATCTCTTAAGGGTGCAGACACGTTCAAAATTAGTTTCAGTTCACTTCTGGAAATTTTGCACTTAATTCAAGTTAACCTCTAGTTGTAAGTGGAATATCAAGGCCAAAGGTCCTATTTATGTAGATCCTCTATTTTATTCCTTTATGACCTTTTTTTTTTAAATTTTAATGTTCTTATGTGTGAATAATCGTTTAGATTCTTATATCTTTGACCAGCTCAAATAATTATGGTTAGCACATAAGGATTAACTAGCCACAGTTTTGTGAAAATACAAAATGTGATGGCCGACAATCAGTTGCTGCATGTGTGGCTTCATAGATGTCTACTTTTTAAAAAACTCTATATATGGCAGATAGTACCATATTAGCATACTTATTTAAAAGAAAAGAAGTTGTTGCATTTGTGGATTTTTAAAAAATAATTAAATAATACTTAAAAGATCACAATGTGAAATTTTGAATCAAAAGAAGATAGGACATTGTACTTAAGTACTCTCAGATTTAGCTATTTTTAACATGTTTGACAAATGAAATGTTTATTAGTATGTAGTCACTTCTCATATATCTGCTTGAATCCTAATCTAGCTTTTCCCTTACAATTTCAATATGCTTTTGCCCTCCATCCCCCATTGTTACTGTGTGTCCAGGTTGTGTACATTAATTTTAATAGCTCTAAGGAAATAAATATTTATGAAGGAGAATATCATTCCCACTCCCAAATTCTGTGATGCAAATCAAAACAAAATGATCTTTTGATATTTGTACTACTTGATTCATCTCCATTACTCTGAATAATCAAGTTAATGATGTTTTGAAAATATCAATGAGGGAGTATTACTTGACTTTTGTATTTAAATAAATGAAGTCATCATTTCAACTCTGAAATGTTGGTCATTTTATTCTGGCTAGAAGAAAATTAATTGGCCAGGAGTGAAATAATAGGAACAGCACTTGAAGATAATTTTTTCCTTTGTTTTCAAAGCATGCCCACAGCAACATGCTAAATTGTTGGAACATTTTCTGAAGGAATTAGAGCAACAAAAAATCCCTCATGTTGAGTCACCAGGTTTCTACCATACCAAATTTTCTAGTGCTGTGCATTTTTTTTTTGAAGTTCAATGTATAGGATTTTAAATGAAAACTTTAGTGACTATAATAAACTCCTATTCATAATCTGAAAAAGTCTCAACCATAATTTTGTTTTGTGAGCTAGTTGATGGATCCATGACCTCATTGGTGTGAGTATGCTCCGCTAGTGCAGAAAGATCCAATTGTATATATTTTGTCTTTGAATTTGTTGCAAATTAGAAATCCTAAGATGAACATTCGGTTAATCATACATTCATTCTCTTAACCATTCTGGATGAATGAGTTTACTATATCACAGTTTAGTATCTAGTTTTACATATTTTACCTATTTGCTATAATTTGGGTAACCCTAAATTTTTTATGTTCTTGAATCTAGGACTGTTTGAAGTGACTCGAGTAAGTACAAACTAGTTTTGTATAATTATTGCTCTGTGGTAATACAAAATTTCTGAAGAGTAGATAAACATAAAAGCTAAAGATATAAATGGCCAACATTTAAATTACGGATTCTATTTTGCCTACCAAAGTTTATTTCCAATAAATTTGCCAAGTTACTATTTTCTAGCTGAAATAAATTCTTTCATACAATTAATAGTAGTATAAATATCTAGGTCCATTAAAGGCATTGCCACAGAACAAAGTTTACCATGTTTCACTAAAGTTTGAATGTGGCCCTAGTGAGATTATGTAGTTTATGACTCTTATCCATGGTTCAAGCCAAAGTCCAGAGAAATTTATTACCAGATGTTTGGCCATTCAGTGTCAAAATTTTTCATCTGAGCAACCCCATAAGGAATTGGGAACTTAAGTTGTTATGTATTCAACAAGCCCATAATGATCAAGCCAGTTCTTTGGAATATCCAAATATAGATATAGAATGGAACAATGTTCTCAACTTAGCATAACTGATGAAGTACAAAGAGCACTTAACTTGGGAGTTGGGAGACCTGGGATCTAGGCCAGGTTGCATGACTGGGGGCAGCTTATGTTCTCTGGGCCTATTTCCTTCCTCATCTATAAAATGAGGTTAAATTGTAGATGAAGTTGAATGTTCCTTACAGATCTAATATTGTGTAACTACATATATTGAAATGACCCTTTCCCCCGAAGTCCCTCAGTAAAACCATAGGAAATTAATGTGAAGGACAGCGCTTATGATAGTATGTGGAACATAGCTACTCTATTTTATAATCTTTGACTTTTCCTTATTTTCAAAACTCAATCTAAAATGTATAGTTAGAAGAATGAATGCCAAAGGGAATGGTTACCTCTTACTGAAGAACCTCTTTACGATCCATTTCAAAATATCCATATTTATTGAGTTATAGCAGCAACCCACAAGTGCTTTAATTGCTAGAGTAATTTTACTACAAATAGGCATGTAGGCCCAGCAGTAGGTTCTGTTTGCTTATGCTAAGTATCCTCCCCATCATTACAGTAACTAGAGAGTTGCCTATTTAATTATATAGTCTTACCAGTAGTATTTACTGCCACTGTAAGCATTGATGATGTGTACATGTTAGCACCAGACCATCAATCCCATTTTTCTGGTTTATTAGCAACCAAATAATAGACTAAATTTAAGTGGATGTCAGTGTGATATTTGTGAAAAAATTATTGAGACCATATTAATCAAAATTCTAAAAGGTATCATAAAATTATGCTGTCATGAGATCAATGTGTTAGTCCTTAATAATCTTTTTTTAAAGCAATCGGGGTTAAGTAACTTGCTCAAGGTTACATGGCCAGTTATTTTTGCGTGGGTGCCAAGTATCTGAGGCAGGAACCGGCCCCAGCGTCAGGAGGGGCCGGCACTCTTACTCACTGCGCCACCTGGCCACCCCTAAGCAATTGGGGTTAAGTAACTTGCTCAAGGTTACACGGCCAGTTATTTTGTGTGGGTGTTAAGTATCTGGGGCCGGCGCTCTTACTGCGCCACCTGGCCGCCACTCCTTAATAAATTTTTTTAAATATATTGATTAGTCAAAAAAAATAAAAACATCACAAACCTTCAAAAACAAAATAAATGGTTATTCTAGTCAGAAGAACTCCATCTCAGCATCACTATACTAATTTGATTTTTAAATATATTTTAGGCCTGCCTGAGTGTCCTCATGGCTTAGTGGTAGAGCTGAGTTCTTGAAAGTTATGTGTAAGCAGATGACAGGCCTGAGACAAACTTCCTGACTTTTTGACAGAGGCCCTCTTTATCCAAGTTAGTAGAAGCTTATAAATAGATGGTTGACCAAGAACTAGTGAATTTTTTTTCAGCTGCCAAAGCCGTTAGACCAACTGACTTAATTTAGAAAGATTGCCATAATGATGGAGAAGATACCTATCCAAACAAAATCAGCTCCTTGAATATAGGCCTAGGCAACATGGTATAGTGAAAAGTATTTTGGAGTCAGAGGACCTAAATTCAGTTGTAGCTCTTCTACTTAAACCTGTGTGACTGACTTTGAATATGTCAACCCTTTTGTGCCTTAATTTCCTTATCTGAAAAATGAGGGGACTGGTCAAGATGATGTAGTGTGAGGCCCCTTTAATTAAGCTTCATATAACAGAATCACACCTAAATTTGGAAAGTACCTTAACTTCCATGTAATACAACCCTCTCATTTTATACATGAGGAAGTTGAGGCCCAGAGAGATGAGGACACATGGGTAATAAGTGACATGGCCAAGTTTGAATCAAGGTCTTACGATTCCAGATCCAGTGTTTGGTTAAGCTATTTCCAAATTAAGCCACCTGCTTTCTGAATCTCCTCCCACTGGCATCTGGACACCTCCCTGGGCTCCCCCAAACAAGGCCACCATGCTATTTCCTAGCTGTCCTCTCTACCACTAAACCCCATTTTCAACTCTAGCTCTCCTTTATATAGTATGTTCTGCAATTAAAATGTAAGCTTTTTGAGGGCAGAGCCTGTCTTGCTTTCTTGCATTTTTATCACCAGCACTTAAGACAGTATCTGGTACATACTAGGTACTTCTAATGCTTTGTTTTGTCCATTCACAACTCCAAATTCTATGATCCTTTCCTAATGATAGTTTCAGGGCACCTTGCAACTTTAAAAGGCAAATTTAAATGTCATCCATCAGAAAATTGTATGAGTCACCTCTACCATGCTTTTACAACTTCAGAGAATATGTTTTCTTCTGGGGTGTTTAAGGAATTATGATGTAAGACATCTAAAAGCCAGTTATTGGTATAAATTTGAATGAGAAGCAGAATATATCATATCTCTCATCATGAAGGAAAATGGTACAATTTTATGATAGATTAGGTCCTAGAAAGAATGGAAAATACCAGTTTACTTCTCCCACACTCTTCTATTGTATGGTTCCTCTAGAAACAGAAAAGATTCCAGTTGTCCTAAGCAGCTAGTTCAAAGCCTAGCTCTGTCACCTGACTTGTGTGGCCGTTTTAGTTCCTTACCAATACGGAGTTTGGATTAAATGGCTTGGAAGACCCCTGTCGGCTCTAAATCAGTGTTCCTGTCACCAATTCTGCTTCTGTCAGTTTTGAGGAGTGATAATTTAGACCTTAGATAACCTTAGATGCAAGAGCTTCCTCAGCAAATAATAGGGAGATGACAGAGCCTGGGCCGAAATCACTGACCTCGCCTGAAACAAGTGACAAGAGGGTATGTTCCCCCCTGCATCAAATTAAGGTAAGGACTGTTTCAGCCAGAAGAGGCTTAAATATCTTTGTTTCTTTCCATATATCCTGCAAGCAGATTGTGAAATAAGTATTTTTTTTTTTTTAGTAAATGAATAAAAGCTATCCCATGGGTAACCTTCTTTATGAAATAGACAAAAAATTAAAAGACAAAGGGCCAAGAAGAAAAGATCAACTTCAAAATGCAGAAAACTGCATTTATACATAAAGTAGAAAGAGCATAGAAAACATTGCCAGTGATTAGGAATTGTTTTCATTACTACTATTGAAAACAAAGAATTCAAAATAGCCAGATTTGGAAAGTGAATAGTTGACTATGAAAGTGGTGTTATCAAATGAGACTTGCCTTTCTGGATTCCAGGTTAAAATACACAGGTATGGCAGGCTTCTTCATAGAGAGTGAAGTAAACCTAACAGGAATGAGTAAGAATGAATTTTCCTGAAATCTCATACATCTGATCAAAAGAGCTTTAAACCGAAAGAGGGGAGGGGGAAGAGAAGGAATTTAGCTCAACACTAAGGACCCATTACTATGTGCAAGGTTTGCTATACCTGTGGAAAAGATGGAAAGTGGCTAAAATGATAGTTCAAATAGATGAATTCAGAACTGGTAAAGGGCCAGACTCCAGAAGTATTCATTAATGGTTAGATGTCATCTTGGAAGTGTCTCTGGAATCTGGCACTGCGCTAAAAACCTCTTTATAAACAATCTTGGGGTCAGCTAGGTGGCACCATGAATAGATCACTGGCCCTGAAGTCAGAAAGACCTGAGTTCAAACCCGGACTCACAGACACTTAAGTAGCTGTGTGACCTTGGACACGTCACTTAACCCCAACTGCCTTCCCTCCTCCAAAATAAATAAATGATCTGGACAAAGGCAAAGCTACATTCTTATCAGATTCGTACATTGACACAAATTTAGGAATGTTAACTAGCACTAGATGATAAACTTAGGATTCAAAGAAATATCAACAGATTCAAAAAATTAACTTCACATATGCATAATGGTATAGGCCTGGTTAAACAGTCTGAAAGTGATCTGGGCAATTTGTTCAGTAGAGTACAAGTTCAATAGAAGTCAATAATTTGAAATGGCAACCCCAAAAGCTAATGTGATTTTGGGCTACGTTAAGAGAGGCAAAGAAATAGTAATCCTGTGCTCTGCCTGCCCACATTCTAGGAAGAACATTGATAGGCTAAAGAGTATCCAAATGACAGTAACCATCATGGTCAAAACCACGCCAACCATTTGAAGGAACAGGATTTTTAACCTAGAAAAGGCAAGATTTAGGGAGAACATAACAGTTGTTTTTCCCAAAAGAGAAGAAAGTAAAAGGAAACATTTTTACCTATTTTATCCAGCAAAGTTCCTCTGGAACAACCTAAAAAATGTACCAGACCAAGTCTGATAGGGACAGCCAAAGGAAAGTCATTTTGCCAACTCAGGGCATCTTAGAAAGACAGAAAGCAAAGCCTATAGATACAGGGGGACCGGCCAGAAGCACAAGTGGAGAGCATTCCAGTGCCAAAGGGAAAAGGGGGACCAAGGAAGGGAACGAGGATAGGAAAAACTGAAACAGAAAGAGATCCCACAATATCCCTAAACTAGAACAGGGTTCAGGAATAGGTATCATCTGGTACCTATATTGCTGAATTGTCCAGTTCTGATTAATACATCTAGGGCAGAGAAGGGCATCCTTGAGGGAGCATGAGTCCTACCTAGTTGTGTACTGTGCAAGGAACAAATGCCAGAAATATAGCTGTGTGACTCTGAGCCTGGGAGCAGCAGAAACTCAGCTCTGTCCTTTAGTCCAACATCTAAGTTTGGAATGAATAATCAAAGGGGAGTTAGCAGTTCATTCACGCTGAACCTGTAGTCTCTCAGCAGGCTAAGCCATTGACAG
Source organism: Petaurus breviceps papuanus (assembly GCF_028583685.1). Taxonomy (NCBI): domain Eukaryota; kingdom Metazoa; phylum Chordata; class Mammalia; order Diprotodontia; family Petauridae; genus Petaurus; species Petaurus breviceps. The sequence continues at coordinate 2,221,094 of NW_027185665.1, forward strand.
CAATATTCTACTGAAATTCAACCAAGCACAAGCTAACAGAAGCAAATTTGGGTTGCAAACTTGCAGAGCTCAGACTGGGATGGCCATAAACAAACCTCTCCAGATCACACCCATCTGGGAGCTATGAAAACATGCAACTTTAGCAGTGAAAGCACAGAACCCAACATTATCGGGCTAAAAAGTCTAAAGTCAGTAAGTGAGCTTTAAAATCTGCAAACAAAAATATAATGATAATAAAGAACTATTATGATGACAGTCAATATTGGAAGGGTTATGGAAAGACAGGCAATACTAATACATTGCTGGTAGAGATGTGAAATAGTACAGTCATTTTGGAAAGCATTTTGGAATCTTGTAAACAGAGCCACTAGAATGTCTGTACTCTTTTAACAAGATAACTCCATTACTAAACTTATAACCCAAGGGAAAAAAGTCCCCATGTACTCCAAAATATTTATGGCAGCACTTTTTGTGATAACTAAAAATTGGAAACAAATTAGATGTCCATCAATTGGAGTTACAAGTTTTTCTTCCTGTCTTTCCCCTATCCCCACCCCAAAATAGCGAGCCTACTGAATACCCCTTCCCCCAATCTGTTCTCTCTTATGTCCTCTCCCATTACCCCCCTAACTTTCTAGTAGGGCAAGATGGATTTCTATACCCCAGTGCCTATATATCTTATTTTCCAGTTGCATGTAAAAAACATTTTTTTTTAAACATTTGTTTTTGAAACTTTAAGTTCCAGATTTTTTCCCTGCCCCCCGACTGGGAAGACAAGCAATTCTACACAGGCCACACATGTGCAGTTACACAAAACCTCTCCATAGTAGTTATATTGTGAAAGACTAACTATATTTCCCTCCATCCTATCCTGCCCACCCACTTATCTGATTTTCTACTTTGACCCTGTCCCTTTTGAAAAGTGTTTGCTTCTAACTACCCTCTCCCCCAATATGCCTCTTATCCCCTTCCCCCCTATTTTCCTCACATACAATTGAGTGTGTATGTTATTCCCTCCTTAAGCCAAATTCAGTGAAAGTAAGGTTCTCCCATTCCCTTTCACCTTCCTGCTCTTCCCTTCCATTGTAACATTTTCCTCTTGCCTCTTTTATTAGTTTTTTTTTTATTAAAGCAATTGGGGTTAAGTAACTTGCCCAAGGTTACATAGCCAGTTTTTTTGTGGGTGGGTGTTAAGTATCTGAGGCCAGAACTAAGCCCGGGTCCTCCCAACTCTGGGGCCAGTGCTCTTATTCACTGCGCCACCTATCTGCCCCTTGCCTCTTTTTTATGAGATAACTTACCCTAGTCTCTCTCTTTCTCCTCCCAATAAATTCCTCTCTCGCCTCTTAATTTTATTTTTTAGATATCATCCCTTCATATTCAACTCATCCTGTATCCTGTCTATGAATACATGTACATACATATGCACACACTCACATATATATATTTATACACACATATACCCTCCTATACATACATGCATGTATGTATACATAGATATATACATATATATTCCCTTCAACTATCCTTATAATGAGAAAAGTCTCATGAGTTACAATTATCGTTTTTCCATGTAGGAATGTAAATATGATTTCTTTTTCCTGTTTACCTTCTCATGCTTCTATTGCTTCTTGTATTTGAAAGTCAGATTTTCTGTTCAGCTCTGGTTTTTGCATCAAGAATGCTTAAAAATCCTCTATTTCATTGAATGACCATATTTTCCCCTGAAGCATTATACTCAGTTTTGCTGGGTAGGTGATTCTTGATTTTAATCCTAGCTCCTTTGACCTCTGGAATATCATATTCCAAGCCCTTCAATCCCTAATGTAGAAGCTGCTAGGCCTTGTGTTATCCTGATTGTATTTCCACAATATTCAAATTGTTTCTTCCTGACTGCTTGCAGTATTTTCTCCTTGACCTGGGAACTGTGGATTTGGCTATAGCATTCCTAGGAGTTTACTTTTGGGGATCTTTTTCAAGAGACTATTGGTGAATTCTTTCCATTTCTATTTTTACCCGCTGGTTCTAGAATATCAGGGCAATTTTGCTTGATAATTTCTTGAAAGATGGTCTCTAGGCTCTTTTTTTGATCATGGCTTTCAGGTAGTACAAAAATTTTTAAATTATCTCTCTTGGATCTATTTTCAGTGGTTTTTCCAATTAGATATTTCACATTGCCTTCTATTTTTTCATTTGTTTTGGATCTGGTTCATAGAATCTTGATTTCTTATAAAGTCATTAGCTTTCATTTGCTCCAATCTAATTTTGAAGGAGTTATTCTCTTCAGTGAGTTTTTGACATTCCTTTTCGATCTGGCGAATTCATCTTTTTAAGGCATTCTTCTCCTCACTGGCTTTTTGGGCTTCTTTTGCCATTTCAGTTAGTCTATTTTGTAAGGTGTTATCTTTTTCAGTATTTTTGGGTCTCCTTTAGCAGGCTGTTGACTCACTTTTCATGATTTTCTTGCAGCATTCTCATTTCTCTTCCCAATTTTTCCTCTACTTCTCTTACTTGATTTTCAAAATCCTTCTTGAGCACCTCCATGGCCTATAACCAATTCGTATTTTTCTTGGAAGCTTTCGATGCAGGAGTTCTGACTTCGTTGTCTTTCTCCCATTCCATGCTTTGATCCATTTTGTTCCCAAAAAAGGATTCTATGGTCTGATTGCGTTTCCTCTGCTTGCTCATCTTGCCAGTCAATTACTTGACTTTCGAGCTCTTAGCCACGGTAGAACTCTGCTTCCATAATGGAAAGGGCTGTGTCCCAAATTGCTGGGGTTTTTGCAAGGTGCCAGAGCTATTAGGAGGGTACCTTCTCCACAGCCCCCACAAGCTCTGGCACACTGGCCACACACCCTAGAACTTCCACCCAAGACTGGGATCCAGATCCAAGTAGGTTAAAGCAAGAGTGATTACCCTTTGAATGGTTGCTTGGTCCCCCTTCAATCTGCAGGCCAGGAGCTCTAGAGGCAGCCACAGGGCTGCACCTTGCCACTTCTCACCCCAGGGGCAGGGGCCAGACCATGCTCTTCTATTCCCCTGTTGCAACAGAGTTCCCCACCAACCTTTTACTTTCTCTTTGGTGTTTATGGGTTGAAAAGTCTGGAAATCACCACAGCTGCTGGTGATTCACTGTCCTGAAGTCTGCTCTGGCCACTGCTGGTTGGGGCCACCCTAGGGCCAGAACTATGAGGCTCTCTCGGGACTGATAAGGCCCCAATCTGGTGCAATAGCCCCTTCTTGTTGGCCTGCCAGGCTACCTTCACTGGGAGATTTGTTTCTCTCTGTCACTTTGTGGGTTCTGTAGCTCTTAAATTTGTTTAGAGTAATTTTTTTACATGTATTGGAAGTGATTGGAGCAGGAGCTCACGCCAAGTTTGTGCTTTTACTCCGCCATCTTGTCTCTACCCACTATAGATTTAAAATTAATTGGAAACTAATTTAATCTTAAAGAATGAGTGGGTCAAAGAATGAATTATAGAAATAAAAATAAAAAATTTCATTAAAGATAATGACAACCATAAAAAAAACATCAAAATTTGTGGATTTAACCAAAGAAATACTTAGGGGGAAATGTATATCTCTAAATATTTATATCAGTAAGAGAAAGCAGATGAATAGATTGGGAATCCAACTTAAAAAACCTGAAAACACACCAAAAAAAAACACTACTGTACTCACTTCTAGCTAATTACACACTGTAAGGGTTATGGGATTTAAAGATCTTCCATGCCCCATTGGACTTGCTGACGTAGCAGGAAGGGGCAGAGCAAGAGGAAGCGGAAGCAAAACTGGAGTTCCTGCGGTGACTGGCGGTGGCAGCGATGGCGGCGGCAGCAGCAGAGGCAGCAGCAGCGGCAGCGCGAAGCCCTTTTTGAGTCAGCCAGAATTTCTGCTAAGGACTCCTGCTGAGGACTGCCAGGGGCCGGAGCTGCTGGGAGCGCGCTTCCGGGACCCTGGGTAGTTGCTGTGAGTGGGGAGAGGAGGACCTTTGCCTGAGGTAGCCTGTTCTGTTTTAAAGGCTTGAAAATGTGGGTGCTTTCTACTTTATCTACCTGTGCCAATGTCATAACTACTCTGATGGCTTTCACTTTCTGGTTCTGGGACTCAGTCTTTTGGTATCTTAATAAATTTTCTAGTTTATTCCCCCATATGGCAAGCATGATGTATTTTGTGATGGATAATTATATCAGCATAAATGTAATCTCCATAGGCATTGTGAATTTGGCATTGCTGATACACACACAAAAATAAAAATCCTGAAAATCAAAGAATAGATTAGCAAAAAGAAAGCATAAAATTCATTGAGTTAATAAAACTAGGAGCTGGTTTTTTTTAATAATAAACCACTAATTTAATTTTTAAAAAGAAAACCAAATTTCTAGTATCAAGAATGAAAAAGGTGAATTCACAACCAATGAAGAAATAAAAGCAATTGTTAGGAGCTATTTCACCCAACATTATGCCCATAAAACTGACAATCTAAATGAATGGAAGGATATTTACATAAATATAAATTGCCTGCATTAACAAACAGGAAGTAGAATTTTAAAAAGAAACTGAATAAGCTATAGATGAACTCCCAAAGAAAAACTCTCTAGGGTTAGATATATTTACAAGCAAATTCTACCAAACAAATAAAAGAAAGAAATCAATTCCATTATCACATAAACTGTTTGAAAAAAAATAAAAAGGAATCCTACCAAATTCTTTCCATGACACAATAGGGTCTTAATACCTAAACCAGGGAAAGTCAAAGCAGAAAAAAAAAATAAACCAATTCCTCTAACAAATGCTGATGTAAAAAAATGTAAATAAAATATTAGTAAGGATATTACAATGGTATACCGCAAACACTATGGCCAGGTTGGATTTTTACCAGGAATGCAGAGCTGGTTCAATATTAGGAAAAACATAAACATAATTGACATATTAATTACAAAAACAACAAAAAATCATCAATAGGTACAGAAAATGTTTTTGACAAAATATAACACCAATTACTGTTTAAAACAACAATGCTGCACAAAAACTAGCCATGTGACCTTGGGCAAGTCACTTAATCCCAATTGCCCTCCAAAAAGCAAAATAAAACAAAAAAACAATGCTAGAAAGCATAGGGATAAATGGAGTTTTTCTTACAATGATAAGTAGTAGATGTCTAAAACCAAGCAGAAGCAAAATACTGAACTGGAGGTGTCTCTCAGAGAGCAGATATCATCTGTCATGAACATTGTAGGGAAGTTCATGAAAACTGTACAGGGAGACAGACCAGGCAAGAAGATGGGCTAAGGAAAAGTATCCATTATCTATTAGCTTCAGGGTATAGCTATTATCTCAACTCTAACAAAACTAGTCTCCTGTGAGTTCTGGAAACAGAAATTTTGTGGAAGGTCCATTTTAGGCATGAGTTTTGAACAGTAAGAAACAACTCAGTCTAAAGTAAGTTCTCAACCTGGAGTCAATGAGTTTGTTTTTTTTTTTTAATTATTTTGATAATTGTACTTCAATATCATTGGTTTCCTTTGTAACCCATTGTATTGTATTTTATACATTTTACAAACATTATTCTGAGAGTCCAGGGGATTCACCAGATTGCCTGGTCCAGGACATGAAAAAAGTTTAAAATCCCTGGTACAAAAAAAGAACTCTTCTAGGAAAAGGCATGGAACTTTACAAACTCAACAAACTGATTTTTGACCCCAGACTCCTTCAATGGGGGTATATGGACCTCCAAAGAGAAAGGACCATAGGGTAGTAAAGTCAAGATCAGTATATACAACAGAAATTTTCCCATCAGGCTTAGGAAAGTTGCTTCAACCAGCCCAGTAAGACAAACACAGAAATTTGAACTATTAACATCTATAAGAAAGTACAGCAGAAAATTGCCAGGGTCAATGTTGTATGTGTAGTACTTCCTTCCTCAGTTGGTAGGCAAATGAGAGGGATGCCTGCATGTCAGAACAGAACTCCTCAGTGCATTCAGATCCAAAGACCACAGAGGCTGTGTCTATCCTGTGAAGGACAGCCTTCATTTCCCCTTACCCTAAAGAAGAAAGGAAAGATGAAAAATATCAAGAAATGAGAGGTGACAAAGCACTGCTAATGGAGAGGATGTGAGGTCCAGCACTGAAGGGATGAGAAACAATGAGAGAAGATGGGGCTTAACACAGCAGAGCTTGTTCTGAAAACTGAGCAACAGCCCAAAAAAAAGGAAGTTCAAGATACTTACAGACTTCTCCAGTTAGAACTGGACGGGTCTGCAGTACAAAAGAGCTAAATTAGCTGTTGGGGCTGTTGTTGCAGGCAAGAGGCTTAAGAGATTTTACTGACATAGAGTATAGTTCCCCCAAATTAAGAAAGAACAAATTAACTGAACTGTCCAGGATATAGAGTGAGCCAGCAGTTTAATATTTAACCTAATATTTAACAAGTCAAGTGGGTATTTAGTTAAATGAGATTGGGTCTAGCTTACCCAGAATTCTTGTCCCCAGGTTCCATCAGTAATGGTGTACTTGAAAGAGCAGGAGTCAAGGAGTCAGAAGACCTGGATTCAGAGGTATGCTGGTAAATGTTTAACAACTGGCTTTCCAGCATGACACTTTTTAGTTTAATCTCATTATTAACATTATTATTAGCAATAATTAGACAACCAACAAGAAAATCAAGGCCTGACTTGTAGCAGGTTTGTGTAGCATAAAAATAAATGTTCCCTTAGAAAATTCTGACAGTCATCTCTGATAAACCTGTATGAGCTGGTTTCAGCTCCCCTCTGCCTGGGTTTTAGTCTTTCCAGCAAAATATTGGCATAACATGGAATGCTATTCACTTTCTTGGGCCTCTTAGTCTTCATCTAGAAAATCAGGAGATTGGACAAGATACTTAATTCAACCAACATTTATTAAGTATTTATTTGTGCCCTGCACAGTATTCAGTCAGCCGGGGGTGGGGATGTGGGGGTAGGTATAAAAACTAAGCATAATCCCCACCTTCTTGGAACTTAAAACTTACTAAATCGTGATTAGGGTCCTTCCCTTTTCTAAAATTTCATGATTCTGTGATCATATGTTTCTCTCGTTTAATAATAACACTGTCCTATTCTTCTGGAATGATCTTGTTTCCTTCCTCTTTTGTAACACAGCCTACACTCCCTCCCTCTCACTCTGATACTTGGTTCTAAATTGCAGAGAGGAAGAAGCAAAAACTTTGATTAAAAGTAAAGCTGGGGAGGAAGTCTGGCAAAGCAGAGCTGTCTATGTGTTGATCTGTAAGCTTAGAAATTGCCCTGTACATGAGAAAGGTCCCGAATCTTGCATTTCTTTGCTAGAAATAGCATAGTAATATTCTAGCAGCCTTCCTTCTTTCTTATCTGTTTGTCAGTCTGTCCAATGGACTATTAAAGAAAAGAAATAGAAAATTCTTTGAAAGATAAAACATGGGGCAGCTAGATGGCACAGTGAATAGAGCACCAAGCCTGGAATCAGGAGGACCTGAGTTCAAATCTGACCTTGGACACACTTAGTAGCTATGTAACCTTGGGCAAGTCACTTAACCCCAATTGCCCTGTCTTCCCCCTCCAAAAAAATAAAAAGATAAAACATGCACCAAGGGCTAAAAGAAAAATAGAAATTTCTGAAGCCAGATAATATATAAAAAAATCCAACAAAGAAAATGAAGAAAGTACCAGTAGAGTCTGGGAAAGAAAAACATTTATATGCTCCTTGAAAGTCTTTTTCAAATCCTTTCACTAATCAACCCAACATGTCATTAGCGGGTGTTAGTTTAGTACACTCAGGTAGTACACTAGTACACTCAGGGCACCATTTTCCCATGATCCCTTCTGAAAGCCACCCTTGGTTCAAGGCACATTACAGGTCAGAACATACTTAGTCCCCATAGACATGTTTAAGTCAACTATAGGACACAATAGTTAAAGAGATGTTTGGTTAAACATCATAGCAAAATGTGTGATAAGAAGCTATCGAAATATATACAGGCACACCTTCCTACAGGTTACCTGAGGGGACACCCAAAGAGAACACATGTGACCAGGGAATGCTAGTGGCCAGAGCAACTCACACCTCAGAACTGATGCTTGCTCTCCTTCACCATGGTCACTATCTTCCCTCTGGGGATATCACCAAGCTTCCAGCCATTTTGCAATGGAGCTGGAGCTTTTTTACCCAATTCTCTCCCAAGTCATTCTCCACTGAACTACTTTCTCCTGCCATCTGCTGGTCTTCAGCAGTTATGCAGCCTTCTGCCCACAGAGCAACTCAGAGCCCCAAAAGCTGATTTCTCTCTTTCATGCTACAGAAACCTGCCTAGTTCCCAACTGAAGAAGTCTATAAACACTGCAAACTTCCCTTTATCTGGCTGTTGCCCAAACTCCCTCAGAATAAACTCTTTGTTGTATTAAGTCCAAAATTCCATTTCAGCCCTACCATACCCCTGTGTCTCACTTTCAAATCATCTCAAGGATTTTATTTAGCAAAAAATGAAAAGGACCTGGGTTGAATTGAGCTAAGGAGATTCTTTTCAACCCCCAGGATGACCCCACCAATACTACTAGTTGTGCAAATCAACTTAAGAGAAAAACTAAAAAGGGCTGGATAAAATTTATGAAATTTGTGACCTTTGCTCTCTGTCCAGACCTCCCCTACCCCTGTATCCAGCCACCTTTATCTCTGCACTGCCTGTACACTTCTGTGTCACCCAAATGTGCTGCCACATCAGCTAGAACATTTGGAAGATTCAAAAAAGGGAAAAAACAATAGTTTGCATTCTATAAAAATACATACAACATAAATACAAGGTTAATAAATACAAATATTGAAAGGAAGGATTGCGGGCTAGATTGCCACTGGTCAATTACTGACACAAAGGCCAATCCAATTGTTTCACCACATCTTGCATGTCATGGAACACAATATTCTCTGAAGAGCTAAAGTTGAAAATGACCCAAAGAACAATGAAGAAGAGGAGGGCATGATGAACAAGCCACCACATGTCACCAACAAGGAATTGTGTAAAAGTATTGTGGATATGACCAAAGAAAATATATGTCTGGAAAAATGAATGGACCAACCATGTTGTGAAAGCAAGATGCAACCTCCAGGATAGCCACGCAATGTCCAGAGAATGCAAAGAAGAACCTGGTCAACTGGAGCAGAAAAACATGCCGAAAAGTCACACAGGATAGTCAGGTATGAATGAGTTGCTAACACTTATTAAGTTCTCACTATGAGCTAGGCACTGTGCTAAGCTAATAATTGTAGGGACTATCCATATTGATGAAGTCATAGATCACTTAGAATACTGGTACATAAAAAGACATTAAATAGGGGGCGGCTAGGTGGCGCAGTGAGTAAAGCTGGCCCTGGAGTCGGGAGGACCTGAGTTTGGTTCTGGCCTGAGACACTTAACACCCACACAAAAATACTAGCCGTGTAACCTTGGGCAAGTTACTTAACCCCAAATTGCCCTCCAAAAGGCAAAAAAAAAAAAAGACAAATATTTAAAGTGGCAAGAACACTAGGATTTGGAATCAGACAACCTGGTTTTAAACCCTAGATCTGCTATTTATCACTTGTGTGACCCTGGACAAGTCCTTTCACTTCTGTAGACCTGAGCTTCTTCTAAAAAAAAGAGGAGGTTGACCCATCAAGTGCTCTGAACCTGGGGTCTGTGAACGAATTTTTTAGAATATTGTGATAACTATATTAAGTATAATGGTTTCCTTTACAATCCTATGTACTTTATTTTATGGATCTAAAAACATTATTCTGGGGGAGGCTAGGTGGTGAAGTGAATAGAGCACCGGCCTTGGAGTCAGGAGGACCTGAGTTCAAATCTGGCCGCAGACACTTGACACTTACTAGCCATGTGACCTTGGGCAAGTCACTTAACTACAACTGCCCCTCCAAAAAATTAAATAAATAAATAAATAAATAAACGTTATTCTGAGAAAAGGCCAATAAGTTTCATCAAACTACTAAAGGGGTTCAGGAAACAAAAAGGTTAAGAACCCCTGGCCTACATGATCTTCAAGATTCCCTATATATAAAGCAGGTGAGATAAGTTGAGCTTGGGCCTCTAGGGAATGAGTGACAAGATCAGTATATTTTGAGGAGGGAGGAACATGGCAAGAACATCTTTTTTTATTATTATTTTTTAAGTTTACATCATTCATTTCCACAAGATTTTGAGTTACAAATTTTCTCCCCATTTTTCCCCTATCCACCACCCCAAAATAGAGATCCAACTGAATATCCCCTCCCTCAATCTGCTCTCTCCTATTTCTTCCCCCATCCCCCCTCCAACTTTCCAGTAGGGCAGAGTGGATCTCTATTCCCCAGTGCCTGTATATCTTATTTCCCAGTAACATGTAAAATAATAATCATATATGTATATATATATTAAACATTTTATTTTAAACCTTTGAATTCAAGATTCTTTCCCTACCTCCCTCGTCACCCACCCTTACCAGGAAGATAAGCAATTCAATATAGGTTGTACATGTGTAGCTATGCAAAACATTTCCAGAGTGGATATATTGTGAAAGACTGACTATATTTCCCTCCATCCCATCCCACACCCCACTTGTTCTGTTCTCTACTTTGATCCTGTCCCTTTTCAAGAGTGGATCCTTTCACCTCCCCCCCCCCCCCCCCAAGCCTGCTCTCCCTTCCATCATCCCCCCTCTCATCCCCTTCCACTCTACTCTCCTGTAGGGTGAGATACCCTATTTAGTGTATATGTCATTCCCTCCCTAAGCCAAATTCATTGAGAATAAGGTTGACTCATTCCCTTTTGCTTTCCTGTTCTTCCCCTCCATTGAAACAGTTTTCCCTTGACTCTTCCATATGAGATAATTTACCCCATTCTCTCTCTCTCCCCACCTCCTCTCATTATATTTCCCTCTCACCACTTAATCTCACCTTTTAATTATCATCCCTTCCTATTCAACTGGTCCTGTGCCCTCTGTCTATGTATACCTGTACACATATATACACATACTTACAAATGTATTCATATGCCCATAAACCCTCCTATATAGACATATATATGTACATATACATATATATACACATTTCTATTGCCTTCAACTATTCTCATACTGAGAGAAGTTTCATGAGTTACAATTATCATTTTTCCATGTATGAATGTAGGTAGTTCAACTTTGATAAGTTCCTTATGATTTCTTTTCCCTGTTTACCTTCTCATGCCTCTCTTGCTTCTTGTATCTGAATGTCATATTTTCTATTCAACTCTGACTTTTTCATCAAGAATGCTTGAAAGTCCTCTATTCCACTGAATGACCATATTTTCCCCTGAAACATGATACTCAGTTCTGCTGGGTAGGTGATTTTTCTTTTTAATCCCAGCTCCTTTGACCTCCGGAATATCATATTCCAAGCCCTTCAATCCCTCAGTGTAGAAGCTACCAGATCCTGTGTTATCCTAATTGTGTTTCCACAGTATTCAAATTGTTTCTTCCTGGCTGCTTGTAATATTTCCTCCTTGATCTGGGAACTCCGGAACCTGGCTATAATATTCCTAGGAGTTTTCTTTGGGATCCTTTTTCAAGATATACAATATATACAATCTTCAGGCCAGGAGCTCTGAAGTAGCCATGTGGCAGCAGCTGCACAGCTGAACTCCTGAATTCCCAGGTACCAAAGTCCACACACTGCACTGACCTCTCACTTTGTCCTTAGCATCTATGAGCTGATAATTCTGCAAGCTGCCACGGCTGCTGGTGATCTGAAGTCCCTCCAGCTGGAGGCTGGTTGTGGACACCCTGAAGCTAAAACCTCAGGCTAGCATGGGGCTGGCCTCAGCTCCCAACACGCCTTGCTGGCCACTTCCTGCTGGCCTGCCCAACTGTCCTCAGTGGAAGGTTAGCTTCTCTGTGTCATTTTGTGGGTTCTGTAGCTGCAAAGTTTGTTCAGAGTTACCTTTTGCATGAATTGTGGGAGGTGGAAGGGGGGCCCCATGGAAGTCCTGTTTCTCCAGTTTCCTCCATCTTGACTCTGCCCCCCCCCCAGAACATCTGTTCATGTGAATGTGAAGTGGAGAAAATAAAAGCCTGTTATTACTCCGGAGATACCGTGTTTCCCCAATAATAAGACCTATCCTGAAAATAAGCCCTCCCCTTACTGTGTAAGATTCCTCTAAAATAAGCCCTCCCCTGAAAATAAGCCCTATTGAGATTGCTACTGTAGTGAAGGTGATCCCCTGCACTACACGCTACATTACGGTACCCTCTGTATGGACCGTCCCCCCCCTCTGTGAAACGCATGCCCCGCTCCGAGCTGCATCCAATCAGAGCTGCAGCAGTGAGCGCGTCATCCTGTTCTTCCCCAGTGATTTGCTTATTGAATAAAGGTACATTTTTTTGTTCACATTTACCTGTTTATTAAAATTGCTGTCAATGTTCATTAAAATAAGCCCTCCCCTGAAAATAAGCCCTCTGGTGTTTTTCTGTCCTAAAAATTAATAAGACAGTGTCTTATTATCGAGGAAACACGGTATGTCATTTCAGTTACAGTACTGGTCCATAATATCAGTCTTATTGCTCATGAGACATACTAGAGAACACATTGTCCATTATAATTGGTTGTTTCCTGTGACAAATCAAATTCTATTTGATGCATAAATGTCAGCCCATCAACAACTCACATTCACATAGCAATTTTTTTTTCAAAGCACTTACCTTGTTGAACTTAATTGAGAGATCTCAGTGCCTGCTCAAGCTCATCTGGGGCAAAAGGATGCCTTCCCCGAACTATATTTTTTATTTGTATTCAAAGAGGAGGCAGTAAAATGGTAAGTGAAACACCCGGTCTGGAGAACCGTGAGCCTGCCTCAAAGGGTACTTTCAGGTAGGACTGACAAAGGATGCTGGGTTTCAGTTCACCTGAAATCTTGCTTCCACTCTGACACCACTGGCAGAAGGAAGGATGATAACATTCTCAATCAGCACACTCCTTCTGTTCTCCTCCTCTCCCCCCTTAACTTGACACTCTCTGACTTCTTGCACACTATAATCTGCACCAACTGTTGCTCCCTGTCCTCTGCATCCTTTTCTCCCATCAATCTGCCTTTGCACAGACAGTCCTCCATATCTGGAATTCTCTCTCTCTTCATCTCAGCCTCGGAAACTCCCTGGATTCCTTTAAGGCTCAGCAGAGGTGGCATCTTCTCCAGCTGTCAGTACTCTCCTCCAATTATCTTGTATTTACTTATCTGACTACAAGCTACGTCTCTCCCACCTGCTTCCCACCCCCAGGAAAATGTAAGCACCTTGAAGGAAATTATTGTCTTTGTTTTTGTCTCTGCCTCCTTAGTGCCTCAAACAGAGTAGGTACTTAATAAATGTTCACTAAACTGATTTTCTTCCCAATAATTCTGAAAGATAGGTATTGTTATCCCAGTTTACATATAAGGAAACTGAATGTCAAGGGGGAAAGTGACTCATCCAAGGTCATGTAGCCAGTAAATGGCCAACAGGGACCCAGACATCCTGACTTCAGAATGAGAAAAAGACAAGGGAACCTGGGAAGTATAGGATCAGGCTCTTAAAAATCACCTACCTCACCATCTCATACCTCTCTGATTGAATAATATGACATTAAAGGAAAATGGTAAATGTTGGAGGGGATGTGGGAAAACTGGGACACTAATGCACTGTTGGTGGAGTTGTGAACTGATTCAATCATTCTGAAAAGCAGTTTGGAACTCTGCCCAAATTTTGACCCAGGAATACCACTACCAGGTCTGCCAAAGAGATGGGTTTTTTTTTTAAAGGGAAAAGTATCTATTTGTAAATGTAGATATTGATATAGAAATGCATAAATATTTATAGCAGCCCTTTTTGTAGTGGCTAAGAACTGGAAATTGAGGGGATGCTCATCAACTGGGGAATGGCTAAACAAGCTCAGGTATATGATTGTAATGGAATATTATTCTGCTATAAGAAACAATGAGTAGAATGATTTCAGAAAAACCTGGAAACACATGAATTGATACAGAGCGAACAGAACACTGTACACAGTAACAGCAATATTGTATTCTGATCAACTTCAAATGAGAAAGGACTCATAATGAAAAATGCTATAAGCAAACTTTTTCACTTTCTTTTTTTGGCTCAAGTTTTATTCCACAAAGTGACCAATATGGAAATATGTTTTACATGACTGCACATGTATAACCTATATCAGATTGCTTACTATCTCAGAGAGGTATAAGGGGAGGAAGAGAGGGATAGAATTTGGAACTTTAAACTTGTTTTTTCTGCTTTTTGGAGGGGGGGAGGGTAGGGCAATTGGGATTAAGTGACTTGCCCAAGGTCACACAGCTAGTTTGTGTGTTAAGTGTCTGAGATCAGATTTGAACTCAGGTCCTCCTGACTCCAGGGCCGGTGCTCTATTGACTGTGCCACCTAGCTACCCCTAAAACTTTTTTTAGAAAAGAATATTATAGTAGTTTTTACAAGTAATTGGGGAAAATAAAATATTAAAAAAGAAAGAAAGAAAAAGAAAATCATCCTACCTTCCATCTCCTACCCTTACTTGTCACCTCCAGTTCACAAATAATCATTTTAATTTGCATCCAGGCATCTACTTGTATCTTTGTAATTCCAGTTCATAGCCTAGTCCTTTCTCCTACAAACCCCCTTTGCAAGTTCACATTGTCTTCATTTGTCTTAAACCTCAGGTTAGTCTGAGCTTCATCTGCATCCCTACTATAATCAGCATCTCAGCAAAAACAAAAGCTTTGGTCTTTAGCTCTAGACCCAGGAGGAGAATACCTGTCCTGGCACCTGGAGTCTTTAAAATATGTGCAGTGATTTGGTCCCAGGTCCTGAAAGCTTTGTAAATGCCCCTAATCCCTCGGTTGAGGGCTAAGGTATAATAAGATATATTCAATGAAAGGCTTTACTCCCAGAAAGGAATTGCAGGAAGGTCAAGTTCTCTTGTTCATGTTCAAGTCAGACAACCTCTACAAACAAGTCGAGTAAATTTCCCATGATGCCAGGCCATTAAAGGTCAATTTCTAGGATAGGCAAGGCCCCGCAATTTCTCCCTTCCCCCTGGAAGAGTGGGAAGAAAAAAAAGAACAGCTGGTCTTTCCACAGGTTTCTCCTCTAGGTAAATGGACCCTTGTTCCTGAGTGTAAAGTTCAAGGGCATAGTTATTTAGTGCTGCCAAGGGCCTTAGAGGAAGAACAGCTAGTCTGGCACATATAATATAAATAAATAATGTTGGCTCAGATGTCCAGCTTTCAGGATTATTTGCCTGGTTCAGGACATAAAGAATGCAACTTTGAACTTTAGCAAAGTTTCTCTTGGGAACAATCTTCACAAAATTACTTACCTTTTCTTTACTCCAAGTAGGCTCTCTAGAAATCAACTTTTAGCCCCAATAAGTGGAAAACCCAGAGGCCCAGAAAAATCAGTTTGCCTGCAGTTGAATTCCAGGGTTAAGTGGTATTTCAGAGGATAGTACTAAAAAAAGATAAAGTAAGGGATTTGCAGAAGGACTGATAAGGAGTTAACAATAGAACCTAAGGCAATTAGTGACAAAGTGGCTGAAAGGTCTAAACCCAGAGGATAGCCTCAGACACTTACGAGCTGTGAGAACCTGGGCAAGTCACTTCCCTTTTATGCTTCAGTTTCCTTAACTGTAAAATGGGAGTAATAATAACAACTACCTTACAGAGTTGGTGAAAGGACTAAATGAGATAACATATTAAGTTATTTTCAAACTTAAAGTTGCTACATAAACGCTACCTATAATTATTATTGTTAACCTAAGCAAGAGATCACGTCTCCAAAGTCCCAGTCCAGTACTCTTTCCAATAAACTTATCATCATCTCTATGACTTCCCAGTCCAAAACACCTCTCCCCGGCCTCCACTTCCCTATATGAGTATGTCTCTCCCTATATGGTAAATTCTACGAATGAGTAATTCAGGGCTTTCAGGCAGGACCTCAAGTGGAGGGAACAAAGCGGCATGGCATGAAAATGATGAGAGTGTATTACATGATGAGAAACTCATAGCATCACTGTAAGAATACTGATATCCAAAAAACAGATTTTTGTTTTGGGGAGAAGGTTGGTGATCATCAAAAGCGCTTTCGAATTTCACAAATGCAATCTTTCTCTCTTCCTCCTTTTAAAATCTGTGCTCAGTTACTTGCCCAGTTGTAGTGCCTGTAGTCTATTATTTATTGATAGGCTAGCTCAGTGGACTGACTGTTCATCCAGCTGCATATCCGAGCCTGGACAATAGATATCCTTTGTTCATTTGGTTTTTCTCATGTGGATGACTAGGTCAAACTCTTTTAAGCATAAGGATATGGGTTTTTCACTGGTCCTGTGGTGACTGCTATATAGATAATTTCAGTTGGTACTTTGCTCTGCTGGGTCCAAAGACTTTACCACTGGGAAGCACTGTTTGGTTGGTTCTAGTTGGTCTTGTAGTGTCTGCTGAGAGCTGTTCTATGCTAATATCTTCTGGGCTTATCTCTTAAGGTCCATCCTAACCATCTCAGGATTAGGTCTATACTTTGGTAAAGACCAAAGCCTTCCATTACATCCAACTTAGAGTTACTCTTAGATACTCCTATGTACCTCTCTGGTTTAGCATGCAAATGAACTTGAGCCAAAACAAAAGAAAAGCTAAGGAGATATCATCACTGTTCTCTACCCATCTAGTCCATGTTCCTGTCTTTATTGAGCTTAAATATGAAAATATTAAAAATCATTATTAACTACTCACTATTTGCCAAACACTGTGCCAAATACTGGAACTATAATACCAAGCAAGCAAAACTTTTCTGCAAGAAACACACATATTAAAAGGGAAAATACCAATATAGGGGAAATGATGGCCAGGGGAGGATGATTTGGTCTGGGAAGTGAGAGGGATAGTGAGTGCAGTGACTGTATAACTGATTGACGGTCCTTTTCAGAAATGGATGTGCTTCTTTTGAGGAGGAAGAAGGTGAAGAGAGAGAGAATGTCGTAAATGGGGTGGGGGAATAGGATGGAGGGAAATACAGTTAGCAATAGTAACTGTGAAAAAATTTTGAAGCAAGTTTCTCTAATAAAAGCCTCATTTCTTGAACATATAGAGAACTGAGTCAAATGTATAAAAATAAGAGCCATTCCCTAGCTGATAAATGATCAAAAGATGTAATCAGTTTTCAGATGAAGTAATCAAAAATATGTATAGCCATATAAAAAATTTTCTCACTACTGATTGGAGAAATGCAAATTAAGACAATTATGATAAAACAATTATAATAAAACATACTAAATTGTCTAATAGGATAGAAAAGGTAAATGACAAGTGTTGGAGGGGATGTGGGGCAAATGAGACATTAATGTCTTAGTCCATGGAGTTGTGAACTGATTCAACCATTCTCTAGAGCAATTTGGAACTATGCCCAAAGGGCTATAAAAACAGGCTACTCTTTGACCCAGCAATACCACTAGTAGGTCTATATTCCAAAGGAGATTAAAAAAAAAAAAGGAAAAGGACCTATATATGCAAAAATATTTATAGCAGCTCTTTCCTGGGGGTAAAGAATTAGAACTCAAGGGGATGCCCGTTAATTGGGGAATTACTAAACAAGCTGTGGTATGTGATTTTGATGGAATACTATTGCACTAAAAGAAAAAAGATGGTCAGCCATGAATGACTTAGCTATTCTCAGCAATACAATGATCCAAATCTGAAGGAGTTATGGTAAAATATGCTATTCATCCTCAGAGAAAGAACTGACAGTGTCTAAATACAGACTGAAGCATTAAAAAATAGATGTGCTAGCAGCTACCACTGTAAAGGAGAACAGTGTTGTAACACTATTCCAGAATTCAACTATTTCTTACAACCAAGAATAATTTACCCAGAAAAACTGAGTAAAATTCTACAGGATGCCCCCCTCAAAAAAAAAGGATCTTTAATGAAATAGAAGAATTCTAAGCACTCTTAATGAAAAGATCGGAGCAAGCAATCATAAGAAACTAAACAAGGATAAACTGCTTACATTCTAATAAAGGGAGATGACACATGTCCCCTCATAACTTGATCAAGGTCAGGACTCAGAAAGAAGATCTAATAACATAGAAGGCCTAGAAATGGGTTTTGTTTGCTTGTTTGTTCATGTTTTGATCATCTTAAAAGAAAAAAAGGAAAGAAAAGAGAAAAGGAATAAACTAGGGGAAAGGTGGAGTAGATTATTTCACATAGCTTGGTTACAAGTAGAAGACGATGCATACAAAGAGGAAAGGATGAAGGATCAAAATGAAACTCATTTTCATAGGAACTGGTTAAAAGGACAAAGAATAAATACACACTAAATTGAGTGTAGAAATATATTTCACTCAACAAGGAAACAAAAGGGAAAGGGAAGAAGGAAGAAGGGGGAGACATTAAGGAAGGGATTCGTCCTAAACAAAACAAAATCTATAACATTGGAGGATGGATTAGGAAGAGGGATTTAAAAGGAAAGAAAAAAAGGAAAAGAAGTTGTGATTGTGCTTTGAGCAAGGGAAAAAGAAGAGGGGCTAGCGAGCAGCCATGGACTGCACCAAATCTATAGCATCAGTGCTGGGGAATCTTTGGCCATTTGGGGACCACAGTGTCTGTCCCTTAGTAATGCAGAGATTCATACCAGTCTCCCCCCAATACAACTCTAACTCCTACTACCTTGGGCAGAACAAGAGCAGAGGCCATACTGAAAAACAAAATGAAACTGTCCTTCCACCTGTGAAAATGGGGCAAAAGTCTGGGTGTAGGATTCCCTCCTTTCCTGTAGCTTAGAGAGGCCAATCTAAAAAAGAGTGAATGTTGAATGCTGTTGAGATTAGAAAGGAAACAGTTAACTGAGAAATATCTTTGCCGCAAGTTTTTCTGATGAAGGTCTCATTTCAAATATTTATAAGGCATTGTTTCAAATTTATAAGACTGAGTGACATTCCCAACTGATAAATTGTCAAAGGATATGAATAGGCAGCTTTCAAAAGAAGAAACCTAAGCTATGAATAGAAAAATTCCAAATCATTAATAATTAGAGAAATTCAAATTATAGCCAACTCTGAGGTTCTACCTCACACTCATCAAATTGGCAAAGTTGATTTAAAAAGAAAATAAATAATGAAGAGGTTGAGGGAAAAGAGGCACTTTAATGTACTTCTGGTAGAGCTCTGATCTCATCTAGTCATTTTGATTTTTTGTTTTTTTGCTTTTTTTTTTAGAGGGCAATTGGGGTTAAGTGACTTGCCCAAGGTTTGGTCTAGCCATTTTGGAAAGCAATTTAGAACTGTGCTACAAAGCTACTAACTTGTACATGTCCTTTAACATAGCAATACCACTACTGGCCTATATCCCCCTAAAATCAAATTTTTAAAATGACCCATACACACAAAATGTATGTATCTATGCACACATACATGTATATTATGTATGTGTATGTTCATCTTGTGACAAAGAACAGGAAATTATGGGATTGCCCATCATATTATGGTATATTAGAGGTAATGGAACATCAGTTTCTTTATCTGTAAAATAGGGACAATAATAGCACCTGCCTCTCAGGGTTGTGAAGATCAAACATATTATAAGGAGCTCTATAAACCTTAAAGGACTTTATTGAAAAAATACTAGCAATTATTAATATTATTTCCTAGGCAATGTATCTTCCGGCAGAGAAATGAGATTTACTGAGCAGTGACGGCCTTGGAAATTGCCTTGAAAATAATGACCCCAAGAATTTGAACTTCTAAGCAGACCAGAAGAGGTTGTCACCAGCCCAGAAAAAAATAGGGCTGCTCCATATAGTTCAGAAAAACCTGGAAAGACTTACATGAACTGATGCTGAGTGAAGTGAGCAGAACCAGGAGAATACTGTACACAGTAACAACAATGTACAATAACTAACTTTGATAGACTTGGCTCTTCTTAGCAATGCGAGGATGTAAGATAACTCCAAAAGACTCATCCAGGAAAATGCTATTCACATACATCTAAGATTGTTCTTTACAACTAATGTTGTAAATAGTCACAATGACTAATGTGAAAATATGTTTATTGTATGCTGTCTTGGGGTGGGGGGGGAGGAAGGAAGAGAAAATTTGGAACTCAAAATTTTATGGAAGTGAATGCTGAAAACTAAAAATAAATTAATTAATTTTTTTTTAAAAAAGAAGAAAAAACAACAAAAAAGAATAGGTCTGCTCCCACGGCAATGAGTTTAGAGAAAACAATAACAAATGACATGGAGGATCAAGAGACTGGGACATAAGTGTTAAAGTGATTTATTTGGGCAGTGAACATTCCATGAGAAAAGTGGTACCTGTCCAGTAGTCCCCAAAGTAGCTTGCCTTCTGTCAAGAGACAAGATGACACTATGAGCACTATAAGTCTGAAAAGACTTATGTAGAGTGTGGGGGTGAGGGTCAGGGGGTGGATAGGTGTGGGAGGAGGCGGAGTGTGAGGAATTTCATTGAAATGTCAGTGTTTCCCGAAATGGTAACTTCAAGTTCAACTCCCTTTTGAGTGTTTTATGTGTCTTCTGTATCTGTTTGGGACTTCCTATGAGTCCTTGATATCTTCTGCATTTTTTTTCCTGTAGGATAAAATAAATGCCCTATAGGCATTTGCTATTTGTGTTACCAACATGAAAGCGAAAATAAGGTTACTAATAAAATCATCCAAATTCTTGAAGTTGTGAAAGTTAAATGCAGCAATGTTGAAGATGGACTGTATTTTAAAGAAAAACAAACTACATAATAGAAATCTGCTATTTAATGTATATTCTTATTTTATTATATATATAACATATATATAAAGTTATAAGATGTACATTTCCATATGCACATCTTATATGTATAGGTTCAGAATTTTTAAAATTACAGATGTGAAAAATAAATATTTCTTGTTTGATTAAAACAGGGCAAGAGTTGTACAGAGTGGAAGGGAATATATGGGTTCATTGCTGGAAATACATTGATGAGAACACAGTTCTATTAAAGTATCAGATTATGGGAAATACCTTACTACAGAAGAGCCTTTAAAACTCCACTTTACATTACCAAATAAAATGCTTATTTATAGTCAACAAACAAAAACACTTTCAACAGTGTATTCTGTGCATCTTTCAAACAATTTTGTGGCTGCAAAGTTGTGATATGCTACAAAATGTCATTTGCAAAAATCCACTTCATCCCTTTAGCAATGATATCCTCAATATTTGTGTAAATTAGGCTCATAAAAAGTTTGGAAACACCACTTAGGAGATAAACTCTGAAAAGATACATGACAAATATAAAAGCTAACGTGATAAATTAGAAGAGAAAAGAAATTATTTTTGGCATAAAAAGAGGAAGAATTCATGGCCAAATAAAGAACAGAGAACATCACAAAAGATAAAACAGATAATTTTGATTACATAAAATGTTTAAAATTTCACATAATCAAAACAAATACAGACAAAAGTAGAAGGGAAAACTTTTTTTAAATGTATCATTTATTTTTAATATATTTTTTTAAAATTTTGAGTAAGAAATTCTCTCTTCCTCCAGCCCCTCCCAATACATTGAGAAAAAGCAAGCAATATGATTTCAGTTATACCCGTGTTTCCCCGATAATAAGACCTATCCCGAAAATAAGCCCTCCCCTTACTGTGTAAGATTCCTCTAAAATAAGCCCTCCCCCGAAAATAAGCCCTATTTAGATTGCTACTGTAGTGAAGGTGATCCCCTGTGCTACACACTACATTACGGTACCCTCTGTATGCACCGTCCCCCCCCCCCCCGGGTGAAACACACACCACGCTCCGAGCTGCATCCAATCAGAGCTGCAGCAGTGAGCGCGTCATCCTGTTCTTCCCCAGTGATTTGCTTGCTGGTGCCATTGAGAGCAGTGCCGCGGAGGAGAGCTGAGGCAGGACAACATAAAAACCCAGTATGTAAGCGGGAGTGAGGGGGCATGATGGAGGATAAAAAGGGCATGATGGAGGAAAAAAGAAGAACTCAGGGGGCATGATGGAGTGAAAAGAAGGACTGATGGTCATAATTTTATTATTCTGTCTCTTTTGACCCCCAGACATGAATACAAAAAGGAAGAGCTACCGTATACTGTTGAGTATAAGAAAGCAATTGTAGAGGAGTCGCATGGCAAGAATCTTGCAGTTTTCTGTAAAGAAAAACTTTTGGATCTTTGAATGGTCAGAAAATGGAGAGCAGATTATAATAACCTCAATCAACAGGTGGATGAGGGAAAAGGGAAAAAGTGCAGGTCTGGATCAGGTCGGCAGCCCTTATATCCTGACTTGGAGATCCTCATTGGTGAATGGATTGCTGACAGGAGAGCAAAGGCCTTGGTTGTGCGCAGGGCTGATATTCAAGCATTTGCCCTTTCAATGGCACCAGAGTTTGAAATGGTCTCAGAAGGATTCAAAGCATCACAACACTGGTTGAACGGTTTCCTTCAACGGTATGAACTGCCCCTAAGAAGATCAACAACACTGTTTAAGGTGGAAGATGCTGAAGTTATTAAACGTGCACTTGCATTCAAGTCCTTTATTGATAGGATCGACATTTCCAAGTACCAAACCTGCAATATGATTGCTATGGATGAAACTGCAGTGTTTATGGGACAAGGATCTCAAACAACAATTCATCACAGGGGTGCAACGTCAATCTACATTCCCACCACTGGCTACCGTTATGAAAGTGCACGGGTCACCTGTGTTTTGGCAATTCGTTTGGATGGAAAGAAAGCCACACCTTTAATCATCAGTAAGGGCAAGAAAGATAAGATTGAACGTGTATCTGGCATTTACGTTCTTGAAACCGAAAAAGCCTGATGTACACAAGCCGTTATAAGAAAGTGGGTTGATTTAATGCTGCCACTTGTTATGCAAGGTAACCAAAGAGGTCTGATAGTCTGGGATTCAGCCAGCACTCACTGCACTAAAGAAATGAAGAACTTCCTTGCAGAGAGAAGAATAGATCAAGTAATGATTCCTGCAGGAATGACTGCCTATCTCCAGACCCTTGATATTGCAATAAACAAGCCATTCAAGGACCATTTGCGCATGGAAGTCAATGACTACATTGAAAATAGAATGGAAAGAAATCAGCGTGGAAACTTTGTGAAGCCCTGTCTGCAAGGAGTCGTGACTTGGGTGAAGAAGTCATGGGATAAAATTACTGACAGCTGTGTCGCCAAGGCACTACGAGCAGGTTACCTGGACAAGACATATTGATTTAAAGAGAGCTATATTGCTGGACATGACAGATTAGGTCCACTTCTTCTGAAGGAAATGGAGGCGCAAGACATCCAGGACAGAATTCAGGGTATGGACACTTATGACGATGTTGTTGAAGAAGATGACATGATCATTATTGAATAAAGGTACATTTTTTTGTTCACATTTACCTGTTTATTAAAATTGCTGTCAATGTTCATTAAAATAAGCCCTCCCCTGAAAATAAGCCCTCTGGTGTTTTTCTGTCCAAAAAAATTAATAAGACAGTGTCTTATTATCGGGGAAACACGGTATATGTGAAATTGTGCAAAACATTTTTCCATATTAGTCATATTACAAGAAAAGGAAACAAAAAACAAAGAGAGTGAAAAATTATACCTCACTTTGCAGATAAAGTTCGTCAGTTCTCTCTCTGGAGCTGGATAGCATTTTTCATCATGGATTCTTCAGAATTGTCTTACCGTGTTTCCCTAATAATAAGACCTATCCCAAAAATAAGCCCTCCCCTTACTGTGTAAGATTCCTCTAAAATAAGCCCTCCCCCAAAAATAAGCCCTATTGAGATTGCTACTGTACGGTACCCTCTGTATGCACCATCCCCCCCCCCGAAATGCATGCCGCGCTCCGAGCTGCATCCAATCAGAGCTGCAGCAGTGAGCGCGTCATC